>NW_022105855.1:385969-388419 GCF_000313985.2 Echinops telfairi
TTTTTTTTTTTTAAACTATAGTCCGGCCCTCCAACGGGCCTGAGGGACAGTGAACTGGCCCCCTGTTTAAAAAGTTTGAGGACCCCTGCCTTCACATCTTCCCCAAGGTCAGGGTGAGTCATTGCGATGGACTTGGCTCCACTGCTGTCTGGCCTGGCCAGTACTCTTTGTTAAGCCATGAGCAAATCATGGTTGTCTGTCCGTGCTGGAGTTCTTTCAGTGCCGAGATGAGACATTTAGTCACTAAGGGACAGCTCACGGTGTGGTCAGAGACACGAACACACACACAGACTAAGCCCATGGAAAAGCACATACCTAGTTAGCCAGTGCCCGATCCTGGCCTATACTCCAGGCAACCTGACTCCCGGTATGGAACTTTTAAAATATATCAGTAGACTACATTTTCCTCACATCACATTTTGGTCAGTAAAGTGTCTTTCCTCAATGCATGCGTTTTTTATTGTGTCACCAGGACCAATTGTCATCACGTTGACTCCTCCTCAGGGCAGGCTCAGGTGTCAGAGGGGAACGGCGCTCCTTGGGCGTTTTAATGGCTGGCAGTCATTTTTAGAAGTAGATCACCAGGTGTTTTTCCCTGAGGAATCTCTGAAACCACCCCCCCTTAGGTTAGCAACCAAGCATTTAGCTGTGCCCACCACCCAAGGGTTCTTATATCCCCCAGAGCCTAGTCAGGGAAACGGGGCCAGCCATTAGTTGTGGTATTTGTGGTGACAAAGAGATGGGAAGAGTTGAAGCGATAAACAAGGCCGAGCAAACCCACATTAAGAAAGCCAAAACCTCGTCCAGCCTGTGGGTCACAGGGACCAAAGATCTGGGCTCTCCATTAGAAACCAAGACATCTTTGTCTACCTATCTGAGACTAGAAACCAGGGAAGAAAGAGTGCCCCCAAGAAGATGCCGGCCAACACAGACAGAAAGGGGAGAACTGTCCGAGTTTTCTTCCTCTCTCAGACACACCCTCAGCCTCTTGGCTGTACCCCAATGTCTAAACCTAGCCCGAATCCATTTGGTAAGGGAACCTGTGACATGTGGCCCACTGGTCTCCTGTCACCGGCAGGATGGGGGAGCAGAATCTGAGAGCAAGCAGGCAAATGTGGCCAATTTATTTTCCAGGGCTGATTGCCACGGTGTCTCCCATCCCGCACACTTTCTGTAGGGTGACCTTCCCACGCCTCGTCATGAGTCCTCTCCCTCGTTGTGGATGCCGAAGCACTGAAGCTGGGTCAGAAAAGGTCATCTAACCTCACCCGGCTCCTCTGGCACCCGTGCTTTCTGAATGCCATCGGCCGCCATGCTGTGAGGAGCCGCATGGAAAGGCCATGTGTAGGTGCTCTGGAGGGCAGTCCCAAATGAGCCCACGTGCCATCCCTGTTAGTGAAGATGATTCTAGAACCCACTTCTTTAGTCAGCTCCATTGCTTTGAGTCTTCCCAGCTACGGACCCAGAAATCGTGAAATGGAGACTAACCATCTCACTACCCTCTGTCTACAGTCAGAACCCACAGAATCAGCTAGAATAATGAGACAGTGGTTATTTTGAGTTTGGAGGTGGTGTGTTATATGCCAAACCAAAACCTAACTCACTGTCATCCAGTCAACGCTGACTCATAGCGACCGGCTGTGAGTTTATGAGACTGTAATTGTTTACGGGAGTAGAAAGCCCAGTCTTTCTCCCAAAGAACTGCTGGTGGTTTTGAACTACTGACCATGTGGACCGCAACCCAACAAATAATCACTACACTAGCAGGGCTCTTACTAGTATGTTAAATAGAAATATGTAATTAGAATCCAAATGACCAGAATGATTATTTACTTTATACTCTTCATTATGTTGTGTCCATTATAAAAGCATATAAAAACTGAAATTGAAAATGGGTGAGATAATATTAAAAGTAAACAGGTTCCCTAGTATTTTCTTCCCATATTGCTCCAATACCAGCAAGGTATTGGAGACCACATAGTGTTCTCTACAGCCGCTTGTTTATTTGCAAAACATTGGTCTTGTTTTGTTTTTCTCTGGTGGTCTATTCAGATGATCAGAGGCTGCTTCAGCAGTGGCGGGGAAGCGAGATTAGGGTGCAGTGCCAGAGCAGAGAAGGGTCTATGGGGTGATGTTCAGGGAATGGACAGGATTGAGATTTGCCCTGAAGCGGATTAGACTTTGAGAGTATTACTCGAAGCAACCCGCCGTGAGTTCATTTCTGAGGAGCCCCACAAATTGGGAGGTGACGGTGGTCTTTCTGAAAGGCCTTGTGGAGTAGTGGGCCATGTGTGTGGCTGCAAACAGGAAGGTCAGTACTGAGAACCCACCAGTCGCTCTACAGGAGAAAGTTGAGCCTGGTTGCTCCCAGAGAGAGTTAAAGTCTCTGAAAGGTAAAGGGGCAGTTCTGATTTGCTCATTAGAGTGACTGTGAGTCAGAAGCAACTTAA
>NW_022105855.1:388519-389522 GCF_000313985.2 Echinops telfairi
TTAGTAGGGCCAGTCAGCATAATGTCATCAATGTGACGGACCAGCGTGACCTCTTGTGGAAGAGAAAGGCTAGCATCACGGTGTGTGTGTGTGTGCGCGCGCGCGCGAGCGCCTACGTCATAACCAAACCACTGAGAGTCATGGTCTAGAAGAGTTGACACAGAACCTTAACCCTCACCACTCCTGTTATCAGATATACTGTATATACTCCTGTATAAGCTGAGTTTTTCAGTATATTTTTAATGCAGTTTTTGTGTCAAAATGAGGTGTGTCGGCTTATACTCGAGTATATATTGTAGACTGAAATTGCAAAACTCTTGCTATCAGAGGCTGCTCGGTCTAAACATGTCACCCATTGGTCTTAAACAATATTGTCTTACCAAATTTTGGCTTTAAGAATGTCTGGTTGGTTAAAAACCAAATTATTGTAGTATGATATTTCCTTCAAGTATCTTAAAGATGTTTTACCATATCTGCAATCAATTTTGTTCAGTCCTCTTTTACTGGGACAGGAAAAGAGACAAAGGAATGGGGGGTTGGAGTTGGAGGAAGCATCCTTTGAACGTACCTGAACTGAAAGAGATGGGCACCAGTCTGGATCTGTCCCTCTCTGTCAGCTCTTCTCCGAAGCCATTTCTCTAAAGTGGACACTGCCCGTGATGGTGTAATTGGCAGGCTTGGGCACAGTCTTGTTTTTTGAAGCCCCTTTATGTCATCAGCTTTCCCCGCTTCCCTTCAAAGAAGAAAAAATTACTTTGTGTGTGTGCGCATGACTGAGGATGCCCTAAAATGGGTCTCTTGAGCTTGAGTGGGGCTCACTGTGCAGACAGCCAGGGTCCACTTGAAAATGGTCATACTTTTTATGGAGAGCTGAGAAGGTAGAAACATGCTCTGAGCATGGTCCATGGAGCGCTCACTCTCCAACCTGCTGTGCCGGGCCCATCTCCCTGCCTTAATGCCCTAACACAGGTGTCCTCAAACTACGGCCCCGCGGGCCACATGC
>NW_022105855.1:389622-397022 GCF_000313985.2 Echinops telfairi
CTCCAGAATCCCAAGGATCTGCCATGCAAGCCACCAAGAGGAACCTGGGAAAGACGGAAACTACATCTTGATCTGCCACTGACGCTTCAAGCACCAATCAAACTGCTGGGTCATATGGCCCAAGTGGCACAGCAGCTGGAATGAATGCCTAAACCAGTTACAGAGCCTCTTCTTGACCTGGGCCTGACTTCAAGCTCGCAGTTTTTTCAGTCACTTGACCACTAGGCTGGAGTAGCACACCCAGGGGTATGTTGTCTCCAGAATCCCACCAGGCATTGTTGCTACTTTTCAGTTCTGGGATGTTAGTAGGACTATCTCAATGTGCCTTACCCCACTGGACTTCTAGACATTTCATTCAGGTGGAAGGCACCTGGGTTTTTGGTTAATCGAGAGTCATTGACAATTCTTTCTTAGTAGGGCCAGTCAGCATAATGTCATCAATGTGACGGACCAGCGTGACCTCTTGTGGAAGAGAAAGGCTAGCATCACGGTGTGTGTGTGTGTGTGTGTGTGTGTGTGCGCGTATGTGTGTGTGTGCATGTGTGTACACTATAATAAAAACAAAGGGATGAGCCATCTGACATTACAGATTCAATAACACACAGATAGGTTATTGTGAACTGACTCTAGAATTGAGGGCCTCGGCTAGCTGAATAGCTTCAGTCTAAGATCAGGTTACGTCTGTTTCTACCATCTCTTCCTGCCTTGCGAGAAGTGCTGCTCTATCACATAATTACACCCGGCATATACAGACACACTTAAAACCTTTATATTCTACTGTCATAGCATGCATGTAGAACTCTTCCTTAACCCTCAGGCCTCTCCCCTCCAAAACAAACAACAAAACAACAAAGATCTTTAGAGTTTGCTCTTTCACTGCTATTTACAAAGATCTAATGTTGAGAGAAAGTAGATGCTGATGTGTAAATCTCATGTAGATAAATATATCTAATGTGATGAAAAGAATTATGAAGAATATATTTAAAAATATATATATTTCTAGTGATGTCTTTTTCTGAAGAAAACCAAAACAACAGACAATTGTCATTTTTTCCTTCTTGTGGTGACCATATGTGCTTCAGAGTAGAAGTTTGCTCTAAAAGGATTTTAATAGCCGTGATCTTTGCAAATTAGATGGCCAGGCCTCTCTTACAAGTGGCTCTGGGTAGAATTCTTTACAGTAGCCATGGAGTTCAACAGGCTCATTGTAGGGTGGCCAGATACTGTGAAGGGCTGTGTCCCCACACACATTAGATGCTCGTGCCCCCTCAAGAAGCTCACAGTTGAGTGGTCGAGAGAGACTCATTGAGTTCCATATGGTAAGTGCCATGAGGGAAGTAGGCATAGTGTGTTTGGGAGACTTTGGGATGGATACTTGTTTCCATGGACATCTTCTGAGAGTTTTGACAGATGGACAATTATACAGTCCTACCAAACATGAATTATATATGCCTGACTTTGGATGCAGTGAGCTTTCTACAAACAGACAGGATTGTTGGACTTGACTATTTTGTTAACTGAGACAGGCTAATTTGCCCCAGGGGACCTCTTCACACCCTACATTTAGGCTAAATGCTTTCACATTGCACTGTTTTGTCTGGGAGTCTTTATGTCTGTCTGCCTTGGCTTCATTCTTCTTGGCATGTTCACAAGGAAGTGGAAAGTGTTGGAAAGTTTGCTGTCTACAAGCACTACTTCTAGAGCAGAGATGTTTTCCTACTTCTTGGTCAAATTCAACATTTTTCTATGTTGTATGCAGGTAGACCTGTCAATCAGAAGACCTGTGCTCAGTTTTTTGTTTTCTCAGATTGGGACACTGGTGGTATTAAAAATCTGGCCTTGATTGGAATGGTTTCTACCAAAGCAATATTCTACCCAATATTTATTTTCCTCCAAAACTTGAAGTGGAAAGTCGTTCTAAGGAATTGTGCCTGGAGCACGCATCAGAGGCATGAGCGTGGGCTTCGGTGCAAAGGGCGCAGACTGTCCTGTAGGGATCTGAGACGAGTAGTCAGACTGATCAGAAGCCTTTCTGATTGTTTCTTCATTGTAAAGGGGATATCTCAGTAAGTAACTTCTAGATAGGCAAAGAGCCAACAATAAGGGGCAACAGCAGTGCTTGATGGAGCGCGTCCTACGTGTCAGGCCTTGTGCGAAATACTGACATGCTTGTTCTCTTTAACCTCACAGTAATTGAATGAGCTGGGTCCTCTTATCACCCTCTCTTTCCAAATGAGGAAACAGGTGTGAAGAGGTGAAATAAGTTGTCTAGCATGTGACTGGGCTGGGCTTTGAACCCAGGTTTGTATGTTGATAGAGCTCCTATTTTGAACCACAACACCAAACTTCATGGGATCAGGGCTCTTAATAATACTTGTGGGCTCACAAAGTTGTTCTTCTTCAATGACCTGTAACAAGAAAGGATACTTTACAACCGCCTTTAGTACCTTCTTCTAGTCAGTGAAGCATCCTAGTGACACAATGGGTTTACATGTGGGGCTGCTAACTGCAAGGTCAGTGGTTCAAATGCACTAGTTGCACCTTGGGAGAAAGGTGAATCCACCTGCTCTGGTAGAGATCTGGTCTCGGGGGCAGATTTGCTCTGTCTTATAGGATGACTGTGAGTCAGAATGAACTCGATGGTACTGGTTGTTTTTTTTGGCTAGTCTGTGATACTCAATTCTGACAGGCCACTCTTCCATATATTGATATAATGGTTTCTTCTGTGGTTAAAAGCAATTCCTTGGTCTCGGTGAAATGGCAAAATGGTCAGTATCTTCCAGGTAAAGTGGCAGTTTTTCATTTTCGTCCAGCTATCTCTTGATCTTTCCACCTTAGGTTCTGCAATCAACATCAATGTCAAAGATAATTCAAGTGCATGTCTGCTAATCTTTAGTGTTCTTTGTTGCTCTCCTTTGAATTCCTCCTCAATGAATGTGATAGATATTGGAGAATCATTGTGTCTTGCATGTAGTAATTACATAATATAAATTTGATGGGGTTTTTGTACACTGCTTGGTTCTTATCTAGAGGATAACCTGGTGGCATAATGGTTATGCGTTTGGCTGTGATCCGGAAAGGTCACCAGTTTGAAACCACCTGCTGCTCCATGGGAGAAAGACAGGGCTTTCTACACATAAACAGTTACAGACTCGGAAACTCATAGGGCAGTTCTACCCTGGCCTCTCAGGATGCTACGAGTCAGAATCGATTCGATGGCAGTGAGAGCTAATTTACTTCAGACTGTACCTGCCAATACACATTCCATTGAATGTAACATCCTGGCATCGTGGGTTGTGATAACAGAACGTGTACGTGACCACCTGTTACTACTCCTGTGTCCACTGTGGGATACTTTGCATTGAGACCAGTGATTGTGTAAGCGGGCGTATGTAGAGGATGACCAGAAGGCTCTGGAGCCCCTCACAGCCGGAGCACCCCACAGGAGTGGGTTTGAGCTGATTGAAGAATGCCCTGGCAGCCCTCAACCTAAAAAGGACACCAGGCTGTCCTGTCATCCCTCTGGAGGAATGTTTAGTCTGAGGGTTTTGGAAGCCTGAATGAGCCCAGGGAAAAAGAAGCAGAAAATGATAGAACAAGTTTTAGGCACTGATCTCATAGGGACAACTGGGGACATTTAGGAACACTCTCTTAGAGATTCCTCTCCAGCAGCCAGGAGCTGCTGAGACGTCCCTGGCAAGTCTCACCTGGCCGAACCATGCTTGCTGTCCTGGATGAGGCACAGACAGTATTGGCCATCTCCCTTGATTCTTCTCCAGGTGCTTTGGGTCTTTAGCCAGTGGACTCAGCCCTGACTTATATCCCTGGGACCTCTTGGGATTGGAGACAAGATTGGATTAGATTGGAGATATATCTATCTCTATCTCTATATATATGTATATATGCTTGTGGTCTCTGGGCCCCAAGTGCTGGTCTTTCTGGACAGCTCATTGTCTATGGAAGTGCCACTTTGTCACCAATTGCTATTCTTACACTCAGGATGCCCTCTAACTTCTGAGTCTTGACTGAACCAATCTTTGGTATGGTAGTGGGGCTGATGTAACCTACACAGAGGGAAGTTTCAGAAATGATTCAGCTAGAGGTGCAGTTGCTCCTTTGCAAAACCCAGGTCTCTTCAGCCTGAGCTCATTTTCTCCTCCGAAACATGGCTTTGGAATGAACTTTCTTTGTTAAGTCACCAGTGTTGACTGTCACCCCCAGCTGTGTTGAAAATCTGGCA
Organism: Echinops telfairi; assembly: GCF_000313985.2. NCBI lineage: Eukaryota > Metazoa > Chordata > Mammalia > Afrosoricida > Tenrecidae > Echinops > Echinops telfairi. Next base: position 393,863 of record NW_022105855.1, read on the forward strand.
TCAGAGCAGAACTGGATGATTCTGGCAAAAATGAATTTGAGAGGATGAAAAGAAAGAAGGAAAGAAAGAGAAATCTAAGGCCCAAATCTGTAGGGCTGCTTTGATGTGAACAAAGACAAAAATCGGACTTCCTTGCTATTTACAGTGCTGTCTCAGCAAGACAAACATGCCAGCATCTTTATTCCCCCAGAGGGCTAGCAAAGGTTTGTTGTTCTTTCATCGAAGTCGATTTTGAATTTAGCCTTTAGACATATGGGGCAGGGTTGGATTGATCCTTATAAAAAGAAAGCATTTACCCTAAGGATGCCCCCTGGCAGGAACTTTCTTTAGGCTTTTGCTATGAAGCAATGTGACTGCATTTGCCCCAGAACCTTCTTTTTTGTCTCCATTCATCAAGGAGTTGATTGCATTCGCCCATGTGCTCACTTCAGGTGCCATTTCACGCACTTCTCCCAATAGCACCTTTGCTGCCATTAACACAGATTTGGCGGATAAGCAGCTAAAGGTTGTACTTCCCAGGCCTAAGTCAAATGAGGACAACTTCTGCCATCATTTGCTTGTAGAAATGCCCTGAGGCGAGTGAAAGAACCATTTCCGTTTAGAAGTAGCTTGTTGTGCTGGCTCCGAGGCAGGCCAGGGCACAGAGGGTGATCAGTGGCGTGGGTTTATCACCGTGGAAACAATTTCAGGAAGGATTTATCCATCACTCTCCGTAGTGCAGTGCCGCTCAATGCAAGTTGCCATAGAGAGACTTTTGGGGACATCATCACAGGATTTGAGCTGCAGCTGGGAAATGGGCCACAGCCACCGGTGATGGCCGTTCTAGAACATGACTGGTCACTCACCTTCTATGTCAGTGTTTCATGTTGAAAAGAAGATCGGAAATATGAATATAAATGATTGAGGGTGTTGCCATTATGCTGCAGGATATGGGCTAGGATTGTTACCGTTATTGGGCAGACAAACGTGGGAGTGCGACTCTCTTGCGCTCTCCTTTGACCAAAGTCCTCCAACGGATGTGAAGCCTGATCTTTTGAGCTGTGTTGCTATATGCTAGGAAAGGCTGGTATGCATGGGTTTGCTGCTTGCTAGGGTAACTACTGAGCTCAGCAGGAATAGCCCGAGGATTCACCTCGTGAGCCTTGGCCTTTTCTGCTCCACGGTGAAACCGGTAAGACACAGTAGAACAGGGAGGGGATACACGGATGAAAGAACCTCATGCTCTCTGAACTGTACTTACCAGACCACGGTTCATCGAGAAAACAAGGGGCCTGCAGGATTTTATAAGTGGATGAAACCCAGGCCTGGTGAGCTGCTTTGGAAAGAAAGCTCACAGCCTTGAATTTATTATTTTTTAAATTTTATTTTATAAATCATTTTATTGGGGGCACTCACAGCTTCTATAACAATCTATACATCCATTGCATCAAGCACATTTGTACATATGTTGCCATCATTTTAAAAACATTTTCTTTCTACTTGAGCCCTTGGTATCAGCTTTTTTTCCCTTTCCGCCCCCACCCTCCCATCTTGTGAACCCTTGATAAACTACAAATTATTATTATTTTCATATCTAACACTGTCCACTGTCTCCCTTTGCCCATGCTTCTGTTGTTCTTCTCTTGTGTGTGTGTGTGTGTGTGTGTTATATGTCAGTCCTTCCTTGTGATCGGTTCCCCCTTTCTCCTCCTTCTCTCTCCCCCTTCCCCCTGCACTCATGGTATTGCTACTCCCATTTCTGTTCCTGAGGGCTTTATCTGTCCAGTGTACCTGGTCTAGTCTAGCTGGATTTGTAAGGTAGAACTGGGCTCATGATACATGATAGTGGAGGGGAGGGAGCATTAAAGAACTAGAGGAATGTTGTGTGTTTCATCAGTGCTATAATGCACCCTGGCTGGCTCATCCCTTCCTTGTCACCCTTCTGTGAGGGGATGTCCAATTATCTGCTGATGGGCTTTGGGTCTCCACTCTGTCTCCCCTTATTCACATCGGTATGATTGTTTTGGGTCTTCTGGTACCTGATACCTGATCCTGCCAACATCTTGCGATCACACAGGCTAGTGTGCTTCTTCCATGTGGGCTTGGTTGCTTCCCAGCTAGATGGCTGCAGCCTTGAAATTCTTATGGAGCATTTTTACTCTGCAGATGGGGGTTGCCATGGGTTGGAATCAACTTGGCAGAAACTAATAAAAGAAGAGATACACATGCATTCTGCCATTTGTACATCTCTTGTTCTCTTCTTCAGATTTCCTGTATGCATTGTTCTAATGTGAAAAAAATCCCAGGCGGTCAAATGTAGGGATAAATAGAAATATTCATGTTAGAGGAAGCTTCCTGTAATCAAGTTACCACAAATGACTCCTGTATTCAGCTTACTAAATATTTTGAGTAAAATTTTTACTGTATATGCTTAATACTTTGGTTAAAGTACACTTAAATTATCTTCCCCAAATGTTTGCAGATAATAATTAAGGCACTATTTCCAGAAAAGAACTTTTTTTTTTTTTTTCAGAAAAGAACTTTTAAACAGTTAGAGTTTTATGATGGTAGGAAGTACAAAATCATAATATACTCCAAATTATATACATATTTTGGTTATAAGAAAGTATGTTAGAGAATCAGCAAAATATTTTCAAATAAGATATATATTTTTTGTGATAAAACTTTTTTGGGGGAAATGGAAGAGATGTACAGTGTCAAGGAGAAAAAGAAATGATACTAACTTTGACCATTAAGAAGAGCTGAATTTTATATTTTAGTCAAGGATGGTGGTAGATATAAAATTACTTGTATTCAGCTAAATACATTTAAAGGAGTGATGTAATGCCTTCTTTAAAAATGTTAATACTTACTACATGCCTGAAATGATATTCTGTGTAATTGTTTAGATTATGATAAAAAATTAGATGTTGGATGTCTTACAAAAAGGCATGGGGTTCATAGTGTCTGATCATTGTTTTAGGGGCAATTGAGTAAAACCATTTAAAGATAACACACACACACACACACACACACAATACACATGCTGCCAGTCCCAGTATTAAGAACTTCTGATTTACTGATAAGTGCTATTAGGCCACTGGTATTATATACATTTGTTCTCACATTGAAATAATTGAGCTACACCTTCCCAACACAACCACTGAAGACAAAGTGGGTG
>NW_022105855.1:397956-400122 GCF_000313985.2 Echinops telfairi
GACAGGGCAAGATATGACAAAATAATAATTTATAAATTATCAAGGGCTCATGAGAGAGGGAGGAGCAGGGAGGGAGGGGAAAAAATGAGGACCTGATGCCGGGGGCTTAAGTGTAGAGCAAATGTTTTGAGAATGATGAGGGCAATGAATGTACAGATGTGCTTTACACAATTGATGTATATATGGATTGTGATAAGAGTCCTATGAGCCCCTAATAAAATGCTTTTAAAAAAAGAAATAATTGAGCTAACCCCTTCAAAAACATAAAACAGCCAAACCTTCAAACGCCCAAATCAAATTCACTGCCATCAAGTTGATTCCGACTCATGGTGAACCTATAGGGCAGAACTGCTCCTGCCTGTGGGTTACCATGCTTTTAACTCTTTCTGGGATAGAAAGCCTCGCCAATCTCCCTTGGTGTGGCTGGTGGTCTTGAACAGCTGACCTTGCGGATAGCAGCTCAATGTGTACCTACTATGCCATCAGGCCTCCACAGCCAAGCCTATTCTCATCAAATTGCTTTCTGTTGTGAGCCCACCAACATTTTTCACCTCCTTTCACTGTGGAGTGGTCTGAGCTATCCCCTGGAACATCGCGTGCTCAAATCAGGCTTGTTCCTCTGCCGCCTGGTTTCCATACGTTGTTAGAATGGTGGTTTGGCATCCTAGGCTACCCTCTTTGGCATCTTCACAGTCATTCTTTGGAATGAAGTTCGATAATGGAGGGTTTGTGTTCAAGCATTTCAACATACTAACTTGTCTAAAATCTATGCCAGGTGAGGAGCGAGTTGTTTATGTTCCCTAATTCCTCATTAGCTTCAGCTGGCCCTGTGCTGTTGCTTCGGCTTCTTTGTTGAAACATGCACTTGGGGGAAGCTGAGCGGCCACCCCTGGTTGACCATCATATAGGCCTTCTCACTATAGCATTGCCCCACGTAGATTGAGGCTGCCCACTTACTCTAAGGCAAAGCTGCCTCCAGAGAGCACATCTGCTCTGTTGTGTTCCCAGGGACTTACTCCTGTTCTACCAGGTAAGAGAAGGGCCAGGGGTTAGCAACGGGGGTTTGTTTCTAAAGAAGCTTTTTCTGGGGTCACACAGGCAAGAGATACACTCTAGCAGCAACACCCAGGAATGCAGCAGGCATCTGTAGTGATCCCGAAAGGAGGTGCAGGTTAGTTATGAATTGTAACACCTCACAGAAATGCTTACGGCCTTGCCTCTTCTCACTTTTTCTAACGTCGTAACAATGGTGCAGCTAATGGACTAAGCCGCTGAAACAAGACGAGATGCAGGCAATTGGTTGCAGTTTATTTGGGGGCTGGACAGCCTTTTCTTTTTCCTTTTTGGCCTGTTCCAGTTTGTTTCAGACCCTGGACCTCTCAATCCCTACTTATTATTGTTGTAAATTTAGGAACTTCTGTGGAACCCCTTTATTCTAGAAAAGCCCACTGTCCTATGAGAGCAATTTATGATTCTAGCCACAGTCATCTGAGAAGCGATTTATCATGAACAAGTCATATTTGCCTAAGACATTTGAATAAACTTAACCAGCATTCCAGACGGAGCTTGGGAAGTTAAAGCAGTGGACATGTCAAAAACAAACAAAAATAACTGATCCTTGGAACCACCTTCTCCCTCTCAGCTAGAAATGCATATATTTCTTTCCTGTTCCTGATTAGTAATTGCCGTTTGAACCACATAATAAATGCCTGAAAAATACTTGATTAATTTGGTAAACAGCTTACTATTAGGTTTAGGGTTCCTGAGGCTGTAAATCTGTACAGGAATAGATAGCCTCATCTTTTATCCTGAAGAGTGAAGAGTGGCTGGTGGGTTTGAACTGCCAATCTTGTGGTTAGCAATCCTATGCTTACCTGACTATACCACCAGAGTTCAGCCTTGAAATCACTTCTCAGCAATATGTGGTTAGAGAAGGGTTTTAGGAGATCTTTGAAGGTACTTCTAGGAAGAGAGTATATCATTTTAAATTTAGGGAATGATGAAAAGAAGGTATAGATGGAAATGAAGAAAATTAGAATAAGTGAGATAATGACTTTGCCGATCTGCAGTCATTTTTAAATGAAGATTTAAATGAAAGTAAAATATGTAAGTAAGCAAATATTAATAAAGAAATACATAGTCATTAATTAATTAATTAATTAATTA
>NW_022105855.1:400967-402870 GCF_000313985.2 Echinops telfairi
CATCTTCTTTAAAATGGTATCATTTGATCAGTATAGCAAGCCTGATCAATTGATCCCATTTCAGGGATGAAGTGAATAGTCTACTCCAGCTGGTAGCCTCAACTGGACCATCATGTGGACTTGCTTTTGAATCCTACCTCTACTTCACAGGGTGCAACTTTGGGGGGAAATGCGTACATTTTGTTTGCTTCCCTTTTCATCTTTAAAGTAAGGGATTGCATAAAACCCAGAGCAGCCTTGCGGGCCCATTTGTTAAGTACTTGATTGCTAACCGAACCCCACCCTGAGACCCCACAGGCAGAAGACCTGGGACATGCTCCATTCAGACTAGAGCCTGGAAAACTCCCTGGCGCCCTTCCACTCTGTGCTATCAGGTAGCCACGAGGAAAAGGGGACTCGGTGACAACTAACTAATAGTGCCACAGTGTTGCAGGACTTAGGGTCTCTGGTTTGCTCAACACTCAACTACTAGCTAACAGTTGGCAGTCTAACCCACCCTGAGGCATTTCTAGGGACCAGCCTTGTGGTCTGCTTTGGAAAGGTCATGGCCACAACCTTGAAAACCCTATGGGGCCGCTCTACTCTGACACACAGGGGTTTGCCAGGAGTTCTAGCTGGCTTGATGGCAACCGACAGCAACAACATGAGAAAACCTAGCTAGCGGGTCTTTCTGAGTGATATCCCTGCGGTGTTCCTACTCTGTCAGGCATATCTGTTAAGTACTCAGTGGCTGGTGGCTGGTGATCTTCTTTTCCAAGAGCACAAGTGTCAGCTCTGAGACCAGAAGTCACACGCCCTCAGTCCCTGTCACTGTGGAGATGCTCATCTCAGGGATGGTGCTGGGGAGGACCTCTGCAGAGACCAGAGGGGCCGGGACTTGGTTAAAGTGCACAGCAAGCAAGGTGACTCCGACAGTGATTCTCAGGATTTTCTGTGATTTAGTCTCTTGGGGAAACAGCTTAATGAGATTGTATTTTATCCCCAACGATCATGCTATGTACGCAGCAGGCCCTGGATAAATATTTGTGGAGGATGAGAATCCTTTAAAGTGATTATGGTCTCCATTGAAAGATCCTGGACCGTTAATTCTCATTAATTTGGGTTCTTTTTATTTAAGTGAATTTGGACCTGATCTTTAATATTTTGTACAAAATGTAGGGCTGGGGAAAAAAAGAGACTTTACCTTGGGACTTAAAAAAAAGATTATTACCTACTTTAGGTCTATCAAGACATTGTTAATTAATTTGCCTCATTTTAGCTTACGTACTATTCATTTGTACCTTTGCTTAAAATGTTATTTATGCAGCAATTAAAAATCGTATAGTAATTACTTCTAAAAAATTTGAGCTTTCATTAATTGTCATAAGATATTCTAACCCTTAAACATTATAAATGAATTAGGCTTAATGACATTATTCAATTGTACAAACGAGGCTCCAGAACAGTAAGTACCTGGGCGAAGGAACGGGGACTGGGGTACGTGGTGGGGTGAGGATGGGAAGAAATGCTTTTTCCTTGGATCAATATAAATTCCAGACAGATAAACAGGGGAAAGGGCTGCTGCTTTAAAACACGGATCAATTGGACTTCCTGAAGTTTCATCCACCCCTCCAACCTTAGCAGATGTTCTAATGGTTCTAGTCTGTTCTCCACAGTAATTTAGGATGTACTGATGAGATCTATGGTCTCAGAAACCTTCTTTTGTTCTGGCAGGAAAAGGTAAAATGGCCGTTGTGGGGGTAAGAGGGTTGCATGGGGAAGACCGTGAAATAAAGCTTTTATTAAAGACTTACTGCCTTCAGGCACACAAACTTGAGCCAGTTGTGACTCACACAACTGTACCGACTTTGACCTTTGCCCAGGAGAGGGCAGTAACATGCCAACATTTAATCTGTTCACTGTC
>NW_022105855.1:409651-411820 GCF_000313985.2 Echinops telfairi
TGTGTGTGTGTGTCTATATTGCTTGGAATTCAGCTCTCAGTACTGCTCTTAGGAAATGGGTTCTAGGCAGAGAGCCAGGGTGAAAAAAGTAAAGAATGGATTAATGATATTATCAATCTGTCTTCAAGTTCACCGACTCTTCTTCTCTTCTGCCATCTTCAATCTTCCATTAAATCTATACTATGATTTTTTTAATTTCACTTATTCTACTTTAATTCAAGAACTTCCGTTTAATTTTTTAAATTTCTGTTTTTCTGCTAAGATTCTTTCCCTATGCTGTCATTAAGGTTATACTTTCCATAAGTGATTTGAATATGTTTTCCCTTACTTTTACATATTTATAATAATGATTGATAACTGCTTTAAGTTCTTTGTACATCAAATTCAAACCATGGCTAACAAATTTAATTTTCTTTTTGTATCTAATAAATTTCCAATCGAATAGTAGACAGTGAAGAGAATGTGTTGTTGAAAAACTATCAATTCTTTTATTTCCTTGGAAATTCTTAGTTCTTGTTTTCAGTGGCAGTTAAGTACTGACTGTACACCTTGGGCTGGTAAAGAGTTGGTTTTGTGCTTTATTAGTCCATGTCTGTGGAAAGCCCACAGTGTTTCCCAAGGTCTAATAACTTGGTGGTACTCAATGCCTACATGCTATCTCCTTGTGGATCTGTTGGAGTTTTTATTTAGTTTCTTTTTTTGGGTGGCACTAAAGATGCCCTTAGGATGTGGCATTTCAACTAGAGTTAGGAATGTTAATAAGGTCTTAAGGAAATTTTTCCCTTCTGCCAGGACTAGAAAAATTCTGACAATTTCCAACACTGCTCTATGCTCACTATCCTCTAGTACCTGTGTTTTGTGTTCCATCCTACTGCTACGTGATAAATCATTGGTGTCATGACCTTACCTTCTTTTATAAACAAGCCCTCAGCCATGGACCTCGAGGGATTGGACTTACGGAATTCCTCTCTCCACTCACCTTTCTTACACTCCATTCTCATAAATATTCCAGCCTTTGCAGGTGCGAGGAACTCTGACCACTGTGCTGACTTTCGACTTAACTTCGTATTGAAGCCCAAGGAGCCCTTGTGGTGTAGTGGTAACATATTGGGCTGTGACCATCTTGGTCTGCAGTTCAAAGTCACCATTGACAGCTTCTCAGGAGAAAGACTGGGCTTTCTACTTCTGTAAACAGTACAGGGGTCACTATGAGTCAGCATTGACTCTACGGCAGTGGGTTTGGTTTTGGTATTACAGCCAAGCAATTGTCTCTAGGCAGAGAGTTAGCGTGTTCCTGGGCTCATCACATGAGTTTCCCTTTTCATAGCAATCTAAGTCTTAGGCTGTATGTTGCCCATAGAGTGTTTCTTAAATGGAAATCTGGGTCCGATCTAGGCAATCGAACTCAAGAGCCCAAGATTGAAAAAACGACCACCAATTCCCTTGGCAGTGCTCTCAGTGCCATTGATACGGCATAGAAAATATTTTCTTCCTCTAAGGATGAGGTCGAGTGTTTCTTAGATATAAGTGTAATCTCTTCTTCCTTATCAACATGATTAGCTTCCAAAGACCAGTTTGTTATGTGAAATTTGAGATTTTGAAAAAATGGAGGATGGCCACATTGGACTACAAAATGGAGGGAGACTCCATCATTCTTCCACAGTGCATCATTTCAACCTTACTAAGGCACATCGTTCCATTACTACCAAACCACTGAGAACCATGGCCCAGCTAAGTCAACACATAACATTCACCGTCACATCAAGCCTTCACTCAGCCATGACTCTTGCTTGATATGTTGATGTTTGTTACTGGCAGAGCGATGTGGTTAATATTGCAACATAGGCAGTAGAGGTTTTTAACTATTGCTCTGAATGCAAAGTATTGGATAATAAGATAGTCGATACAGAAAGTGTGGCCATGTTTATTTTCTGAAGTTGGTAGGAGGTGAAGTAGTTTAATGGATTTCTTTTAGTTTAACAGTTACTTACTATTATTCTCTCTAAGATGTATAGGTTACCCTGTTTCTTCTCTCAACTCTATTTTAAAGACCCAGGAGCTTCTAGCTGCCCATTCGTGGGTACATTGGATTTTCTCTGAGGGGATCAGTGGGAACAAGCATTTCAGCCATTCATGTGAGGGCATGACAGGAGAATAAGACATCAAGCT
>NW_022105855.1:412887-415279 GCF_000313985.2 Echinops telfairi
TCATTGCATGTGTTTCGTGAGCCTGAAGAGGACTTTATAGATTGGTATTGGACATATGGGCTAATATCAGACTTGTGGACTTGATCTTGACTGGGCTGGGATGTTTTCTCAATATTCAATTGCTCTTGTATATAAACCTCTTTCTTATACAGATGAGTGCTTATTAATGTGTCCCTCTAGTCTACCCAGACAAACACAGATACCACTCTGGAGATTCAGGTCTTGTGCACTTTCTGATATTTTAAAACCCCAAATGAGAAGTGCAACCAGTTGGTTAGGGAGACTTAGGACTCACAGCAGAAGAGCACTGGAAGAAGGAGGGAAAGGCTATATGGTTGTGGGAGTGACTGAACCATAGGTTGCCACGATTGGGCAGTGAATTCATTTCCGAAGTCCCCCTGGTGCTCAGCACTGTGTTTGATGCTACGGAGTACAAAGCATAGAGAAGACATGTCTCCCTTAGTCTCTTCAGGAGGTAGGACTGGATGAAAGTAACAGATGGAGAATCAGGAGAATCAACACTGTGAGCAGGTTGGTGACTAGCAGCTATTGAGGGGAGAAGGTGTGATGCGGAGGCAACAACCATTCCTACCTTTTGCAGCCCTGTTCACCATCAGGCAGGGTGTACCTCATGCTGTCCGTTTAAATCAATCCCCTTCCCAAACTAGGATTTGCCAAGGCAGGTAGCTTTATACCCTCCCGCCTGAAGGGTCTGGTGCAGATGAGATTGCCCCAAGACTGGGATTTGGCAAACTCAGTAGACTTGGACCACATGACTCAAGCCTTGCTTTCAGCTCTTACTGTCCAGTGCCATAGCAGGGTTTCCTGGCTTGCTTTTCAATTGACTTCCCAATTCTTTTTCAGGGCCAGGGGATCATCTTTGGGCATAGCTTCAAGGGACTGAGACCCTTCTGTGGAGACACCAGCCATATATGACATATGCCAGCAAGTGGATAGTGATTGCATTGGGAAGCCAAGTTTGTGGAGGTGGGGTTAGGACAGAATTACAGGCATAAAGATGTTCATGTATTCTGTCTCAGAGAGACTCTTGGGGGATTGGTGATTTAATGGGTAGTTAGCTGGAAAAGATCAGCTTGTTGGTAAATGACAAGGCTTTAAACTGGTTCATTTGAGCTCCGCCCTCTGATGAGAATTTGCATGCTCACCCCAGATATACTAAATCTGAATCTACAGTTTAGCAAAGTCCCTGGGTGAGCACTTGTAGTTTATAAGAATCACCTAAGAATCTTGTTAAAAATGTAGATTCTGATTCAGCTTATCTGGAGCAAAAATGCAAATTTTCTGCAGAGGGTCAAAGTGGGATGAACCAGTTGGCTTGAAATAGCTAATAATAAAGGAGACATATGGCTGTCGTCTTCCATTGGTGATCTATGTTTGCATCCACTACTGTCTGATACTAGCTTCGGAAAATATCTTTTATGGATTGCTTTGGAAAGAATTTGCTGTGATTCCAAAATGTATTTGTAAATACTCCTTGGGGAATTAGATTTTTTTTTTCTTGATGATTTTGGAGGAGGAACTAAATATATTGTATAATTTTTAATTTTCTAATTTGTAATCTTTATGGGGTAAGCCATTCAGAAATGTAGTGCTCTGACATTCTTTAGTATATTACAGTGTGGAAGTTTATACTTGGGCTTAGCTCTAAAACCCAATTTCGAGGTGGTCTGACAGCCTTAGAAACCCCAGAGCGGAACCCCAGCCACAGCCCAGATTGATTGGTCTCCTCATGGCAGCGTTGTCAGGTTTGTCCTCACTGCTCTGTACAGATCGTTGCTTTCTTCTCCTTGGAAGTGATAGTAGGATAGATGGAAGGTGCTGCCCAGGTAGGAAGCCATCTCCTAGAGCTTCTTGGTATTTCTCAGGGTCCCAGCAGGAAGCAAATGGCACGCTCAAAGGGCTTAATTGAGGAGAGTTTAATAACGGGACTGTTTGCAGAGGTATAGTCAGGGATAAGGGACTCCCCATGGGTTGATGACTAACAAGCCAGGGACTCACAACAGCTGGAAGCCATTAGCACCCTTGGCTGAAAGGCAAGGGAAGGGAATCACATTGGCAAAACCTGGTAAGTGCTGTTAACTGTGGAGAACGACAGTCCTTGTTAGTTCCAGCACTGCTTACTATTACCTTGGGATACCAACAAAGGAAGGTGAATCATTTTAAATGCAGAATTTTGACTCAGTTTGTCTGCTACAGGTAGGACAGAAATGAGGCTTTCATAGTCTAGGTAGTGACCCTTTTCTATCGCCTCTTGGTTTTTACCACCAAAGACCAAAACTCTGCCAGCCTTACTGGCTTTGATTTACCACTTTCTCTGAATCCCTCTGGACTAGTCTTACTCTTTCTGGCCAAAGCTAGACACTCAAGGGAG
>NW_022105855.1:415768-425635 GCF_000313985.2 Echinops telfairi
TGAGGCTCATCGAGCCATTTATTGCTCTGCTCTTCAATTAACCCCACATGTGTTTATCAGCCAGGTTGGCAGAATAAACTTTAACTTTCTCACATGTCCCCAACCATTTTAAAAATAAAATAATTGTGGTATAGAGGACATCAGCTTTGGCATCTTAGTTATTTCTAAGTTTATAATTCAGTGAAGCAGTTACATTCTCAATGTTTTAAAAACGTTTGTATCACCCAAACACCCACCTGTGTTTTGAACCATCTCCAACCTCTGCTGTTGTCAGGTTGTTTTCAACGCAGGGTAAGTCCATGTGTATTGGAGTGTAACAGTGCTCCGTAGGATTTGCAAAGGCCTGGGTGTTGTTTTTTTTGAAGTAGGGGTGGTGGTGGTGGTGTAGATTGCCAGACAGTCCTTGCGAGGTACCTGTGGGTGGATTTGTACCTCCAACCTCCAATTAGCAGCCGATACTGGAATCATTTGCACCATAAGACTCCTTGTGAGTAATGTGGCTATTGCCATAGAGTTGATTCTTACTCATGGAAAGCCCACATGGGTGAAGTTGACTACTTCATAGGGTTTTCATGGTTGTGATAAGACTTAAAAGAGACAAAGACAGATGCATCATCCGGAGGAGGGAGCCAGCCCATCAACAGGAGGTTGAAATGGCATCCCAGGGTTCCTTGAGACCCGAGGCTTTAAAAAGGGCGTGGGTAGGCAAAGGAAACTGTCACAGAAGCACAATCGGTGGCAGATCAAAGTTGTGATCTTCACCATCACCTCTGGGTGAGTTTGCATTTGCCAACCTTGAGGCTAGCAGTCAAGGGCTTAACTCTTTGTGTCACTAGGAACTCCTTTTTAAAAAAACAAAAGAATGAATGTGCAAACTGGGGCCTTTTGTTTCATTTTTTAGCCCAACACATCCCTTTTCAGGAAATCTCAATGTCAGAGACACGGCTTCTCCAGGTGAATCCTGCCTCCAGGATTCATCCCCAAAGCTGAACAACCCTGAGCACCGGCTCCACCCTCCCATTGTCCGGCTTTCTTCACCAGCATCTTCCCTCCTGTTGTTTCCAACCGTGCTTTAGTCTCTCTCGAAACACCTCTCTGAAAACTGTGCGAGTCTTCTGAGCTATCCACTTTCTTCTCCACTTTCACCAGTAAACATCTACTTTGACAGGATTTATTTCTTCAGCACCCTCTTACTCATTTGTACCCAGCTACTGCTCCTATTTCATTTTATTGACACTCGTATCATTTTATTGTCAACTATAGCCTCTTCTTTTCAAAATCTCCTTGGCACCCATAGGAGGTCAAGGGATGGTTGACTTGGATGCCAGAGAGCATCACATCCCACCTTCCTCCTGTTGAAAGAGACCTTTAGTACATCTTGCACCTGTGGCCATTTTGCCTGTAACAGAATACTTACAGGGATACTAAGATCAATACTTGATGTGGTAGTAGTAATTGCTTGAATAATTATGCTGCCTACCAAGTTCTTTATTCATTAATTCTGGTTCTGTTCTTTCCCTCTATATACAATGATTTATTGGTTCAATTCAATTCACTTTAACAAACATTGAGTTCTTGCTGTATACAATATGCTATGTTAGAATGAGTATAAACATTAAGATTTTTTAAAAAAGGCTTTTTGATCATGAGGAAGATGACAGATAAGGAAACATTTGGGTCAAAGTTTGGGTAAAATGAGAACCATATTAAATGAATGACTAATGAATATCATCCTGGTAATACAAAGGATTATCATATAAAAGAATGATTCTTTTATATGATAATCCTTTATATTACCAGGAGACCTGGTAGTGACAGTTAAGTACTGGGCCTGCTAACTTAAAGGATGGTGGTTCAAATGGACCCTGAGATTCTGAGTAAAGATTGGAGCCTAGGAGGTAATAATATAGTTCTAGGCTCTTATAAGTGGTCACCTTGAGTTGGAACTGACCAAAGGGCACCTAAACAGAACTAAGTAGTAGGCTCTCTGATTTTGTAGGATGGACTGTGGCTGTAGGAGACAGATATAAATTATGTAGATGCATGATATAATTTCAGATAATGTTCAATTTCTCCAATAAAGTAAATGGAGAGGCACAGGACTTTCTAATGTAGTCATTGAAGATGTCTCTGAGGGGGTGGCATTTGTGTAGAGAATTGATAGATCTACAGGAACAGGCCATGTGAAGGCCAAGGTAGCAGGGGAATTTTGTTCTGCATTGAAAGAAATTACATCAAGGGCAAATGTCAAAAGCAAGAACAAGTTTGGCTTGTTTGAGCAGAAGCAATAAGGGGAAGGTCAATGTGATTGGAGTGTAATGAACATAAGAATATTAAAAAATGAGATTGGATACGTAGGCAGGGACCAAATCATGTAGGACCTTCTAAGCTATGAATTTTTATGCTAAGTGTGATGATGGAAAACCATTGGAGGACATACTCTGATTTATGTTTTAATCTAACACCAGTATGAACACCGGTAAGGGGTGGGAGACATTTAGGTGGCTGTTTCCTAGTTCAGGTGAGAAATGATGAGCTTTAGATTAAGGTAGTAACTAAGGGATGGTGGGCCATGATGAATTCTAGCTATGGTTCAAATAAAGCACTGCCTTCACTTGCTGATGGGTGGATCCGGAGGTGGTGATGCATAGAGAGGAATCAAGGATGACTGTCCAGTTGAATGGTGGGACTTTTAACCGAGATAGGAAAGACTTGTGGAGTGGCTAAGTTTGGGACACAAAACCATGAAATCCTTGTTTGAGTTAGGTGAAGGGATTCATGACTTAGAAATCTATTTTAATTTGACATTGGTAGAGATCAGAATGGAGGTATACATTTGGAAGACATTGCCTTTGAGGTGGTAGTTTCAGTGAAAGTTTTAGATTTAATCACTCAGAGAAAGAGGAGGGTGCTAGTGGTGGGGGCAGAGTGAGACCTATAGCATTCTCTTGTGTTATGAGAAGTTGTGAAAGGAGAATTGGCGGGAAGGAGAAAAGAGTGACACCATGGTACTGACACATTGTTGAAACCAGAGCAGAAAGCACTTCACGAATGACGGGACAGTCAATCAGGTGACTGGAGGAAGATGCGACCATGACCTGACCATTGGATTGGGTGATATGGGGCTTATTGGTTGGTGGCTGTTACACAATCAGTTTCTGTAGTGCATTAGAAAAAGAAAACATAGTAAATGTTGAGACAATATTGCCATGCTATGCATACTGATTCTTTTAACTGTTCCTAAGAGGTTATACAATTTAGTTTATCTCTTCCTTTCAATTTTCTTCTGGTTAAATTACCTCTAAATTAACTTAAGTATTTCTAGGCAGTGCCAAAAACACTGAACATGGTACTCTGTATGTGATCTGCCCCATGTAGAATATATCAAGAAAATAATTTCGTTCATTCCAAGTATTCTACATTGATTATTACAGCCTAAGATGGATTGCAAGGAGCCCTGGTGGATTAGTAGGTTATGTTTGGGCTGCTGACTGAGAGGTCAGCAGTTTGAACCTGCCCACTGCTATATGCAGGAAAGATGAGGTTTTCTGCTCCTATAAAGATTTATAGTCATGGAAGCCCTTGCCCTATGGGGCTGCTGTGAGGCAGAATGGACTCGAGGGCAGTGATATATATATATATGAATCTGATGGATTGAATTTCTTTTGTTGAGTTTGAGATTGATACCAAGATATCATTTAAGGCTTAAAAAATTTTAATGCATGTGCAGCTGCCAAGCTACTTCTCCATCTTGTTATTATATAGCTATTTGTTCGTTTATTACTTTGGACCTAAGGCTGAACTTTATAATTGTTATTGCTGTAATTTATCTTGTTATATTTGACTTGCCAAGGCTTATTTTGAATTCAAATCCCATCACTCAGGGATTGATATGATCCTTTTACAAGTAGGTACCTATGTCTCCATCCAGATCATTAATAAACATGTTAACTGTGTAGCATATTTTACAGAAGTGATGGATATAATTATAAATTATTGCTGAATCAATATGAATTTAGACAGATGAAAGGCTGATTTTAAATACATTTCAGGGGAAGGCCTCTCGAAGTCAGAGGACCTGATCCTTACAACTGCAATATCAGGGTAAAGTGGATGCTGCTGTCACTTGGAGGGGCTTGTGCACCAGAAGCCCCTTCTAAACTCCATTGTCCAGCCCTCTCATCCAGCTATGAACCTCCTTGACTGCTCCGTTATTCTCTGGATTAGTTGCAAAGATCTCATGGGAAACTTGGCCAAAGGATCTATTAAATCCATGATTCCTTATATTTACAGCAGTTCTCTGAATTACCAGTTACTAATCTGACCAACAAAGTAAATAAGGTTACTAATCACTCATAATTAGTATTGATGAGGGCTACCCCCCCAAACTGAAATTGTGCTGGGCAGAGTGGAGCTTTCGTAGTACACATTTTTCCCACTAGGTGAGCATCAAGCAACTCGCTCTGAGTTAGTGCACCCAGTGGCATCTCCTGGGAACGTTATCTCAGGTCACAGTGAATTTTTTCATAAAAGCAGTTTCACACGAACTTTGATTTTTGTGATGACTGATTTAAGATAACAGCATGTGGCTGTGAAATTTTGTTTCTTGCTCAGGAAAAATGCTGCAAAAATTGTTGTGATGTTGAGCACAGCTTACAAGGACAGCACTATGGGAAAAACTGAAATGTATGAGTAGTTTTCTTGTCCCCCAAAAGATGAAATGTTGATTGATGACAAAACTCATTTTGGATGTCTGTCGACTTTCCAAATGTACAAAAATGTCAACTAGTAGTACATTTAGAGTTTGTTCCACCAGGTCAGATTGCTAGTCAAACTTTCTATTTAGAGGTCCTGGAAATATTGCATAACAGTGTGTGACATAAAAGACCTGCTTCGTGGCAGAAGGGGGACTGGTTTTGCCACTACAACAATGCACCTGCTCACACAACCATCACAGTGTGCCAGTTTTTGGCATAAAACAGCATGCCTGTCTTGCCCCATGCACCTGATTCACCTGACCTCATTCTGTGTGACTTCTTTTTGTTTCTATGAATGAAGACGGTCATAAAATTACAGCAATTTGATGACATACAAGAGGTGAAGAAAAAATGAGGGAGGTGCTGTCAGCCATCCAAGCAGATGAGTTTGAAAAAATGTTTTCAAGAATGGAATCGCAGATTTGACAAATGTATTCAATGTAATGGAAAGTACTTTGAAGGTGATAAGGTTATTAAAAACTTTTAAATACATAGCTTTGAAAAAAATTCTGGTTTTGGGGGATATACCCCCTCACATGTATCATCTTGATATGTTCAGAATGTATTTATATGTCTTTTCTCACATAACCATCAAAACTCATCACAATGTTGTGCCAGATGTACCAAGTTGGTACTGACTCACAGTGACCCTATGCATAATAGAGCAAAATGCTGCCCGATCCGGTGGCAACTCCACAATTGTTGTGTGTGAGCCATTGTTGCAGCCACCGTGTCAGTTCATCTCATCAAGGGTCTTCCTATTTTTCATGGTCCTTGTACTTTACCAAGCATGATGCATTTTCCCAGGGACTGGTTTCGCCTGATGACATGTCCAAAGCATGTGAGATGAAGGCTCACCATCCTCGCTTCTAGGGAGTATTCTGGCTCTACTTCTTCTAAGACAGATTTGTTTATTTTTCTGTAAGTCCATGGTACTTCCAATATTCTTCAACAACACCACAATCCACGTGCATCAATTCTTCTTCAGTCATCCTTAGTCATTGGTCAACATTCACACGCATATGAAGGAAGTGAAAATACCATGGCGTGGGTCACAGGCACCTTAGTCTTTGGAGTAACACCCTTGCTCTTGCTCTTCAATGCTTTAAAGAGGTCTCATGAAGCAGATTTGCAGCATGTTGTTTGATGTCTTGACTGCTGCTTCCACAAGTGCCCATTGTGGGTATGAGTAAAGTGAAATCCTTGACAACCCACCATGATAACCCAGGGTTACTGAGGATGCTTCATTTTGCAAAGGAAGAAATCGATGATCAAAGAAGTTAAGTCATTTACCCTAGGTCTCATGGCTGCTTGTGAATGGCAAAACCAGGGTTCAAACTACTGGAATGTAAACTGGAATGGGAATGGGGCGTTGGCAAGTCACAATAGTAGTGGTTTTCAGGTGCTAAGAGCCAGAAGAAGGCTGAAACTTGATTCCCACTGGATTCTGAGGTGCTTTGTTCAGGTCTCACATAGCCCACACCTAGTATTTGATGCAAAATTGCTTACAGACGCCCCGCAGTGGTAGGGAAAGTCTCCCATTTATATAACATCTGGCCTGGTTTTCCTATGTTCAAGGTTGGAGCTAGGCTAAGACTGTGTTGTTAGGATGCTGTTCTTGCTAGCAGATGGCTGGACACAAATGGACCACTGCTGATTCCTGATGACCACATCTATTTTTTACATAGCAACTCATACAAACAATGGTGCCTTTTCAACTTTTCTCTGCAAAGTAGAAATGGTCATATTTGTGTGTTTTACCTATTTGCATTAATTTTAAAATGAGAACATATAAAAAAAATGAGAACATATACTAGTTTCTAGTTAGGGGTACCATTTAGTCTGCATATTTCAAGAATTATGGAATCTTTAGATTCCTGAAACCTCTGTAAGAGCATAATTGCTGCCAGACAGACTTGAGTTCAAATCCTAGATTTATATTTACTGATGGGGAATTTGGAAATCATTATTTTGGCTTCTCATCCTTTAAAAGGGGCAGCAGGGGAAGAGACTATACGAAAGAACTTGCAAAAGTTTGTGGGAAAATGAAATGAAAGGATAATGGACTTCCTTCACAAAATTTTTGATGATCTGGATACATGTTCTATATAAAGTTGTGAAAACTAATGTGGTTAATGCATTTCAAGTGTTTAACCCTGCGTTTCCCAAAGGGGTTGATACCAGGGCCTGGGGGCGACATTGGGAATATCTGAAGATGCTGCAAAATCAGCACTTTATCCTGGATTTGGGGCTATATTGTGAACGTTTTTAATTGCCAGGGGGTTGCTGAGTAATTTTTTTTTCTGAGGAGGAAGTGGTGAGCCAAAGAAGTTCGAGGATCTGTGGTTTGAGGCAGTGGGTACTTTGTAAGTACTCAGGAAACACGAGATACTAGTGTTTAGTTGTTTTCATTGTTTACTAGGTATGTTTAAGTGATGTATGAATTCTTTTTGCTATTGATTTTCCCATGTAGGATTTTAGTTTCATCATAAGCATGCACCACTTAACTTTTTAAGTTTGAAAACCATTCTCCTTGGTGGAAGAGATGAAAAAGCAAGATAAAAGTTGAGTCCCTCTGCCCTCTCGCTGTCATCTTTTAACTTTCTACCAGTGTTCAAAGCTGTTCCCACCACTTTCTGGATTGTTTCCTTTGAATAGAACTCTAGCAACTCTTTTACCATTTCTTTCTAAGCTTTAGCTACTTTTCAAGTTTATTTTTACGTTCTTTTAAAAGAAATGACCTGTTTTTATGTATGATGAGTACATCCTTGTCTTCTATACATTGTGTTATATAATCTGATTTTATTATAAAACTTTCTGGGTTCCCATAGTTTCTCCTTTAAACTCTCTTCTGTCTTGAGAGTATTAGCGATTGACTATAGGAGGGGGCTTAAAAAGCTCTATTAGCTTTTAGTTCCATTTGATGACACATGTTTTGAAGCCCCTCGCATAGCCCAAATTACATAAGCTGAAGCCGTTCATCTCTTTTGAATCACATTCCTTTTTTTGGAGTTGTCCAAAAAGTTTTATTTTTTGGCTCAAGTTTATTACTCCCCCCCTCTGTTTCCCCTTTCAAAAATCTTTTCACTAAAGTATGGTAGTACATACTTTCTACAGCATCCATCCCTTTTTGGCTGGTGTAAACTACAGTAGGGTGTGGCCGTTTTCTCACAGGGAGACCATTACTTCTACATAACCATCTAGAACATTGGAAAAGACCTACTACCTATTGCTCTAAATAAAGTTTAAATGGACACAACCCCATCCATTCATTGACAACAGATCTAGGGCTCTTTTCACACTCTGAGGGTAGAATCGAGTCGTTGTGATAAAAGCTATATGGTCCACCACACGCAAAGTACTTCCTATCTGGTCCTTTACCGAAAGAGAGTGTGTGAAGCCCTTAATTGCAGCTTTCCTCAAGGATTTCTTAACCTTCTGGAAAATACCCTTGCCAGAGGGGGAAAGAAAAATACCCCGTGTCCGTTTTTAAAAGAATTAACTTCTGGCGTGTCGAACTATCTGGACTCTCCTATCACTAACATAGCTTGCCTTCCTGCCAGTATGCAGGTGTCTTTCAGAACGTATTCTCAATAGCCTCTGTCAGGGAAAGGCGCTTGGTGGTCTCTGCGCTGTCTGTGGTACCATTTTGGGCCCTGCTGTATCTTTTCTGCAGTGCTGTCAGTCGTGTGTCTTGGTTTATGAAGTTCCACACGAGTTTACACTCCTTTCAGTACTTTCCCTACATGTGCTGGTTCTGTTTTAAATGCAAGAAGAGTCATGGAGGTGATGAAGTTTGAGGCTTGGCTCATTTCCTCTGAACTTGGTCTGCTTCCTAGGCTTTAATTGCTGGATGCCCAGCCCTGCTCTCCTCCGGCCTCCATGGATGGGGCAGGACCAGGAGGGACGCTCCACAAGGTGGGGCCTCTAAGAATATCCTATCAACCAGAGAGGAACAAACTACAAATGCAGCCAGGAGAGTAACTGTTTCTGCTGCCAGGGAGGAAAGGTATGGGTGCACTGTTTTAAGTGTGGATGGTGGTTTAAGAATACAACAGAGATTAGTCACCTGGGGATTAATACTCAAGATACAGACCAAGACAGATGAACCTAGAAGTTAACGTGTGCAAACCAAGGTTCCGCTCCCTAATGATGCTGGATGACAGCAGTAGTTCCCTGAGCCAATTATAATACCATTGCCCTGGTCAGACCATCTCCACATTTTCTGCCTTGCGAACGCGCATCCTCCATTAGCTCATACCCAGTCTAAGCATGATCTGACTGGGTTTATTTCCTCTCTACCCCACAGCTTCGCACAACCAGCACCTGAAGGTTACCTTTACGTCATTGTATCCTTGGGCCTTTCCCTTTGTCTCTCGTGCTTCTCGGAGACTAACATTTGTTCTTCGTTGTCTTTACCAAGGAATGCCTTTAAAAAAAAAAAAGGAAGAAGCTATGTAGTCCTGAAAGAATGATGAATTATGAGAAGAGTTCATTTAAAAGCCAGTCATTCTGTATTTTAACAATAGGTCGTTCCTAGTACTTATTGCAAGGGCCATTAAAATCATCAACAGGTCATTCATGCTGACTTTGAACTAGCTCATCAAAATCTCACTATTAATAGCACTGAAAACGGTTTCAGAATGCTTAAATATTAGGAGTCCAGATTGAAAGGTGGAGCAGATAGCTGTTGGGTTGGGTTTGTTTTAAGGTCCCCAGGGGACGTAAGAGTGTTTAGGGTCCTGTCCTAGACTCTGAGGCTCATAGTGTGAGGACAGTGCGTGCCATTCTCTCACGAACCTCTGCTGGTGCCACTGCGGCACCGAGGTGGAGGGGATGACATATTGCTCTCACCCCAGAGCTGTACTTGTGTTCTCTTGCAAGGTTGCCGAAATGACGACAGGAGGCTGTGGCTTTGAAGGGCCTTTCCGTAAGCTTCCCAACCATGACAGCTGCCCTGCTTGCTGCCACGACACCACAGACCTCGTTCTGTGAGTCTTTGCTAACACCGCCCTCTTCTTCATGCCACCCTTTCTTGCTCTACTCTGGCTAGGCCATGCCTGTGCAGTAGGATTTTTCCAGAGGAAACTGAGTCCAGTTTGGACCACAT
>NW_022105855.1:428513-452675 GCF_000313985.2 Echinops telfairi
CTGGTGTTGTCCCCCGCAGGGCCATGGGCCAGTGAGGGCCTTACCCCTAATTTTATAACTGAAATGTCAGGAAACCACGCACTCATGTTTAGATGAGGTTAGAAGACCTCACACAGAAATGGGAGGGCTAGACTCAAGATCACCGCTCAGAGGAAAGACTGCCCTGCCTCCTCATGGTGAGAGAGAGGTTTTCTGTTCATATCTCCAGAACCACCTGGCGCTCATCTCACCCTGTTTTGGCCATGTCAAGGTTATGCCTACTGAATGGAAGCACTGGACCCTGGGAGAGAACTGGACAGTGAGATGCGTGGCCAGGGAGAAGGGGACAGGGCGTGCATTTGCCTGGCTGGTTCCTTTCCTGTGGGGCTGTCTGGGGGTTAAAGTGGCCAATTTCCTTTCCTGACAGCTACCTCTCCCTTACGGTAGCCTCTTTCAGTGCTGTCACCCACGGGTGACCTTTATCAGCTCCTTTACTTTGCTCCTTCTTGGACTAGGGTTAGTGACAGGCTCCCACTAGCCACAGGCCCAGTGTTTGACCATCTCTCATTGTTTTCCCCTAGTCTGCCCTCCCCTTTATCAAGTGCCTCTCTCAAACTCACTACAATCTCCTCCTCTGACGGCGGCAGACACAAGACCAGATCTCTATACAGAACATACCTACTGCATGGTACATGCTTCCCTTGACATGCTGCTCATGCTGTGTGCTCAGGGTTTTTAATTTAGTTATTGACACAGGAGGGGTAGCGGTTATGCGTCGGGGTACTCACTGCGAGGTTGGCAGTGTGGAACCACCAGGCGCTCTCCTGGAGAAAGACTGGGCTTCCTACTCTTGGAAAGAGTGGTATATAGTCTCACAAGCTCGCAACTCGGCATCGACTGGAGGCCGGTGAGTTTGGTTTGGGGTTGGTATTGACAAGTCAGTCTTGCTCCATACAACCCAATGGTTCAAATAAATTCACAAGAGTTGTCCTTTCACCACCCAGGTCTTTTTAAAGCACCAGCCAGGATGTGGCACCAGCTAGTTTCCTCAGAGGCATTACTTGTGGATTCTGGAATGGGATTTCCCTGTACCTGGTAGGTTAGGAAATGGGTCTTATTTCTTTTTGATACCAAAAAAGAAAATGTTGTGATTTTTTTCCTCTCTCTCTCCCAACTTGTCCATGCTTAAGAGTAGCTTTTATAGCTGTTTAGCAGGACAGCATCTATTCCAGGTGCCAAAAAGACTAAGTAAATGCTTCTGGAGCCAGTGTAGGGAGGTTTGCTGAGTGACAGGCAGCACCCAGTGGGCTTCGGGTAGCCTTACCTCACCCTTGTCTTCCCTCCCCTCCTCTTTTGGGATAGGGTGGCTGAATTACTGCAGTGATTACGTGTGGCACGGAAGCGCCTGCGACTTTTACTTTCAAACATAGCTGGTGCCCCTTCCCTCGTGGCTCATCTCTCCTAAGAAGCAGCGGTTGGAAAGCACAGCTTTCTTTCTTTAGCTCACACTTCTTTACCTTGGGTAGCGATCGACTTGTGCTGCACTTCTCTGAACTCTATCTGGCACATTCTCGCCGTTATTCCCACGTTCTCTCTCTATGAAGAAATGATGCACCTACTGGAAGTCACTCATCATGGTTGTACTTTGTTCGTGTCTGATGTACTGTACATTATGTAATCCATGATAGAACCTTAATGGCATGTAAAGCACCTCCCTTTGCAATCACACATTTGAGTCTCTGTCTCCACTTTATTTCTAAGTTCGGGGTTTTGTTCAGTTGAGTAAACGTTGGAATACAATTTTTTTTTGTCCAAAAGAAATGTCAATGTGTGTGTTTTGAAGTTGGATCTAAACGCTGTGATCTTTAAATGGCTGGTTTTATCTGTAGCGAGGTTTCAAGCACCTGTGTCTGATAAGTATTTTGACACATCGCTGAACGGTCAGATAAACAAAGTAGTTTGCAGCCTTAGGAGAAGTTTCTTCTCTATTTGTTGGGCTCCGTGGTTACTTCATGGAAAATAACACCGGCTGATTTAAGGGGGGAAAATTATATTCGATTTGAGGGAAGAAGGAGAGGAAAAGAACCAAGGTGCTTTTAAGGATCGAAGAAGTAGAATTACTAGATTGTTCCCCAGAGAAATACTCCTGGTGGAATAAGGGATGCTTTGTGGTTTGATGGTTTCCAGAGTGGGTGGTATTATGCTGAAGCTGAAAATTTCAGGAAGAGAGCATCTTTTTGGCTAGCATGCATCACTAAGAAGTAGGGCGTACCTTGTTGGACAGTCCCACCATGATCTTATCCCTTGAGAAGGAGGTTGTTTCCCAAAGCCCAATTTGGGTGCCTTTACCACAGCAGGAAAATGGGTGCCTGGCAGGCAAAGCCAACAGATGCCCACTTGCAGCATCTCTCTTTCATCTTCTGTTTATCTCTCTTCCAGATCATTAACTAAGATGTTAAATAAAACTGGACTTCCCAGAGGCGCGCCATGGGCTCCCTATCAGGCACTCCTCTGACTGTGTACATTATCATCGATACTTGTTCATTTGCCTTCAGTCAGGCTTTAACCTCGGCGATGAGCTTCCCACCCACTCCTGCCAGTGTGCAGCTCATGTAAGGAGGGAGATGTCAGGAACTGCCGTCTCACTTTCTTGCGTGGGGTCAAAATGTTTCCTTTCATCAACGCTGTGCTCTTCTTGACTAATCTTGTCATCCTACCCCAAACAACAATCCCAGTTGGAAGGCCGCCATGTGGCCAGCTTTTCCTTGCCAGCTTCCATTGTGTGAGGGAGGGCCTGAGCGAGGACAACCAGGGCACCCTGCTCTCTGCCATGCTGGCTAATGAACTGGAGACACAATTTCTATTTCAAATGACCTGATGCAGCACTTTAGTGCTCTCTGAACCATTGAGGAGAGATTGAATTAGACTCAATATATAATTAGACTCAAAATATAATCTAAGCATATTTTAGGCTATTCAAATCCAGGGGAAATTGGTAATGATAATAGCTAATATTTATGGGGTGCTTACAATATGCCAGACATCGTGCTAAGTTTTAACCTTGCCTGTATTGCCTCTATTGAACCTCCACCCCAACCCTATGAAGCAGGTATAGTTATTATCCTCACTTTCTGATGCAAAAGATAGGATGTAGAGGCAATGTAACTTGACCAAGGTTACACACGTAACAGATGGCTTTACCTTAAATACTTTAACCTCCATTCTGTACTGCTGCCTATGCTTATTAAATACTACCCACTACCCACCTCTCCATTGGTCCCTCAATTCACTGAATATGAGACACAGAGCGGAGTGACTGTGGGCTAGCCCGAGTTAGACACAGAGTGCTGAGCACATATTTTATTGGACAAAGTGCCCATCTTGCCATAAAGATCTTGCATTCCAGGTGGTAAACGAAGATATGATTGGAAACCCAGTTAATTGACTACTTCATGCCCTTACCATGCTACTCAGAGAGTGTCTGTAGACTTTCAAACTTCCCCATATTGCTGTGCCATTTGAAAATCCCTAAGAAGTTTAGATCACTGTATAGATAACAGACAGACACTATATAGATAACAGACAGATATGCAGTGATTTTTCCAACTCTTCCATCAAGTGCTCATAGTTGGAGAGTGTAGGGTGGAGCCTTGGTGGCATTGTGACTTACACACAGGACTGCTAACCATAAGGTGTGCAGTTCAAAATCACCAGCTGTTCCATGGGAGAAAGGTGAGACTCCTTACTCCCATAAAGAATTACAGTCTCAAACACCTACAAGGCCAATACCCACGGTGCACTACCTGTCCTACAGGGTCACTATGAGTCAGATTGACTCATCGGCAGTGGGCTTGGCTTTGGTTTGGATGGAGGTGACATTCTGCAAAGCAATTTCTCATAAGTTTCATTCTAAAACTTCATTTAAGCATATTCCTCCCCATCCCCCTGTTATTTCCATGATTATCTTAGTATGAAAGTGATAGAGTCAATGTCAACTCCTGGTGACCTTATGCAAAACGAAACCCTTTCTGGGCCCATGTTCTTCTCACACTCACCAGCATGTTCCAATCCTTCATTAAAGTAAATACTATTGCGGTCAAAGCGTGGGCCTCAGGAACATGCATTATGTTGCTCTGTAGTTTTGCATATTCCTGGTGCCCCCAGGGTTGCATGGACTTCAGCTTGTGAAGAACAAATTCAGAACTCCCGGAGGCTGTTGAAGCTATTCTGAACACCACATGGCTTAGTACTGGGAAGTCAAGGGTTTCAGAAGCCTCCACTCTCTTGGCTTTCCCATCCCCTTCTCTCAGGGAGAGAAGTTAGTCCCAGGACTGTGTCTGAAGGACCATGTTTGGAATGCCATGTATTGTGATTCTTGTACAAGAATCACATTATGAATAAGATTTAGATTCTAACTCAGTATGAGGTGAAGATGCAAGCAATCAGCAGGCGACGGAACTGAAAGGAGCCACTTTGAAGCCCTGGTTTGAATTCCTCTGGGGGCTTTTGATCATCCTACGCCTCTTCAGAGATAAGCTCTCGTGGAGAGACAGAGATGAAAAGCTGAATCGATTGAGGGATTTGTGAGGTATTGCTCTGTTGGGGTATGATCGTCCTCGTGTACTCGAAGACATTCAGAGCTCCAGCCAGTTCATCTGCGGTATCACCGCTCTCCTTTTCAAGGTGCTTCTGCTATGATGTGATATGAACCCAAAGAAGAAAATGTATGTTTTTAAGTCTCTGAGCTCCCACCAGTCCTTTGGTGAGGACGTTGACACTTTCCAAGAAGGTTTTCTCTTCTTCATATCGTTTTAAAGGAAATCTTGGTCGGTGTACTTTCTTTGGTTTGCTCTGATTTCTGGTATCTGGAGACTGCCTTGAGTTTTCCACTCAGACACCAGCCAGAAGTACTTGAGAATTACACCATACAGTTTTTACTATTCTTAGAACTGTCACTGAGCTCGGGGGGCTGGAGGGAGGGGGGCAGGGATTGCCATATGGACTCTACCATGAATCTGCCGTGGCAGATAGGGTCATTATTTCCAAAATGTTTCAGTCATCTCAGAAGTGTATGTTAAAGGGCATTTGGTTTAGGAAAAAGTTTTGAACTCTAGAAAAGTTGTAAGAGAAAATAATACTTTGATTTATGCATAGGGTTCATTGGGATAGTTGGCCTCATATATACCAAGTTGATTTTTCTTGGCCTCGTTCATTTTCCATGTGCCTTGTGTATTGTGATTTCTAGGACTGTAAACTGGACTACAAAACTTACCAAGTGCCAGAGTTTGATCAGAGACTGTCTGACTCAGAACATCAGGGATCAGGATGGCTATGTATATACATCCATGTGTTTATTGGAAGGTATGGTTATACTGAATTCTGAAAACACATGGTCTACCAGTAGAATGAACAAATCTGTATTGGAAGAAGTAGAGCCAGAATGCTCCTTAGAAGCAAAGATAGCAGTAATTTTGTCTTAAGTACTTTGTACATACTATCAGGAGGAACTAGTCCTTAGAGAAGTATGCCATGCTTGGTGAAGTGGAGTATTAGTGGAGAAGAGGAAGACACTCAATGAAATGGATTGACACATTGACTGTGATAAAAGGTTCAAACATGGCAACAATTGTGGGATGGTGCAGGACCAAGCAATGTTTTGTTCTGTTGCACATGGGCTCTCTATGGGATGAAAATGATTTGATAGCACC
This sequence comes from Echinops telfairi, assembly GCF_000313985.2. NCBI lineage: Eukaryota > Metazoa > Chordata > Mammalia > Afrosoricida > Tenrecidae > Echinops > Echinops telfairi. The sequence goes on from NW_022105855.1 coordinate 434,201, forward strand.
TAAAAATAGCTTCATAATGTTATTTTGTATAAATGTGATGGGGTACATTTCCAAATGAGAAGAAACAGATGCTAACATCTATTAATAATTGGAACATGGAATGTTTGAAGTATGAATCTAGGAAAATTAGAAGTCATAAAAAATGAAGTGGAAATCAAGAAGATCAATATTCTAGATATTTGTGAGCTGAAATGGACTGGAAATTTCCATTTTGAATCGGCAGTTGTATGATGTGAAGAGTGATAAATTCATGATGGACGGCATTGCAATAATTGTCAAAAGGATATTTCAAGATCTATATTGAAATATCATGTTTCTGTGTTAGGATAATATCTATCTGAATACAAGGAATCCAGTCAACATAACTAATATTCAAATGTATGTACCTACCACTAAAGCTAGTGATGTGGAAACTGAACAACTTTACCAATATCTTAGGTCTGAAATGGATCAAGCATGCAATCAAGATGCATTGATTATTATTGGGGTGCAAAAGATGGAAGCAAAGAGGAAGGAGCAGCAGTTGGAAAATATTGCCTTGGTGAGAGAAACAAAGCTAGAGATTGCGTGATAGCAAGACAGATAACTTGTTCATAGCAAACACCTTTTTCAATAACACAAAGGTGATTATACAAGCGGATGTCTCCAAATGGAATACACAAAAATCAAATTGACTACATCTGGGGGAAGAAAAGATGGAGAGACTCAGTATCTGCTGCTAAAATGAGGCTGGGGCTGACTGTGGGAGACCCTCAAGTGCTCATATGTAAGTTCAGGTTGAAGCTAAAGGAGATGAGAACAAGTCCATGAGAACCAAACTATGACTTTAAGTCTACCCAACCCGAATTCAAGAGCATCTCAAGAACAGATGTGCTACATTGACCAATGACAGAAGGCCTGATGAGCTGAAGGATGGCATCAGGAACTCATTCATGAAGAAAGCAGGTCATTAAAAAGACAGGAAAGGAAGAAAAGATCAGCATGTGTGTTAGTCCGGGTTGACTAGAAAAACAAATCTAGGAATACTCACTCGTGTGTGTAAAGAGAGCTTTACATCAATGACTAATTGTATATTAAAAAAACATCCCAGCCCAGTCCAGATCAAATCCATAAGTTTGATATTAGCCCACAAGTCCAATATTAGCCCAAGAATTCTTCTTCAGACTCATGCAACACATGCAGTGATGCTGAATACAGAAAGATCACCGGCCAATGGCTGGAAAGTTCTATAGATCAATCGCAGTAGACGCATCTCCAGGGCTCTGGCTCCCATCAGCGTGGCTCCATGTGGCTTGTCAACAGGAAGGTGTAGTAGAGAGAGTGTGTGTCCTGCCTCCAGGGAGGAAGACAGGAATTCCCAGAATCCTCAGGAGCAGGGCATGCCCACATGGAGTATCATTGGCAATGATCTGATTGACAGACTAACCTTCACCCCTTCATTGTTTTTTTTAGTTAACATAAAATTGTGTAACTACCACAGCATGGGTGTCAGAAGAGACTCTGAATCTTGCTTTTAATCATAGAGGAGCTCAGGCAAATGAAAGAAATGATGAAGTCAAGAGCTAAACAGAAAATTGCAAAGGGCAGTTCAAGAAGACAAAGTAAAGTATAATAAAATGGGCAAAGACCTAGAATTAGAAAACCAAAGAGGAAGAACACATTAGGTATATTTTAAACTAAAAGAACTGAAGACAAAAATCAAGCCTTAAGTTGAGATACTGAAAAATTCTTTGGGCAAAATATTAATTAAGTAGAAAGCATCAGAAGAATATGGAAAAAAATACACAGAGACATTGAACCCAAAATAACTACTTGACATTCCATCATTTCAAGAGGTAGAAGAAGTTCAAGCTGCACTGAAAGAATAGCCCCAAACCAAGGCTCCACTCTCTTTCAAGGCTCCAGGAATTGATAACATAGCAACTGAATGTTTCCCCAAGCTGAGGAAGCACTCACTTGTCTATCCCAAGAAATTTATAAAACAGCTTCTGGCCAACTGATTGAAAGAGGTCCATATTTGTACTATATTTGTAGCCATTCCAAAAGAAAGGTGACCCAATAGAATACGTAAATTATAGATGTATATAACATGCAAGTAAAATTTTGCTGAAAATCATTCAACAATGGTTGGAGTGGTACATTGACAGTGAGCTACCAGGAATTCTGACCAGATTCAGAAGAGGATGTGGAACAAGGGATGTGAGATGGATCTTGGCTTAAGCAGAGAAGACCAGAAAGATGGACTGTGTGTCCCATAGCAAACTATGCTAACCCTGAGAAGAATGAGAATTTCAGAATACTTCATTTTGCTCCTGTGAAACCTGTGCGTGGATCAAGAAGCAGCTATGGGAACAGGACATGGGAACACTATATGTTTTAAAATCAAGAAAAGTGTGTGGGGTTATACTTACCCAATCTGTATGGTGAGCAAATAGTCAGAGAAGTCGGATTATATAAAGAAGAATGAGGCATTAAGATCGGAGGAAGGCTCCTTATTAACAACCTGCAATGTGCAGATGCCACAGCAGATGCTTGCTCAGAGTGAGGAGAGCCTGAAGCACTTGCTGATGAACATCAAGGACTCCAGGATGGATTACAGCTCAATGTCAAGAAGACTGCCGTCCTCACAACTGGACCAAGGGAAAATCACAATAAATGGAGAAACGATCGCAGTTATCAAGGATTTTGTCTTGCTTGGATCCACAATCAATACTCATGGATGCAACAGTCAAGAGATGAAATAACACATTGCATTGAGTAGATCTCCTGCACAAAAGCTCTTTAAAGTGTTGAAAGGCAAGAATGTTACCTGGAGGACTAAAGTGTGCTTGACGCAACCACAGTATTTTCAATCACCTCATATGCATATGAAAGTTGGACATTGAATAAGGAAGACTGAAGAAGAATCGATTCATTTGAGTTGGGGTGCTGGAGAATAATATTGAAAGTACCACGGACTGCTAAAAGTAGACACTGATCTGTCTTGGGAGAGGTACAGCCAGAGTGCTCCTTAGAGGCAAGGATGGTGAGACTATGTCTTATACATTGGACAGGTTGTCAGGAGAGACCAGTCCTTGGCGAAAGACAATATGGTTGGTAAAGTATAGGGACAGTCAGAAAGAAGAGGCCTTCAAGGAGATGGATGGACAATGTGGTGACAACAATGAGCTCAAGCAGAGGAACAATCTTGGGGATGGTGTAGGATTGGACAGGGTGCTGTTCTGTTGTGCATGGGGCCGCTAAGTGTTGGAACCAACTCAGTGGTATTAATAACACATACAGGTTTCCACTCTCTCTTTCAAGGCTCCTCAAAAATTTGATCATACAAAATTTTTCCTGTTGTGATTGACTTCTTTCATTTAGCACAATGTCTTCCATATACCTCTATGTTATGTTTGAGGACTCTTAGCTATTTTTTATGGCTGTGTAGTAATCCATTGCATGTATATACCACTTTTTGTTTATTCATTTGTAAACTAATCGGAGCTTAGATTGTTTCCATACTTCTGTTTTTTGTAATGGATGTGCATATGTCAGTTTATGCTCTTACTATTTCCCTAGAAGTGGATCATAAAGTAATTCTCTTTCTATATTTTTGAGAAAGCACCCTACTATTTTCCAGAGTGGCTTAGCCATTTTACGATCCTACCAGCAGTGGATAAGAGTTGCAGTCTCTCAAATCCTTAGCAGCATTCACTGTTTTCTTTTTTTAACATGAATTTTTTAAAATCAGTCTCAGTGGTTTGATGATATCCTGTCACAGTTTCAATTTGCATCTCTCTGGTGGTTAATGATTACAAAGATGATTTCACGTGTTTGTTGAATCTGTTCCTGCTCTTTACCTATTTGTTTATTGGCTTGTTTGCCTTTTTGTTGTTGAGTTTTTGAAGCTTGATATGTATTTTGGAGATTAGATCCTAATTGGGTGTTTTAGTAGATAGTGCTACTATACCACACGTGGAGGGCTTTAGAGAAACATACATTTATTCTCTCACAGTTTAGGAGGCTAGAAATCCAGACTTATGGCTTCAGCTGAGAGGGAAGTCTTTTCTCTCTGTTGGCTCTGAGGGAGTATTCTTAACTCCTTGCAACATCTGTGGGCCCAGCATTTCTTGGAGATTTCCATGGGTTTTGATATCCATCTTCTCCCTGATATCTGAAGTTCTCGGTGTGGGGACCATCCAAGAGTGCAGGCTACTGGGATAGGGAGGTCCATTTCTTCTCTACTCAGGTCTCTCTCATTCTATTTCTTGTAAGGTAAAATATGTGGCTCCAGCAAGCAGGTGACTTGCCCATGGTGTGAGTTGAGCAAGGGTGTATGTTGAGTAAGAGTGAGATTTTAGTTACACCCGCTTGTAAGGCTGCAGCTCAAGATACACAATGGTTCTGCTTCTTTGACACATAGAGGTTAGGGTTTCCAAAAACAAAGCTGCCATCAAGTCAATGCCAAGTCATAGCGACACGGTGGGCGAGGGTAGAACCAGTCCCTGTGGGTTTCCGAGACTCTACCTCTTTATAGGAGTAGCAAGCCCTGCCTTTCTCCCTAGGATTTACAGCACAGCAGGAAATGGAAGACAACTGCACAGTACTGGGAATCCTGCCAGGACACACATTGTGGGGGGACACAATTCAATCCATAACAGTGAATATGTTGCTCCTTAAGACTTTCCCCAGGGTGTAGATGGTGTTTTAATTCTTTGATAAAGTTCTTTTGATGAGCATCAGTGTTTCACATTTATGAGATTATGAGATCCCCAGTACCTATTGCATCTTCTGTTGCTCTCGTATCTGTAGCTATTTTCTGATGATCGATCATCACACACACACACACACACCCGAGGTCTTATAGCCCGTGTATTTTCTTCCAGGAGCACAGTGTGCTCTTGCTTTCACAATTAGGTCCCTGATCGATTTAGGTCGGTTTCTGTGTTTGTAGCTTGTGCTTGTACGTAGGGCCTGTTTCAGTTCTACATGTGGATATCAGTTTTGCCCGTGCTCTTGGTTGAAGAGACAGATCTGATGGGCTGCTGATCTCAATTCAATGTGTCTCTTCCAGGGCTGCTGCTGTCCTGGGTCCCAGTTTCTGGAGTCCTGACTTCTTTCATTGATATTGTCAGCTTCTCATTATGATGTCTTTATTTGGGGGTGGGGGTGGGGGGATCCACCCAGTGTGTCTAAAACAGTTTGGAGAGGTGACCTAATTTATCAGTGCATAAGGAACAAAATAAAGCTACGAAAATTTTTGAATTTTGTCTCCTATCATGTAGAAAGCAGAAAGAAGTGTTTTGTATGTTCTGAAATCGTCACTTAAAATGAGATAGTCTCACAATAAGGGTACAATATGTCCCATCCACTATTGCCAACTGGCTTGACATATATGCTTATCTGTCATACTATCAGTTCCTTTTGGATATTCCAGTATCTGTCTCTGCATGTGGAGATAGATGGACTTGGTCTCTAAAGCCTGGTTTGGCAGATCAAGTTTAAGAGCCTGATGGAGTGCCGGACCCATGTCCTGCTAGATCACAGGTACTTGGATCGTTGCCCTGTCCTTTTTCTTGTTCTGCACCACTTTATGGCACTGTCCTTTTGGGTTGCTTTTAGCCTCCTGACTGCCCTCTCATTAAAATAACGGTCATTTAGCTTCTAATTTTTAAATATTGCTACACTTTACAGCACAGCTGCCCTACCCTAATGGCTTCGAGCAGCCTCCAGCGTCCTAGGGTCATCATTGTACGAATGTGGGTGGCTGGCTACCTGCAGCAGGAAGGTACCCCCTTTAGAAACTGAAAACACACTTCCCGGCTATGGTGGGCCATGGGTACTTTGAGGACAAGAAGCAATGTAGGTCATCATGAGATATTTGTGATCAGAACCTCATTTGACGCCTTCCTGTAATGAAAGGTGACCACACTGTTGGTGAACACAGTGTTTTATCCTGGCCGCATGAATGTGGAAGATGGTCAGGGAGCTAGGGAGAACTGGAGGAGAAGGAGGCCCCTCATGAAACCAGGGCCACTTTCCATGCTTGGGTCTTGGTGTAGAAGATGCGTTTCTCTGAAGTCCGTTCCTGAAATGTGACCCCTCTAGTCTCATCCCGGTATAGCCTCTTCTTGTCATTCATGCCCCAGCTCAAAGTGTATCCTTTGATAAAGTCTTCCTTCGCTTTTCCCGCGACATGTGCTCAGAGAGTTGTGCAGACTGTGTACTTTGTTGTGGTAATGACTCTTTGTCTCTGGTTGGACTTGAAGTTCCTCTGCTACCTATGCCCACCCAGGTGCGTCGTAAACAATTCATCGAAATGTATCAAATAAAGTGATAAGCCTTCTTTTCCATCCCAAGTTTTCTCTCACAGGGATTAGATTTGTGTGTGTCGGGGGTGGGTGGTGGGTGGGGGAGGGAAGGGGTCTCAGGCAAGTGGCTGAGAACATTCCATGCACTCTGAAAGGGAAGTCCGAAAACCACGCCAGGTCCCATGTTCCCAATGAGAAGGTCCATCCCCTCAAACGCCCTGAGGGCCACCCTAAGTTTGGCAAAGATAATTTGTTTGTGATTTTTAAACCTAAAAAAGTCCTAATTTAAAATAAAATTGAGTGCAATATCTTTTATGGTTTTATTAAATCATTTTATGGGGTCTCGTACAACTCTTAACACAACCCATCCATCCATCCATCATGTCGAGCATGTTTGTACATTTATTGCCATCATCATTCTCAAAACATTTGCTTTCTACTTGAGCCCTTAGTATCAGCTCCTCATTTTTCCCCTCCCTCCTTTATGAACCCTTGATAATTTATAAATTATTATTATTTTGTCATGTCTTACACTGTCTGATGTCTCCCTTCACCTACTTTTCTGTTGTCCATCCCCCAGGGGAAGGGGTTATATGTGGATCATCGTGCTTGGTTCCCCTTTTATCCCCCACCTTCCCCTTCACCTCTTGGTATCGCTACTCTCATTATTGGTCCTGAGGGGTTTATCTGTCCTGGATTCCCTGTGTTTCCAGCTCTTACCTGTACCAGTGTACATCCTCTGGTCTAGCCGGATTTATAAGGTAGAATTGGGATGATGATGGGGGATGGGGGGAGCATTAAAGAACTAGAGGAAAGTTGTATGTTTCATCATTGCTATGCTGCCCCCTGACTGGCTCGTCTCCTCCCCGTGACCCTTCTGTAAGGGGATATCAAGTTGTCTACTCATGGGCTTTGGGTCTTCACTCTGCACTCCCCCTCATTCACAATGATATGATTCTTTGTTCTTCAGTGCCTGATACCTGATCCTATCGATAGTTCACGATCCTTTTATGGTTCTTATAACCCAATCTCGGCAAGCTTCATGTAAAACATTGTGAAGTAAGGGAATTTTGGTGGAATTTGTGCCTGATTTCACTTGGGGTGCTGGGTAATTTTCAAAAAGGTCCCTTCCCTTTTATCACTCTTCTTCAGTCAGTCTGCAAGCTTTTTGTTGCTAGCCCCAACCAGAGCTGTGCCTTTGGGTGAGATCCGCCATTATTATTTAGTAGCACAATCCTGCTGCATAAAACAAGCTCTCGGGGACTTTTCAATACTGATTCCTATTATTTGTCCATTCCTATGTACATTCCCCAAATTCAGAAAGAAGAGGGGGAATCCTGTCTGTTACCTTCCTTTTAAAAAGCATGCCTTGTAGTTGCCCAGGGAAGAAATGGGCTTTGGAAATAACTGTTGAGGGATCTCACATTTCTGCTCTACCAGGCTGGTCTTGATGTCAGTGTTAGCTGCTGTTGAATTGGTCTCCCACAGATGACATTCCTGGAACAACAAGATCCAACCCTTGAGCTCGATGGGTTGTTATTTTTTTCTGCCTGGTTTTTGGATGTATATCTCCAGAGTTTTCTTTTTCGTCTACCTTAGTCTGGAAGTTTTGCTGAAACCCGTTCAGTATCATAACAAGATGCCCTCTCAACTGATGGGTGGGCGGCGGCGGCACTGATGCACGTTGCTGGGAACGGACCTGGGATCTCCTGTACGGAAGGCAAGCATTCCACCGGTGTCCCACCGTGTTCTCTTTGGTAGCAGTAGCACAGGGCAAATAGAGATGGCAGCCGGTGGTAGGAGAGGTCCAGTGCCTTGCTCAGGAGAGTGCCCAGAGCATTTGGGCAACAATTGGAGAAAATTCAAAGGCTGCGGTCTCATACTGTAACCAGTGGTCATGTGTGCCTAGGTACCTTTAAATTCGTTAAAATTAAGTCTAAATAAAATCACTTTCTCAGGAGGAACCGATCACAATGATCTACATAGAACCCCCTCGAGGGGGATGGACAACAGAAAGGTAGATGAAGGGAGACATTGGTCAGTGTAAGACATGAAAAAATAACAATTTATAAACTATCAAGGGTTCACGAGGGAGGGATGGTGGGGAAGGGAAGGGGAAAAATGAGGAGCTGATACCAAGGGCTCAAGTAGAAGGAACATGTTTTGAAAATGATGAGGGCAACAAATGTACAAATGGGCTTGACACGATGGATGGATGGATGGATGGATGGATGGATTGTGATAAGAGCTGTACAAGCCTCCAGTAAAATAATTTAAAAAAAATCACTTTCTCAGCTGCTGAGCTGCATTTCATGTGCTCATTGGCCACATGTGGCTGCGTGTAGGGCAGTGCAAGTGCAGATGTAATTTTCCATCACTGCAGAGAGACCTAATGGACAAGGCTGCTCCATAGGATGAGAAGTCTATACCATTGCATCTTCTGCAAGATACATGGCTTTTCCAGAATGGCTAGGAGCAGTCCCTAGAGAAGCAGCTTAAAATAGAGAGGGAAGTCAGCTAACCTTTAATCTGCCTTTGCCAGGGGTTAGGTGTTACCCTTGGGCACAACCTGCAGGTCTGAAGCATAGACAGTGGAGAGCGAGGAAGAGGAGTGGTCCACACTCAAATTGAAATCTACTTACTTTACTGTGTCCCTGACACATGCAGGAACTATGCGTGCTTGTCTTGCATTTGTTACCTTATTTTATCCTCATGAGCGCCTCTGAGGTCATGGTTTTTGCGCTTCTTTGCACAGGTGAGAAACTGGAGCTCAGAGGCAGCAAGTGCAAGGCAGAAGGTCAGAGGGGAAGCATCAGAGTTGGGACCTATTGCTTCTACCTGCTAAGTTCAGTGCTTTTCTAGCTTCAGGGGAAAGAGTGCAGAGAAGAGAAGGGAAGACCAAGGCCTGGGAATTAAAAGGGGAGACATTGATTTGAAAAAAAGCAACCTAGTTGCCTCATTCCCTAATCCCTCAGACCCTGATAAATGCTCAGCCACCTGCTGAGGGTCTGGTGTCAGGGGCTGATGTTGAAGCGGACTTTTTTTTCCTTATGGGAAGCTTCCTGTATGTACTCCAATATAAGTCGACCCGAATATCAGCCAAGGCACCTAATTTTACCACAAAAACTGCATTAAAAATGTGCTGAAAAACTCGGCTTATACACGAGTATATACGGTAATTAATGGAATGAGCATCTGTTGAGTTCATCACAGATGAAATATAAGAATAATGATAAAGTAATAGATGTAACCAAAAACCCAACCCAAATTCACTGTCTTTGAGTCTATGCCGACTCATAGTGATCCGATAGGACAGGGTGAAACTGCCCCCTGTGGGTTTCCCAGACTATAACTATGCACAAGAGTAGGAAGCCCCGTCTTTCTCCTTCAGCCCAGCTGGTGGTTTTGAACTGCTGACTTTGCGGCTCACAGCCCAACAAGTAACTGCTATGCCACCAGGTGGTAATATATGTAAAAAGTACAATAGTATATATAATCAATATGATAATATGTATGACAGGTACTGTGTGCCAGATATTATTTTAAGTATTTTGCATAAGTTACCTCAGTTACTCCTTATAAAGACCCTTTGAGATAGATACTGCTATTATCCTATTACTTATAGATGGGAAATCTGAGCTTGGGAGAGAGGAAGTAAATTGTCTATGGTGGCAGAAGGAGAAATGGTACATTAGGAACCATTATCTATCTCCATCTGTGGCATCTCAAGTGCCTTGGAGCGAGGTAAAGCCAAAAGCACTCAAAAGCCATTGCGGTTGAGTTTTGATTCTGGCTCAGGGACAGAGTAGAGCTGTCCCATAGGGTGTGCAAGGCTGTCAGTTTTTACCGAAGCAAACCATCACCTCTTTCTGATGTGGAATGACTGGTGGGTTTGAACCACTGACCTTTTGATTAGCAGACAACAGCTTAACCACCGTGCTGCTTGGCTTCCCTGGGTATAAATGCGGAAGTCCTTAGAGGGAGTGCCCCTGGGAATAGTGGAGACTTGGAGTACATGCCTAGCCTATCATTTCATATTCAGAAAACAACAGCGGCAATGACTCTCCGACTCTCCGAGGTCCAGAAAGCTTGCCCGCAGGTTGTGTGCTGCGGACTAGCAGAGGCTTGCAGTGATTCACTTCCCAGATGTGGGCTCACAGGTCTAAGGGAAGGAAAGAACTTATGCAATGCCTGGATCCAATATTTAGACTAGACCCCCAATAGTCTAGTGCCCTTCTGGTACCCTCCTCTGCCTCCAGCGCTATAGTTTATTATCCCTTCTTGGCGTAACTGGTTGTTACAGGGAACATTGCTTAGAAGTAAGTACGCTTCTCTTGTGTGAGCCAGTCTATAGCACATCGCTTCCTAATCATCCATTCCACATATATGTTGGGTTGCATGGGGTGGAATTGCTATAGATAGAGAAGACATCTGTGGTCTTAAATGGAAGGCTTTCATCTTTAAAATCATGTTTAATGCTGAGGTCTTCTTGCGCGCCCATGCGACCTTTGTTCCAGGAAAGGAAAGGTGGTCACTGTGGCCCTAACAGTAGGCGAGGAGTATGTGAGACCATCCATCCAGGCCATGAACTCTGGGGATTGCATTTGTGTCCGTTGTGCACAGGCTCTTAGCTGACGGTTGCCTCCCGTCCTTATCTTCGGCGGAAGGCTTGCTTTGAGAGCTCAGTCATTCTTTTCCTCGCGGGAAGACTGGGAGAGAGGTGACATGCTATCAGACACATGGAGGCATAGGGCTACAATTGGTAGCAGCAGGGACTGCGTTCCTGGCTTCTAACTACAGAGTAGGGGAAGAAAGGACCCCAGGGACCTGTAAAGTGCATCCTGACCCCTGCTATTCTCCTCACTCCACTGGGTTGGGAGAAAGGCTCTGTGCCCCCAGGCTTCCAGAAAGTCTTCCATGCTTTCTGATCTGGAGCCTCCAAATTAACCCCATCTCTTCCTCTCAAAGCCGGCCCTTAGGTTGCACCGTACATTCAGTGGCTCCTCGGAACTAAATCTGGGAAGTTTATTCTTTGCACCCCCATTGTGCAGACAAGGAGACAGCAATTCTGAGAGGCCAAATCATACAAGAAATAATAATAATAATAATAATAATAATAATAATAATAATAAGCTGACCCTTGTAAGTCCTGTAGGGCGCACCGGTGTTGCGGTGGTCGTGCCACGTGACTCCTAATTGAAAAGTCAGGAGTCGAATCCACCAAGAGTGGGATGACCTGGCAGCCTGCTTCGGTAGTTTCCGCCGAGGAGACTGTGGGGGCAGTTCTACTTCGTGCCCTCCAGGTTGCTGGGAGTCGAATCAGCTTTGAGGGCATACAAAAGTAATAATGATAACAACCCACACATTCTAGGGCCAAGTTCTAGTTCCTTCTACATGGTAATGGCCTTTGGCTTTTTGGGGGTGGGGGTGGGGGACTAGGTGTGGAATAGATTCCAACAGAGCCAGGCCACCTTAATTTGGCCGCCTCCTCACTCTGTGCCCACAAGTGTACAGGTTGGAGCCTAAGGTCTGATGAACCTGCTGCTCTGCTCTGCCCGATACTCGCTCTGAAACCTTAATGGCGGTTTCCTGCCAACCATATTAAATAGGTGGCCTCCCTTGCAGTGTTAATGTCCACCAATATTAGTCACACATCGTTTCATTGAAATGCTAACCATTTGACAAGCAATTCACTTTCCTGTGTTCTCACCCGCTTCCTCCTTAACCTCTGATGGCTGCCCCACTCCTTTCTGCTATTGCTCAGCCTGGCACGAGACCCCGCCTGGATATGATTCATGGCACACAGTGGGGAGAGTGGATCCAGAGTGTGTGGCCGCCTGTGACGGAGGAGTCACTCTTAATGAGCACTTTTGGTTCCTCGGGTGGGAGCCACTCAGGAGCTATGCATGGTTAACAACAAACCCTTCAGGGAAGCAAACTGTGTGCCCCCCTGTGCAAGGCGCTTTCACCGCCGGGAAGGTGGGCCACGGGTTACAGAGGATCTGGGGAATTCCCACTTGTTAGCCAGTCTGGCTCCAGGCACTGCTTTCGTCGTGGCCTGCCCTCACTGTGTGGCAGCACCTCGTGTGCTGATGGCATGGACAGTCGTGCCTGTTGTTGCCCAGCTAAAAGCTTTGTTCATGGAAGAAGTCATGTGAGGAGATGGGGAAAACAGAGGAGGAGGAGCCTGCTAGCGTCCCACGTGAACAGGTCCTCGGACACCTTCCTGTGCATGTTTGCCTCCTCCATCTCCTCTCAGGAATGGTTTGGACCCAAGATCCCCATCATCTTGTGTGACTGCCTTCTCGCCATCCTGGCATTTGGAGGCTGTGTGTGTGTGTGTGTGTGTGTGTGTGTGTGTGTGTGTTGGGGTAGTGGGGGAGCCTTGGGAGGAGATTAGGATTCATGACAAGGCGAGAGAGGGGCAATCATCTCCCTTCAAAGCTAAAAGACAATGAGCCCCTGAGAAAGCCAGACGATAGGATTTTGATTTATGGCTGGAGGTGAGCAGATAGGCAAGGAGAACTGTGTAAAGAATAATAAATATTGACATGAACTGTTCAAAGGTTGGGGGGTTGGCTTCCGTTTCCCAGAGTGTGAGAGCAGGCTGACTTCTGAGGCTGGTTGGCTTTCCGTAGAGGTGAGCTCCTTGCAGCTGACTTCGTGGGGCTCTGCTATTCCGACTGCTAATAAGGGGTGCGCTTTGAAACTCTGAGAGCTGTCCCCTCGAAGCCGAACCACCTTCACGATCATTCATTCATTCAGTCCTTTATTCATGAAGATCGTTCATTCTACATTAAGCTATTCTTCCTTATTCTATTATTTTTTAATTCGGTATTACGTGCTAGAGATTTTTTAAAAAATAAAGGGGAGGCGCGAATGAATGGGAAATAGCTTTTTCTCAAGGGAGTCATGGTCTAGTTGAAGAGACAGACAAGACGCAGCCAGTTACTAAGCACCAAAAGAAAAACCAGCCCACGCGAGTCAGAGTAGACTGTGCTCTCGATGGCTGATTTTTTTAAAGATCTGGATAGCCAGGCATTTCTTCTGAGGTCACTCTGGGTAGATGTGCATTTCCAACCTATGGGTTAGCCCCTGAAAGCACTTAGCCATTTGCACCACACAGGAACCCCCGTGTCAAAGCAGAGGTGTGCCTAGGGCCTCATCAGAAAAGGCGGAGGCAACCAAACTCACTACCAATGAATCAGTGTTGACTCATAGCAACCCCCCTGTGGGTCCCCGAGACTGTCCCTGTTTATGGGAGCAGAAAGCTCAGTCTTTCTCCCAACAAGTTGCTGCTGGTTTTGAACTGCTGACCATGCGGATTACAGCCCAACACATAATCACTGCACCACCAGAGCTCCGAGTAGGGGCAGCCTAGAGATATGGGGGAAGGGCTAGAGTGCCTTTTAAGTGAACTGGGATTTGATGCGTAGATAGAGAGGGGAAGGGTGTCGCAGGCATCTTTTAGCGTGAAAGGCATGGAATGAGCGAAAGCATGTCCAAGTGAGAAACCCCCATGGAACGGACAGCACGTGTGCAGGCTAGGAGTCATGGGGGGTCATGCCAGGAGGTGAAAAATGAAAATCTATGAAAGACACAATCACACAGATCACTGCATGTCATGGAGAGGGGTTAATGTGGACTCTATCCTGAGGGCTGTGGGACTACCACAGAGGGTTTAAACAGAGTGACACAGTGACGCTTACACTTGTGTGTGTGTTTTTTAAAAATACCTTGGGAAGCAGAGCGCAGGATTGCTTAGAGGCATGTGGATGGTGGCAGGGTGGGGCAAGGCGCATTTAGAGACCACTGGCAATCATTCTAGCAGACACAGATGAAGGCCTGAGCCAGGGCATTGTCAGCCAGATTGAGTGCAAACGCTTGCTAAAGGGATTAGCTATGGGCAGTTGGGGCTATGGTTTCTCTGGGACCAGGGAGAAGGCAGAAAGGAAGCTGCATATTGCTCGCTCATAAAATTGTGTCCACATGTTTCCCCCAAGTCATCAAACAAGTCCAGTTCAATTTTCATCCTTGTGTAGAACACCAAGGCATTATAAATACATTGATTCTTGTAAATGCCCTTTGGAAGAAATGTGGGGTTTCTTTATGTGTATGTCCTATCTGTTTTATAAGCCTCTAAGCTCATCAAGGGAGGGCACATGATGCATTTATCCATCTGTAATGTGCCCCATTCAGCGCACCAGGGATACTTAGTAAGTGTTTAATAGTAATAAGATCTGAGCCCCAGGAGCATTATTATATTTGTCAGTGATGGAATAACCAGGTTTGGAGGCAGTTTGGGTAAGGTTCAATTTTATTAGAAAATCTCCATTATGTGAATTTTTGAGCATATTATGGTCTATTCCTGAGATATAATACGAATTACTTCTGTTCTTGATGTTCCTAGGCAACTATTTTAGTTGGCTTAATTGGAGATTGTTTCTTAAAACATAATAGGTGGTATTTCTTTGTTATTTAAGACTCTGACAGTCAAATCAATCTTTAAGAAACAAGGTCTTTTTAAAAATAATGGTTGATGTTTCTTAGTTTCCCTGTTATTTACATAAAATCAGAATAGCTTCCATTGTTTTATCTCTTTTCAGCATCCTTTTCTCTCCCTTACTTATGTCCCTATAATATTTATCTTGACTGCTCTTTATTCCGTAGCATACGAAGGCCCTCTTCTTTGTCTTCCTGTGTCTTCATCGTTCTCCTGCCCAGGTAAGGACCAGAAAGAAGACTGCTGGTTGCAGTATGATTTCATAGAGAATTGGTAGTAGGTGCCAGACCAATTATGCCTCTTTTCACTAAGATGCATCCAGTTGATATGTTTTCTTGAGGCTTTGATATGTCGGATCAGAAACTTTTACTGCGTCTGAAGCAAAATTCATTGTGCTCACTCCTTGGTTCCAAAGACCACGTTGTTATATATTAAAAGAAAACAGTCATACAAAAATGAAAGATGACTGTATTAGATTACAAAATGGAGAATGACAATATCATTATATAACTGCCAAATTTCATCATTTTATAATGCCTGTCTCACTGAGGATCACGGTCCAGCTAGGTGGACATCTAAGAGCCATTGTAGTCAGCATCATTCTTGTCTTGCATGTTGGCTTTAGTTACTGCAGGGTGTATACTGTTAAGATGCACAATAGTCCAAATAGATTATTTTTTATTCAATAGATTATTATGATCATAAATTTGCAATGTCAGATAGCAAGATAAATCTATATGTGAAGGAGAGGTTCTAGTTCGCATCCCCCAAGCTGAAGCTCCACGTCCCTTGGTTCTGTACACATCCGCAATGATATTAACGTGCGAATCCTGTTATCACGAACTACTTCATAGGAGCAATTTACATTTTACTGGCCGTGGGTAGCTCCAGGTATGCATTATAAAAGATAAGGCTCATGAATGGGAAATGTTTATCCTTATTCTATTAGGTTGCTCTCTCAATCCTCCCTGGGCTCTTATGTGTACTTCTACATGTATTGTTGTTAGTGGCTGTTGGGCTAACTCCTGACTCTAGATAATTCCCTGCATAACAGGGTTGGAACATTGTGCACTGTAAGATTTTTATTGTCTTATTTTGGGAAGTAGATTACCAGGTCTTTTGTTGCTAGTCTGTTTTATTTCAGAAGTTCCACTAAGCCCGTTCAGCCTCAGAGCAGCATGTCTGTGCATGAGGTATGTTGTCTGGGACCTGTATCTGGGTCTCCTGCTTGGGAGGCAAGAATTCTATTACTGAGTGGCTACTGGCCCCTCTACACATGTCACATTCCTTTGTTCACTGCCATTGAATTGAAGCTGACTCATAGTGCAGAATAGAACCATGCCTGTGGGTTTCTGAGACTATAATTCTTCACGGGAGTAGAAAATCCCATCTTTCTCCTGCTGAGCGGTTAGTAATTTCAAACTGCTGACCTTGCAGTTAGCAGTCCGATGCATAACCACGGCACCACCAGGGCTCCTTATATGAAGAAGTAAATCACCTTTAAATTGAGCCGTTTGTTGTTGTTTTTTGTGCCATATCTGGCCTGTGTTATGAAATTTGAAGTTCCAAAAGTTTGCCCTCTGTTGCCCATGGATCAATGAGGTTGACCAGATGTGGAAGGAAGAGGAGAGGAGGAAGTGTATGCTTATTTCATGGAGTCTCCTAGTGTATGACCCAGTGCCTGTTCGACGAAGTACCTTATGAATGCAACATTCCAGGATTCCTTCTTTTGATCACTGCCACTGCTTACCAAGCATTTCTAGATTTCACTAAGGTGGTTCTTTTTATTTCTGGAGCAGTTAATAGCCTGCCTTGTGTTGCGTACTTATCAGAATATGCTTGGAGCATCATTTTCCAATGCTGGGCAATCACTGAATACATTAGGGAGTAGTAAGTAAGAAGTCTCAATCAAGGAGTGATGACTTGAAATAAGCCATGTGAAGGAGCTTCAAAATTTGTGGGAAGATTTCATGATCTTTCAATTTCATTTTTCCATGAACTTTTTGAAGCTCTTTCAGTAAAGTACGGTTGATGGCAGGACATAACTGTGCTCAGGTTTTTGAAATGTCTTTTGAAGGGCATTAAAAGTATTCCCTATCTCTCCAAGGAGCAGAGCAATGTATGAGGTAAAGAGAGACAGTGTTTATCTCGTCATTAGGAAAATCTTTAGAGTGTGATAATGAGGAATTCTTGCTTTGGTACCAAACTTGCCAAGTTTAGTCTACCATCTACCATTTACTAGGCATATAAGTTCTGGTTAAATTTTTTTTTTAATAGAAAAATATCTCTTTTAAACAAGGCTTGGTGTCAATTGTGCAATATCGTCAAATGCTCATCTCCCTGTTCAAGTTAATGTTGAAAAAGGTCATGAGTCCTTGAGAGCTAAAGTACAACCTTGAGTGTCTGCCACCTGCATTTAGGTACCATGTGAAGAATAGAGTTGATGTGTTGAACACTAATAACTGAAGACCAGATGAGTTGTGCTGCATCATCCATCCATGAAAAATACTAGCGGTCATTAAAGACACAGAGAGAAATAAATGACAAAAATGGAGGTTGACGAGGCAACTCAGAAACTTTCTCTTGCATGTAGAGGAGCTTAAAAAGCTAAAATGAAAAACTTTCATTTGCTACGACCTATCTGTCCATTGTTTTAACAGGTCACTGTATGCAAGTTTGCAAGTGTATTTTGTGTACCTTTTATCTGCAATGAAGATGGAAACTCTAAAGAAAACATTTTAAAAGATTGTATCTATGTTGCTTGTGCTGCAAAGAAAAAAAAAAAAGCTAAAAGGAAGATTTCAAAGAGCAACTTGGGAAGACAAAGCAAAATGTAGTCATGAAATGGTGCAGAGATCTGGAGTGAGGAGACCAAGAAGGAAGGGCGTGCTTGGCATTTCTCAAGCTGAAGGAACTGAAGGAAAAATTCAAGCCTTGAAAGAGTCTCTGCACAAAATATTGAATGATGTAAGAAACAGAAAAGGAAGATGGAAGGAACACATATTTACTGCACCGAAAAGAATTGGTGAATATTCAAACATATCAGAAGATAGCACATGGTCAAGAACTAATGCTATTTGAAGGACAGAGTCTGAGCTGCATTGATGGTATCTGTGAAAAACCAAGGTTCCAGGAATTGATGGACTACAAGTAGAGATGTTGCAACAGACAAATGCAGTGCTGGAAATGTTAATTCATCTATGCCAAGAAATTCAGAAGACAAATATCTGGTCGACTGACTGGAAGAGCTCCATATGCATTAAAAAATGATCAAATGGAATTCAGAAATTACTGAATAATATCATCAATATCACATAAATATGAAATTTGCTATAGATAATTAAAAAAATATTTCAGTCATACATTGACACACAACTGCCAGAAATTCAAGTCAGATTCAGAAGAGAATGTTGAAGAAGAGATATCATTACTGATCTCAGATGGATTTTGGCTTAAAGCAGAGAATACCAGAAAGATGTTGTGTTTATCTGGGTTGACTAGAGAAACAAATACATAGATATTCATATGTGTATAAGAAAGAGTTTCTTGCATTGAGGGAGTACTTGAGTGGAGGCCCAATGCCCTTCTGCTACCTTAATACTAAACCTATAAATATAGGCACATAGATCTAGTTCCCCATCCTCATATAAATATATTTGCATATGTACATGTCTTTATC
>NW_022105855.1:453891-465488 GCF_000313985.2 Echinops telfairi
ATTGATGTGTGTATGGATTGCGATAACAGTTGTATGAGCCCCTAATAAAATGTTAAAAAAAAAAAAAGAAAAATAAATACCTTCTCTTTGAAGAACTATCGATGTGGAATCCAAATTGACAACAGCAACTCATCAAATTAGATGGGAAATGTAGAAGGCAGGAAGGACCAACTCAGAAAAGGACTGGGAGAAGGATTGTACAAGTTAGCTTTTAATCAATATCACTGAATTGTACATGTAAACACCCCCTTACAGAAGGGTCGCGCTGAAGAGACTGGCCAGTCAGCATGCAGTGTAGCAACAATGAAACATACAACTTTCCTCTAGTTCTTAAATGCTTCCTCCCCCCACCCACTATCAATACAATTTTTTTTTAAAAAGCGAGGAAGAAGTTGTCTTGAAGAAGAAGAAAGCTACCTACAAAAGAGACCCAATAATCCTCTGAGCGATGATTTCTCAGCTGAAACAATGGGATATCATATACAGAATTCTATAAGAACGAAAGAAGACCTATACAAATAATGTTACCTGATACTACTACTAGAGAAAGAAAGAGAGAGAGGGACATAAAGGGAACAATATACCATGTTTATGGATAGGAAGACTTACCATTATAAAACTGTCAATACTCCCCAAGAAATTTATAGCATAATGTAATCCCAATCTAAATTTTCATATCATTCCTTTAAAATATGGCAAAATGAATGACCAACATTATACTGAAAGAAAGACCCCTGAGAAGCAAAGCCCTGCTAAAGAAGAACAAAGTAGGAGGTCTCAGATTTCCCAATATGGAAACCTACTAAACAGCCACAGTAATCAAAACATTCTGATATTGGTAAAATGAGAAATAGATCAGTGAAGCAGAAATGAGAACTCTGAAGCAAACACATCTACTTCTGGAAAGCTGATCTTGGACAAAGAGCCCGAACTCATTAAATGGGAAGGAGAAAACTCCTTTAATACACAGCGCTAGCAAAACTGGATACCCATTTGCAAACACACACACAAATAGAAACAGGACACACAACACACAATATACAAAAATCAACTCAAAATAGATCAACTGTAAATGTAGACCTAAAGCTGTAAAGACTATCAATTTAAAAACTGGACCAATGTAGAGGTTCTAATACAGGGCTTAAACACACTGCCAAATATAACTGGGAATGTGGGAACAGAAGACAAACTAGACAACCAGGATCTTCTAAAAGAGCATTCTGCCGAGTGAAAGCAGTCAGTCACAGAAGAACACGCATTCTATGAGACCATTAGTGTAAAAAGCTAAGAGGAGGTTTTCACCCTAAAAGAAACTTTCTTTGGTTAGCAGGAGTGGGAGAAGAATTACTCTCTAGGAGATAGACACCTGTTAACTTGGATGAAGGCAATATATGATAAAAGGGAAATTAGCCAAAAAGTATCGAGGAACAGAAAAACAATGGGAACAGTGCAAGAGTCAAAGGCAACAGTGGCAATTAGCACTGAGACATGCTTATTGTCATTAAGTCAAAAGACTATTGAATTCTGTCCGATGTTTGAATTCATAGATTGAAATAATCATACCATTTTTCTTTAGTGTGCCAATATTATTTTGATATTAAACTAACCTTGCATTCCTAGGGAAATACTTGGTCATAGTTTAAAGGTGATTTCTAAGATTACTGAATTTTTGTTATGATAAGAATATTTGCATCTATATTCATGAGCTATCTTTCTCATACTACCTTTAGTAAGTCTTAGTATTTGAGTTTAATAAATCTCGTTGAAAACATAAAGCAAAAAGAAAAGCAGCAACAAAGACCTGGTAGGAATCAGCAACCCTTTTTCTATTCTAATAGAAGACTGTGCATAAAACTCAAATTTTGTTTTATTAAAGATTGGCTAAAATTGCCAATGCACCCATCTCGGTCTGGCACTTGCTTTTTATAAAGAGTTCTTCTACAACCAACTAAATGTTGAAATGCCTATTATGGTCTTTGGGTTTCCTATTCATGTCTGAATGAGTCTTGATAAGTTATGTTTCTCATTTTTCTATTTAAACTAACATTTCACATTTATTGCCATAACATTTATATTATCTTGATTTTTATAGCATTTAGAGTGGTAGCTCCTTTTGTATTCTTGAGATTTCTTATTTGTGCCTTATATAATTTTTTATTTGCCTCTCTTGCTAGAGGTCCCTAAGTTTGTATGCGTATATGTTTATAAAAACCCAACTTCAGACTTTGTGGATATTTTGTCAATTTTTAAAATAGCTATTTTGGGGAGAAGGGAGGGAAAAAAGAGGAGCTGATACCAAGGGCTCAAGTAGAAAGAAAAGGTTTTGAAAATGATGATGGCAATCTATGTACAAATGTGCTTGATACAAATGATATATGGATTGGTAAAATAAATGTAAGAACCCCCAATAAAATGATTTATTTTTTTAATTGCTATTTTTCTATTTGTTTTGCTTATTCTTACCTTGCTTATTTCCTTCTTTCAATTTAACTTTCCTTCCTTCTTTTATCTAATTTAATAACTTTTTGTAACATATCTAGCTCATTAAGCTCCCTCCTCAGCAGTTTTAAACAATAACTATTTATTACCTTCATATTTATTACTAATCCTTTATTACCTAATTTCATCATCAGTGTCATGGATTGAATTATGTCCCCCCAAATATTATCAACTTCCCAGGGCCATGATTTTCAGTATTTGGCAATTGTGTAATTTGTTAATGAGTTATGTAATGGTGTAATCCTCCCCATGGTATGATCTGATGTGCTGCTCATCCATCAGCTATAAGGAGATTACTGTGGGATGCAACAACTTCACCCAGGTCACAGCCCTAATCCCACGAAGGACAGCTTTTCCCTGAGGCATGTATCACCTTTCTCACACAAAAGACAAAAGAAGAGAGAAGTGCCAGCAATGAATGGACCTCATCACCACCAAGAAAGACGAGTCAGGAGGGGATTGTGTCCTTTGAACCTGGGACTTCAGGCCTTTGCTAAGATCCTGATAGGCTGAAGGAAAGATTGAAGGCAAGATCACCAATGAATGCTAAGCCCACATACATTGAAAGAATACTAGAACTTCCCTCAGGGCCAACATAGAGAACATCTTCACCTAGAGCAGTGGTTCTCAACCTTCCTAATGCTACGACCATTTCATACAGTTCCTCATGCTATGGTGACCCCCCAACCATAAAATTATTTTCATTGCTACTTCATCACTGAAAATTTGCTACTGTTATGAATCTGGCGGCCCCTGTGAAAGGGTCGTTGGACGCCCAAAGGGTTTGCAACCCACAGGTTGAGAACTGCTGACCTACGTAGTGCCTGGAACTCAGATTTCTAGCCTTTTAAAGTATGAGAGAATAAATTTATGAAAATCACCCACTTGTGGTATTTTTGTTAAAACACAGCAAAACAAAACAACAAATTTGTTTTGATAGCGTTTCCTTTTCTGACATTTTTCAATCAAGCAATAAACTGAGATTTCAATCTCTGAAGATTTGACTGAGGCTAAAGGTTCTGTTTTCAAACTCACTCACATAGCTGTTGGCAAGAAGCTCCAGTGGTTGACCATGTGGACTTCCCTCCATGGGCTACCCACCACATGACTGCTTGCCCCCTCAAAAGAGTGCCTTCTCTTTAAATGTAAGTTATACATTTCTTTCTTAAAATTGCTTTGTGTACCACGCACATGGATATGTCATGTGGTAATTATATAATCGTTTGTCAGTTTGAGAGAATTAAGAGTCGAGCCTATCAAATCAGGTCAGAGTCTATGAGGTCTCTGTGGGGGTATGCCCTTCTCCTGAGGATTCTGGGAACCTCCTGTATTCCTCCTTGTAGGCAAGAGACACTCCCTCTCTGTGCTCACTCCCAGAGAGCCATTCTTGTTGACAAGACACATGGCGACAAGGTTGTCAGTGCCTCGGAGCTGAAGGAACCATATGGAGACCCCTGCCAGCACTGAGATGCCGCTACAGCCACTGAATCCACAAGACTTTCCTCCCACCGGCCTGTGATCTTCCTGCATTCAGCATCATTGCATGTGCTGCATGAGTCTGAAGAGGAATTTATAGAATGGACCGGACATATAGCTAATATCAGAGTTATGGACTTGATCTGGACTGGGCTGAGATGTTTTCTCAATAGTCAGTTGCTCTTGTACATAAAGCTCTTATACACATGAGTGCCTATGAATTTGTTTCTCTAGTCTACGCAGACTAACAGATGCAGCATTTTAGTTATTGTTTGATTCAAAATAGTTTCTAAATTTCACAATGATTCCTTCTTCAACACATGACCGATTTAACCAAAATTGCATGGGGTTTCTCTACTTACCCTTTTGCTATTAAGCTATTTTAGGCCTTTGAGCGTTCTAAGAAATTGTTACATTACTAAACATTCCATATCATTGCAGTTGATTGGTGCTGTGGAGTTTGTTTTCATGCACAGAGGGCCCATGTGACCAAGCAGAACTACCTCATAGGGTTTCCTAGGTTGTAAACTTACAAGAGTGGATCACCTGGTTTCTCTTGCATGGAGATACTGTGTCAATTTAAATAGGTATTCGTTAAGTTTTCAAATTAGCACATAACTCTCATGCCACCGCGGTTCCTTATGACCCATACATACTTGAAAAAAAATAATTTGTAGTCTTCTGCCTTTTAATGGAGTGCCCGACTCCACTTTAGGGAGTTAAATCCAATTCAGAGTGACCTTATGTAAGGTTTCTCAGTCTGTAAGTCCTTATGGGGGCAGAGAGCCCCATCTTTTTCCTATGGTTGATGGGTTTGAACAGTCAACCTTGAAGTCAGCATTCCAATGTTTACCTGACAGCATCACCAGAGCTCCTTTTTTAATGACGTATTATATCTATTTGTTATCTCAATTTGTCAATCCTACTAGCCAAATCTACATGTGCACCGGCACTGTCTGCTTACTCTAGTCACGACTGCTAGAATGACTTCTAATCTATTGTAATTATGGATGTTTTCACTTTCCTTTTGCAATTTTTATTTTTACTCTATGTAACAGTTAAGGGTTTTGCACCTTGGCTGAGCCAGATTCTCAGTGGTTTGGTAGTTAAGACCTAATTAGGTTCCATAATGTAAGTTAACATCATGGAATCATCTCCCAAATGGAATCAGCTGTGAAGAGTCACTCTGTCATAAGAAGATTAGGATGGGATGCAACATCCTTACTCGGGTCACAGCCCTAACACAATTAACTAAAACAGCAGTTCTCAACCCGTGGGTCACGACCCCTTTCAATAGGGCCACCTAAAACCATCAGAAAACACACATTTCCGATGTTTTTAGGAACCAAGACACCACTCCTCTATCCATCTCCAGGTGGGTCCGCCTACATGCAGATATGCCCATATACAAGTACCCGGCGTGAAGACTGTTACCCATTCCACACCATGCTTCAAGACAAAATTTCATTGATTTCTCATTAGAAATAAAAATTTCACAATATATAATTACATATTGTTTTGTGATGAATCACTATGCTTTTAATTATGCTCAATTTGCAACAATGAAAATACATCCTGCATATCAGATATTTACATGACGATTCATAACAGTAGCAAAATGGCAGTTGTAGCAATGAAAATAATTTTATGGTTGGGGGTCACCACAATATGAGAAACTGTTATTAAAGGATTGCAGCATTAGGAAGGTTGAGGACCAAGGCACTAAAAGGAAGTTTTCTCAGAGTGTGGTCTGCTTACAACATAAGGGAACACAGTGGAAAAGCTTATTGGCTTTTTGCTGGTTCTAGATCCTGCACCTGACTCATTGGCCTCTAGTTCTTTGGACTTTAGCCAGTGGCTTTCCATAATGCCTTCTGAACCTAAACATCAACTTCAGATTCGATGGTCTCTGCAGCCATAAACCGGGCCTGCTAACCTTGAATTCATTCACTTCTGTAACCACAAGCCTATAATCTTCCTGTCAGTCTGAGGCATCAGCATCTGAAGCTACTTGAGTCAGAAGAAGCCTGCAGCCTAACATCTGATCTACATACAGACTTGGAATTTATCTGGATTTGGACTTGCCTAATTCTACAACTGTTTGAACCATTTTCTTGATTTAAATTTGTAATACATATTATATAAAAATATTTATTATACAATGCACAATATTAAAGCAATAGTATAATATGTAAACATTATATAACATACTTGTGATAAACATATAAATATATTATATGATACAAATATAATATAGTAGTAAATACATAAAATATATACATGCATGTGTGCGCACACACACACATATATATAAAAAGCTTATGTTTAGATATAAAAGCTTATACATATCTAAGCTTCCATGGTTTTGTTTCTCTAGAGGACCCAGCCTAAGACACCATATATTTTGAGACCATAGTTTTAGGCTCATTTAATTTTAAATTTTTATATTTTCCTAGTAACTCAAAATTATAATTGAAGCGACCCTATGTCTCTAACAATGCCTTGAGTCTCAAGTCTATTTCATCTGACATAACTTAGCATGACATCTTCTGCATTTTATGTTCACTCCTTCAATAACCCTATCTTTTAAATATGCTACTTGTAAATAGTTTATGATTCAGATTGTTAATTCAATCTGTTAATTATTTTAATAGGAGTATTTATACACATAATTACTAGCCTTAAATATATCATATTATTTTGTGTTGCCTATTTTTCTCACCTCTCTTGTTAATCTCTCTCTTTTTTTGGTGACTATTATACAATGTATATAAATATATATATATAATATAATGGAACATTTTATATTTAATTCCTATCTGCTAATTTATGTTATATATTGTTTCTATTGCTTTAGTAGTTATTCTAGAAATGAATATATGCTTATTCTAGAAATGAATATATGCTTATTTAACTTATTAATCAATATCCTTCTCCTTATTCCAGAAAATTAAAACTGCACAATGCTTTAACTCCATTAACCTCCCTTCCTAATGTATATGTTTCTGTTGTCTTATACTTTTCCCCATTTTTTACCTTTATTAGTTCCTTTCATCACAGTTGTGAATGGATAATATTCATTTCTATTCACTCACATTTTTTTAAATTAATAAATCATTTTACTGGGGGCTCTTACAGCTCTTATCACAATCTATACATCCATGGTGTCAAGAGTATTTGTACGTATGTTGCCATCATTATTTTCAAAACATTTTCTCTCTGCTTGAGACCTTGGTATCAGCTCCTCTTTTTTCCCTCCCTCCCAACCCTGATAAATTATAAATTATTTTCATATCTTACACCATCCGCTGTCTCCCTTCGTCCACGTTTTTGTTGTTCAACCCCCTGTGTGGAGCGGGAGGGGTGTTATACATCGATTAGTCGCACGCATTTTCATTACTTCATGTGCTATTCAATCCATCTTGCATCTCAAACTATTCATCTTAGGCTTACATTCCTTCTGCCTGGAGTATGCCCTTTAGAGTGTCCTTTAGTGCTAGTGAGAAAATTCTAGATTTTATGTTCCTAAATTTTTAAAAATATTAAGCTTTCTTGAAAGTTTTTTTCACTGCTATAGTGTTACAGAATTCTCGGTTATGAGTTATTTTCTTCCTGTATATAAATCTGTACTATCTTCAGGTCTCTAGTGTTGTTATTGAGATGTCAGACGTTATTCTGACTGCTAGTCCTTTATAATCATTTGGTTTTTTTCCTGTGGTTTCCCTTACGATACTGTCTATGTAGTTGACTTTCTGTTATAATATAAACTTAAGGCAAAAATAACATGTATATATGTGAAAAGTGCCTTCATGTGTCTTAGCATTCGTTACTATAAAATAAAATATAACCTACATGGAGTTCATTCAGACCCAGAGCGACCCTGTAGGAAAGTGTCAAACTGCACCCGGAGGCTTCCTAGGCTGTAAATCTTTGCTGGAGCAGAAAACCTAATTTTTTGCCCACAGAGTGGCTGGTGAGTTTGAACGGTGACCTTGTGAGCTAGTCCAATGGTTACCCAACAGCACCACAACTTAAATTTGTGAATTTAATTTTTTTCTTCTTCATGATCTGTTAATATATAAATTTAAATGTGAAAATTATTACGTGTTGAGGTCATTTTAAAATGTAACATATTTCAAATTGTTATATATTCCTGGTGAACTAAACTTTCTATCTTTATGAAGATAGACTATTTACTGGCATTATGTCTTCAAATATATTGCTTCTGTCCATTTTCTCACCCCTTCTATAATTCTGATTATATGCAAATAAGCTTTCTCAGGATATCTTTCACCTCCTTTAATCTCTTCTTCTTTCTCTTTGTTTAATGGGAAAGGAGGAGGAGGAAAATCTTTCTCAGATGTCTTTAGGAGAATTCTTTGGCTCCGCCTTCCAGTCCACTAATTCTCCCTTCAACGATAAGCAAGTCTTAAATGGGCCATATGGATTTTATTTTCAGTTACATCACTATTTATTTCTAGAAGCTCTAATTGGTTCTTTTATAAACTGATAAAATACATTTTGTCTTTTCTTGATTGCTGAAGGTCTTTTTAAGCTTTTCTTTTATTTCGTTAAATGCAGTAAATACAATTGATTCATAATATATATCTGATAAATCCCAAATCTGGAAAATTTACTGAAGTTCTCTTTGTGAGTTCTATGCTTCTTGAATTTCTTTGCTTCTGGTTGGTATTGTATGACTAGTTATCTTTCACTGCATCTTTGACTGAAAATAGAAATGTGGGGCGGTGGTTCCTGGTAATTTAGAATGAAGCTGTCCTTCTCCAAAGAGGGCTGGCCACTTGTCTAACTTGGAAATACCTTGAACTAAATTCACTGGTGGAGGGCTCTTGGCCAACCATTTATGTAAAAAATTGTTGTAAGTCCTCTGAAGCACTGAGAGCCAGTTGTGGTTATTATAATTCCTCGGGAATAGGTTTTCTTTCACTTCCCATCCCCAGTCTTCTGCTCTGTCTCAAAGCTGCTTTCCGCAGAACAGACTCAGGGCGTGAGGGTTCCTCTAGATCTCCCACTTTGGCTGAGTTCCCTGATTTGTTTTCTGCTCTCACCTGCAAGGCCATTAAAGTTGCGGCTCAACTTTTGGGATCAACAAATGGGGTTTCCAGTGTTTTTCTCTCTCTTGAATTTCAGCCTGATGATTCCTTGTTTTTGAAATAGAAAGTTGGTGCTTTAAAAATAACCTTTTTAGCTAGCATTTTTATTTGTTTTTAGCGAGAGGGTTAGGCCGAGTAGACAGATTGCTATATTCCTGGAAATGAAATGGTCTTTCTCTATATTTCGGTCACTTTCTGTAATCCGTTTGGTACCTGGCCTCCTGTTGTGAAATGAGTTCCTTTATTGAGCATTTGGGTTTGGTTCTTTAGAAAAACAGATTGATAGACCTTCCCCCTAAAGCCCTGACAATTGACCTTTGCCCTGGTTTTCACCTCAAGAAGGATGGGTACTCTTGTCCAGGTTGACCGATTTTTCCTCATTGTTCCTAGTAGTAAACTACTTAGTTTGATGTGTTCTGACTAGTTCTGAGCTACAGCCAGCTGACCTTGTGATTGGGAAACACGTTGCAGGGATCACTTGATGCACTATGCAAATGAAGTGATAATTATGCTGTTGTTGTTCTTAGCTACAGCAAGTTGGCTCCAACTCATAGTGCACCTACAAAAAAACGATTACGATTCACGGATTGGTCCTGAGCCATCTTGACGATTGTTAGGTTTCATCCGCTGTGATAATTCCTTCTATGGAAGGTCTTCCTCCTTTCCCTGCCCCCTCGAGTTCATCAAGCATGATGTCCTTTCTTAGGGATTGCTCTCTCTCAATATCATATCCAAAGTATGTGAGACGAAAATCTTACCATGACAATTGGACATCCCCTTATGGAAGGGTCTCGGGGAGGAGACGAGCCAGTCAGGGTGCAGTGTAGCAACAATGAAACATACAACCCTCCTCTAGTCCCTAAATGCTTCCTTCCCCCACTATCACGATCCCAATTCTACCTTACAAATCCGGCTAGACCAGAGGATGTACATTGGTACAGATAGGAACCGGACACACAGGGAATCCAGGATGGATGATCCCTTCAGGTTCAGTGGTGAGAGTGCCAATACGGGAGGGTGGAGGGAGGGTGGGGTGGAAAGGGGGAACCTATTACAAGGATCTACGTATAGCCTCCTCCCTGGGGGATGGACAACAGAAAAGTGGGTAAAGGGAGACGTCTGACAGTGTAAGATATGACAAAATAATAGTTTATAAATTATCAAGGGTTCATGAGGGAGGGGGAGCAGGGAGGGAGGGAGGGGGGAAAATAAGGAGCTGATGCCAGGGGCTTAAGTAGAAAGCAAATGTTCTGAGAATGATGAGGGTAATGAATGTACAAATGAGCTTGACACAATGGATGGATGTATGGATTGTGATAAGAGTTGTAAAATGGTTTAAAAAAATCTTGCCATGATTCTAAAAAGCATTCTGGCTGTACGCGTTCTATTACAGATTTGTTTGTTCTTCAGGCTGTTCATGGGACGTTGAATAATCTTTGCCAATAGTATAATTCAAGTGCATCATTTACTCTGAAGTCATCTTCCGTATTCACTGCCCCACATTTCATATGCATATATATGAGAAGATTGAAAATACCCTGAGCACCTTAGTGCTCTGAGTAAGGTCTTTGCTGTCAGCACTTTAAAGAGGTCTTGAGCACCACATTTGCATTGCACCAAGGCAATACAAACAATGAGTTTTCATCCCTACTGAAGATGGCAGCCTTTGAGTCATGCCCGCCTCCTTTTCAGCAGGCAACGTTGTGTCATCTGCATATCTCAGGTTATCAATAAGTCGTCCTCCCATCCTGATGCCACATTTATCTTCATATAGCCCCAGCTTCTCAGATTATTCAATCAGCATACAAACTAAGTAAGAATGGTGAAAGTATACAAGCTTGACAGAGACCATTCCTGATTTTAAACCCATTGTCTTCCCTTACTTTGTTCTAGAATTCCCATTGTTCTCAGTGTTATCCACAGCTTGTTATGATCCACATAGCAAGATGCCATTTCATAGTCAATAGAACAAAAGTAAACATCTTTCGTGTACTCTCTTTCCAGCCTAGGTCCATCCGACATCAGCAATGACATCCAGCATCGCATGCCTCTTCTGAATTCACCTGGAATGTCTAGCAGTTCCCTGTTAATATACTGTTACAACTGTTTTTAAATTTTCTTTAGCACAATTTTACCGGCACGTCATGTGAATGATATTGTTCAATAATTTCCACATTCTCTCAGGTCACCTTTCTTTGGAATGGGCATAAATATGAATCTCTTCTAGGCAGTTGGCCAGGTCTTCCAAATGTCTTGCTACCGCTGAGTCAGTGCTCCCAGGACTGAGCAGTTTGTTGAAACCTTTCAATTGGTACTCTGTCAAACCCTGGAACCTTGCTTTTGCTAATACCTTCAGTGCAGCTTGTACTTTTTCCTATACCATTCTTTCTTGATCATACACTACTTCTTGAAATGGCTGTGTGATACATAATTTTATGTCAACTTGAAGATATATAAAAATGTAGGGGTGATATCCAACCTGTTAATCAGGTCACACCCTGATGGTGC
>NW_022105855.1:466714-475872 GCF_000313985.2 Echinops telfairi
AAGCAACAAAGCTCACATGGAAGAAGCACACCAGCCTATGCAATCACGAGGTGTCGAAGGGATCGGGTATAAGGCATCATCAGAACAAAAAATAAGAGTTACATGAGTCCCTAATAAAATGATTTTTAAAAAGCTCTTTCTTACACATATACAAGTGTCACTGAACTTGTTTCCCTAGTCCACCTAGCCTAAGGCACGTTGAATGCTGACCAGTACTTTTTGATGCAGTGATTCTGGGTCCTCCTTCGATCTTCTTTGCATGCTTTGTTTATCAGTATTTCGTCCATAGTATCTTTCGGTATTTCAAGTCAAGGCTTGTATTTTTTTCTCCAATTCTTTCAGCTTGAGATACACTAAGCATATGCTTCCTTTTTGATATTCTAACTCCTGGTTTGTGCATATTTCATTGTAATACTTTACTTTTGCTTCTTGAGCTGCCTTTTGATGTTTTCTGTTCAGCTCTCTCCATAATTTCTTCCATTCACTTTAGTTATTCTATGTTCAAGAGCAAGTTTCAGAGTCTCTTTGGACATCCATTTTTGTCCTGTCTTTTTAATGGTTTTTGCTGTCTTCGTCTATGATTCTTGAGGTCACCCCACAACGTATCTGGTCTTCATTCATTAGTGTTCTGTGCATAAAATCTGCTCTTGAGATGTTCTCTAAATTCATATGGCATGTGCTCAAGATAATATTTTGGTTCTTGTGGATTTGTTTTAGTTTTTGTTTGTTTGTTTGAAACCACAAGCAAAAGTGTTTGCTTCTTTCAAACACTTGCATGTGAGCAATTGAAAGTCTATTGTAGAAAAAAGTATTTGAAATTAAGTCAGTCTTCCAAAATTCTAGCCTGAGATCTAAAGATTAGTTTCTATAACCAAGGCTATATTTTCCAACTATAGACCCTTCTTCTTTGTTTCCAATATTCATGTTCTAATCACCAGTAATTATCAATGTATCTTAATTGCATGTTTACTCAATTTCAGACTGAATAATTGGTAGAATTCTTTCATATTTTTAATCATTAGATTTATTGTTTGGTGTGTCTGTTTAAATAATAGTTGCATAAACTGATCTTTCTCACAGGCATACAGGGATCATGTAATTACAGATAGCATTGTACTTCAAGATAGATCTTGAAATGTTCCTTTCTGATAATGAATAATATGCCATGCCTCTTGAATCTATCCTTACTGGTATAGTAAACCATGTGATTTCTCCACTCAAACCTAGGATATCGAGTTTAATGTATACTGGTTTGTGTTTGTTTCTATGTAACTTCAAATTTTCCATATCTGTACTCCACACATTCCATTCATTAGGTTTTCAATGGCTAATCCCTAAGAAGTAGACTGTCTGTTCCTTCTTCCTACTCTGAGATTAGTCTAGAATCTCCACTGAAACTTGTTTTTGATTTGAGATTATCCTCCACTGGAGTTAGACAGGTTTTGAAGCTACTACTATTTACATTTCATACCCTTTAACAGTCCTGGGGGTGTATTGGGTTACTTGTTGGGCTATTAACCACAAAGTCAGTAATTTGGACCCATTCTGTGAGAGAAAGACGAGGCTTTCTCTTTCCTGGAAACAGCCACAGGCTCAGAGACCCACGGGAACAGCTCTACCCTGTACCACAGAGTCACTAGAAATCGGAACAGCCCCCACAGCACTGAGTTGAGCTACAAAAATTGCACAGGTGCTCAGGTCTTACTTACTTACTCTGGTCTGTCCTTCCATCTCCACGCATAGGGTGGACCGGCCCAGGGAAGGACGATTCTGCATCACTCGTCCCTCTTCTTATTACGTAGTTTTGCTACTTTCAGTCGATTCCAAGATTAAAGTATTGCTTGAGTTTCAGAAACAACAGCGTTATGGGTGGATTATTGCCCAATTATGACAGAGAATGGTTATATCCTAAGAACTCGATGGCTTTTTCACCTGGCTTTTAGGTGCGTTTTGTGTGCTGCCGTGTGTTTAGATGAATGTGAGCATGTGATAGAGAGGGAGAGAAACAGAGTGAAAAAGAATATGAAAAGATTCATCAATGAGCATGGTGATAATGATTTCCTTATCTGTACAATCAAAATAAATTACTCTAAAATTGTCAATGTTGAACTTGAGATAAAACACGAATTTAGCACAGTTGTAGGGTACAAGGTCAACAAACAAAAGTCAGTTGGTTTTTTGATATATCAGCAATAAGAAATATGAAAGAGAAGTTAGTGAAACAGTTGCATTTACAATAACACCAAAAGAATGAATATCCAGGAATAATTTGAACCAGAGATGTGAAAGCCTTATATAATGAAAATTATAAACCACTATTAAATGATAGTAAGAGGACTTAAATAAATGGAAATAAGTTCTGTGTTCATGCATTGGAAGACTTGGTATTGTTAAGCTGCCAATACTACCCAAAGCGATCCATAGATTCAATGCAATTCAATCCAAACTTTAACCGTGACTGAGAAATGGAAAAGCCACTCCCCAACTTTATATAAATGACAAGAAGCCCTGAATGGCTATAGCTAAAGCAATGATAAAAGAGTATAATAAATATATACTCTGTTTTAAGACCTTATTTTAAAACATTATGTACTACACTTATAACCAAAACGTTCTAATATTGATATAACAATAGACAAGTAGAAAAATAAAACAGAATTTAGAGTCAAGAAACCCATATTGCTTGACAATTGTTTGTCAACTATTGCTTGACAAGGGTGTTAAGTTCAGTAGCTGGGGATAGAAGAGCTTCTTCAATAAATGGTGACAGGCTTTTTACATGTAGAAAAATGAAACAGGATACATCTTATTGTCAGTAATGTATATCACCGACATATTACTAGCCAATGTTCACTGCAGTACTATTCCCAATAGCTAAAAAGTGGTAAGAAGGTAAATGCCGATCAACAGATGAATAGATATACAATATGTGGTAGAAACATACAATGGAATAGTACTTAGAAAAAGAGTCTTGATAGATGCTGTAATGTATAAAATTTGAAGACATTATGCTGAATGAAACAATAAAAGGATAGTCCTAAAAGCATAAATAGTATACGGTGCCACCTGTCTTTTCAAAAGTGGATCCCTGGTGGCATAGTGATTGGGCACCGGGCTTCTACCTGGAAGGTCAGCAGTTCAAAACCACCAGCTGCTCCTTGAGAGAAAGACTTGCCAAGTGCCTGGGCTTTCTACTGTGGTAGAGAGCTGCCGTCTCAGAAACGCGCAGGGACAGGTTGGCGCTGCCCTTCAGGCTGGCTATAAATTGGCATCGACTGGATGTCAAGGAGCTTGGTTTGGTTTGGGTATACAACAGGAGAAGGATACATAGAGAGCGAAGTTTATTTGTGTGAACCAGGAGCAGGAAGGGGAGGCGACTTTGTTGTGGAGTACTAAAGTTCCGAAAACAGTGTTGGAAAGCCACATTGATTAAGGGTCACGTTACACAGCCAATAAATGTGATTACTATCAAAAAGCTGGATAGCTGAAAGAAGTTAAATTGGTCAAAGTTATGTGATAGATATGTCTTAGTTGTCCAGACTGCTATAACAAAAATCCCACAAGTAGATGGCTTTCACAAACATGAGTCTGATTATATTCTCTTGCAGTGTAGAATTTGGCTGGAAGTCCAAGTTCAGGGCATCAGCTCCAGGAAAAAGATTTTTCTCTCTGTTTTGTCTCATAGTTATTCTTTTCCTACAAATCATGTAAACCTTTATTAAATAAAAATGTTATCCTTTTTCTTTCCAACAGTTTTATTGACACATAATCTACAATTCAATAGTTCAACCATTCAATGATAACAAGGAGAATTGTATAACCATTAACACCTCAATTTGTCTCATAGTTTTAGAGGAAGGTCTTGTCTACTTTCAGCATCCGTGTACCTGATGTTCTTTGGAGAGTTCCATGTGTCTTGGTATCAATCTTCTCCTGGGTCTAGAAGGTTCCAAGCAGAGGGATCTTGGGTCCAAAGAATCTTCTTTTTTCATGGGAATGGGTTGCTCTGCTCTCTGCTCTCTGCTCTCTTGTTTAGTCTCTTTTAAACAATGTAATGTAATCCTGTAGATCGTATTCTGCTTCATTATATAACTCCCACTAATTCTGCCTCATTAACATCATACTAACTCAAAATCAAACGAACAAACCAAAAAAACCACTCATAGAGTCCATTCCAGCTGCAAGCAACACTATAGGACAGAGTAGAACTGCCCCTGTGGGTTTCCAAGACTGTACCTCTTTAACGTTTCAGCAAGCTTCAACTCTCTTCTGCGTACTGATATCAGAGAGGTTAGTATTTCTAGCATGTAGGTTAATTGTGTCGAACCACAAAATGAGAGATAAATATATAATACTGAAAATCAGGGCCCACTCACGGTGACACATATTTTGGGGGGACACAATGTAACTCATATCAGTATATTTATAACAAAAAAGAGTAACATCTGAGGCTGTTTATATACAACCAAACCATTTATGGGAAGATTAACTTCCATGGTTTGCAGATTTAGAGTGATGACTTCAAGGGCCATCCCACTTCATTGGTGCAATAACATGTTTAATGCTTCTGTTCTACCTCCTATTTTGTTGCAAGTGCCTGGGGTCTTCAAATTTTGCAAGCGGCCATCCAACCTCTCTATTTGCCAATAGCAACATGGGCATGAGAGTTCAGAATAGGAGGGGGAAAGAGTATGTGTGCTGAATCACCTCTATACACAATTGCCTCCTTTGCCATGCGAGCAGAACTATATGGTGCTTGATGGCCATTACTGAACATTTTGAGCAAACATTCTATGGAAGATTCTGGA
This sequence comes from Echinops telfairi, assembly GCF_000313985.2. Taxonomy (NCBI): domain Eukaryota; kingdom Metazoa; phylum Chordata; class Mammalia; order Afrosoricida; family Tenrecidae; genus Echinops; species Echinops telfairi. The sequence continues at coordinate 471,523 of NW_022105855.1, forward strand.
CCAAAAGGGGGAAAATACAGAACAGAATTTCAAGTTTTCAATACATCTAGACTTTCTGAAGTCATGGAGGCTGGATGAACCCCTGAAACAATTGCCTAGAGACAAGCTTTAAATTCCACATAGTAGACCAAAAGTGATTCCCTTAAGTCTTCTGAAATCCAAGCAGTGGTTTAGTTTAATAACATATTTCTGCCTTGACCACCTGCTTTGTAAAGATCTACCTAGATGGGATTAATCTGACAAGAGCCATTTCAAAGATCAGATAGGAAACTTAGAGGGCAGTGAGTTTATGTTAATGGCAAAGGAACAACTCAGAAAAGGACAGTGAAAGCGATTGTGCAAGTTGAGAATGGCACAACTCCAAAGCTGAAACTGAAACTCGCTGGCAGCAAGTCAACTCCATCTCACAAGGGGGGGTGAGCACGTACCATCTTCGCAGGCACAGACAGCCTCATCTTACTCCTACAGGTCACCTCCTTGGCTTGAATTGCTGACCTTCAATTAGGAGCCCAATGCTTAACCCATATGCCGCCAGGGGTCCTTAAGAATGTAACTACTGTCATTGACCTTAATGTGCAGAAATTATTGAATTGATATATGAGGGGAAGTCAAAGCTATTGCTACAAAATCATAGACACTTTTATTAAACAAAAAATATATATATCAAAATGCGAAACTATGGTTTCTCCACATATTATCTATGCGGTGTACTGGTTACACTGTGGGCTGTTAACCACAAAGTCAGCAGTGTGAAATCACCAGCCACTTGAGGGAGAAAAATGAGGCTTTGTACTCTCATAAAGAGTCACAGCCTCAGAAACCCACAGTTGCAGTTACATATTGTCAACTGGAGGAAGGGGGTGGATGGACTCTGGGCTGTCAATCAGGTCGCAGCTTGATGACCTCATTTGGAGGTGCCACGGAGATAAATAGCTCACTGGAAGCAGGGCACACTCACTCTCTGCTTCGACATTCCTGATGACAAGACACATGTAGCTACGCTGATGCAACCAGAGCCTTGGAGCTGGAGGAGCCACGTGGAGACCCGTACTAGCACCAAGATGCTTCCACCACCACTGGATCCACTACGCTTTCCAACCAGTGGCCTGCGATCATCCTGCACTCAGTGCCATTGCATGTATTGTGTGAGTCTAAAGAAGAATTTATGGACTAGTATCAGGCATATGGGCTAATATCAGACTTATGGACTTGATCTGGACTGGGATGTTTTCTTTATATACAATTGCTCTTTGATATAATGCTCTTTCTTATACAATATGAGTGTCTATGAATTTGCTTCCTTAGTCTACCCAGACTTACACACCCACAGAGGTACTTCTGCATTGTCCTGTAGGTCCCTATGAGTCAGAATTGACTCGGTGGCAGTGAGTGAGGGCTACATACTTCAGAAGGCAGTATTTCCATTGCTCTACTCCTTTCCCCAAAGAATTCTGCATACTCCAACTGACACCGCCTCAAAACAACAGTTTAGCCATCCTCAAAGGCCTAAAGAATGTTTCATTTAAATGTTCTTTGAGTTTGAGGAACAGAAATAAGTCTGAATGAGCAAGATCAGGACTGAAGGGTGGCTGCAGTAAGGTGTCCCAAGGAAATTCTCAGAGGATAGCTCTTGCTACCCTTGAGAAATCACTAGGTGTGTTGTTGAGATGGGGTGGGGGGAGTCTTGGTGCAAATTTCCTGCCTTTGTTTTGTTTTTTAACCAATGCCATTTTCAATTATCCTAAAAGTTCCTCATCCTGTAATTGTCCTGTGTCCTTTGAGAAAATCTATTAACATAAACCCGTGGGAATCCCACAGACAGTGAACAAAGTCTGAGCTGGCCTCTCTGTATTGAAATTAACTGGCCCAGCCGATCGCCTCAGAAAGCTACCCCTTTGATTGACCGCCCCCCCTCCTTTTTTTCAAAAGACATCCTGGTGAGACCAACACAAGCATCCATGTCTTACTGAGGGAACTCATCTGTAGCATCCACCGACTGCAGAGACATGTTTACATGCATGTTGCTTGGCATCAACCTTTGAAAGTCTGAACTGGAACTCTAGTAGCAATGCTTTTTAGACTCACCTTCCTATGTTTGGCTATGTGAATTCTCAAAAACAAACATGTTTTTTAAATGAGCAGAGCTAAGAAATTAGTCTAACGGTGAATAAAATTGATTTGTATTGTGGTAACAGCTGCAATCCGAAAGGTAGGATTTTGGAACCCAGTAGTGAGCATGAGAAAAAGGTGTGGCAATCTAGTGTTATAGACACTGGCAACCCTGAAAACCCTATGGGGCCCTTCTGCTCTGCTGTCTGAGGTCACTCTGAGTTGGACTTGACTGGCAGGCAATAAGTTAAACTTATCGTTGTACATAATTCACACTTCTTATGTCAAATTTAGACACTGTGAGCATGACTCTTACTAAGAGTAATGTTTGCAAAACATCTATCTCTTTGAAGATACAGTATTCCATGTTGGTTGGCCATTAGTGAACTACGTAAGTTATTAAAATCTTGTAGGTTTCTGGCGCTTGAATTATAAATCAAAAGACGTGGACAAGAAGTGATGTAAGGCTCCATCCAGCCTCACACTTATTCCTAGGAATTATTTATAACAATAGAAAACCATTTCAAACTTGTATGTGACTGATTTATGTAAAAAGCTAGTGATTCTGAAAAGCCTACTTTAGTACAGATATGTTATCATTCCATTTTTAAAAATATATAGAGAAACAAGAACTTAAATTTAAAATTACATTTTATTATTACTGCAACATTTCTTAAAATTGAGAATAAATTAATTAATGGTTTTGTTTAGAAGAGTGTGCATGTATGGGATGTTACTTATTTCTGCACATGCATACCTTACTTGAAAATGTATCTAATGTTTAATAATGCTAAAATTTCATGCCTCTGTTTTATTTTAATCCTAATTCAGATTTTTGTAGCATGTCAGAATGGCATCCTGATCCATCCTACTTCATGCCCCAGTTATTTGGAATTCATGAGTTTCTATACTATATATGTTTCTTTTCAAAAGCATCATTAATCCCAGTTGAATTATTCTGGCAACTAGTCTTTCCCAATTCTCCATAGTCCCTCTCACCCAAAGGAATAAGGGGAATAAAAAAAATACCTTAAAATGAAGAAGGATTCCATCTTTTAAAAAAAATTTAATGCTCCACTATAACATGAATATCTGAGAAACTGTTGTTAAATGTATAGTCTTGAGAAACTTATTAAGACTGTTGATAATCGCTCACTCGCTCACTCATTGCCATTGAGATGATGTCCGCTCTCAGCAACCCTGTAGGATAGGGTAGAACTGTGAGTTTCTGTGACTGTGATTCTTTGTGGGAGTAGAAAGTCCCATCTTTCTCCCAAGGAGCAGCTGATGGTGTTGAACTGCTGACCTTGCCGAGTAACCACTAGACCACTGGGCTTCCTGTTAATAATAGCTAGCATTTATCAAATACTTTGTGTACATAATGTGTGCATAATGCTAGGAGCATTTAAATGGCATTATATCATGAAATAAAACAATTCCTGAAATGAATACCACTATTAGCTCTGTGTTACATATGAGAAAACAAAAGATGGCGGATGCCAGGTGCTGTGCCGTCTGCTCTAACTCATAGAGACCCTATATACAACAGAAAGAAACACTGCCTGGTCCTGCCTCATTCCCACAATTGTTCCGATCTTTGAGCCCATCTTGTCAAGTGTCTTCCTTTTTTGCTTCAGGTCCTCACTGCATCCAGAAAGCAAGGTCTATTTTCTACATATTACAGGTTGTTAACAAGCCTTCCTCTACTCCTGATACTATTTTCCTCTTCTCAGATTATTTGCTCAGCATATCAATTTAATAAGTATATTGAAAATATGTACTCATAGGGTTGAGATGAGTGCAAACTGACTTGCTGGCACTAAGTAATGCACACCTTTCCTGACTTCAAACCATCCAGTGTACCTTTGGTCTGTCTGAATGTACAGGTTCCTCATGAGCACAATTGACAATGTTATCCATAATTTGTTATACTTCATACAGTCAAATGCCTTTGCATAGTCAATAAAGTATAGGTAGACATCTGTGGTAGTTACGTAATCTGGCATCAACTTGAAACTATTAGGAGTGAAGGGGCAGAGTTTAACCTGTCAATCAGGTCACAGCTTGATGACATCACTTGGAGGCCCAACAGCGATAAATAGCTCACTGGAGGCAAGATACACTCACTCTCTGAGAGACATTCCTGCTGATAAGACACATGGAGCTATGCTGATGGCAGCCAGAGCCTTGGAGCTGGAGTAGCCATGTGGAGACCCACGCCAGCGCTAAGATGCTTCCACC
>NW_022105855.1:477448-481204 GCF_000313985.2 Echinops telfairi
TGATTAAATGTTCAATCATGGTAGCTTGCCCTCCCTAGTTCTTCAGGTAGTAAGGCATGAGAGAAGTTGTTCGTGGAGGCAATTAGTCACACCTTTCCTTTCCTCTTCCTCTTCCTGACCCTCCTTCCTCTCTTGACTGGGGCAAATAAGGCCACTGTCATATCTTGGGTGCCGCTTGTTATTTTTTAAGACGGCAGGTAGTGTGTAAGAAACTAGTAGGTAGAACAGAAGCACTCAACGTCTTATTAGGCCAATTAGCTGGGCTATCCTGTGAAACCTCCAAATCAGGGAGCTGAATCCCATGAGCTGTTTGTCGATCAAAAGTAGCCTTTTCTCCTGTGTCCTTGTTATACGTATACGTATCACACAACTTCAAGGAGCCCTGAAGGTTCTACTTCGAATAGACGTGCGAGGTATTTACGGCAATTGCACTAATCTGCCATGGTTCCCCTCAAGCATTCTGATTTTCCCATCATGGTAATCCAAACTATCGGGCCCTTTCTCCTGTCCTCACAGCCTTAGTAACCACTGATAAATGTTGGCTTCTATACTTTCCTGTTCTTGTCTTCTTATATAAGTGAGGCCGTACTCTATGTACCCTTTCATGATTGACTTATTTCACTTAGCGTGCCTTAAAGTATCATTTACATTGTAGCATGTATCAGAACTTCGCTTACCTTACTGGTGCAGTAGTATTCTATGGGATGTATTATAGCATTTTGCTTATCTATGTGTCTACTGATGGATATTTAGATTTTCCACCTTTGGTCTATTGTTAACAATTTACATTGGTGTACATGTATCTGTTTGAGCCTCTGCTTTTGTGTTAGTCTGGTTATATTAAAGAAGCAAAATTCATAGACACTTATATATATATATAAGAAAGAGTTTTATATAAAAGAGCATTTGTAGATTGAGAAAACATCCCAGCCCAGTCCAGATCAAGTTCATAAGTTCAATATTACCCGATTATGTCTGATACCAGTCTGCAAATTCCTCTCAGACTCAGGCAACACATGCAATGATGCCAAGTGCATGAAGATCACTGGCCAGTGGCTGGAAAGTCTTGTGGATCCAGTGGTGGTGGAAGCATCTCAGCACTGGCAGAGGCCTCCACAGGGATTCTTCAGCTTCAGGGCTCTTGCTGCATCAGTGTAGCTCCATCAGGCTCCTCATCAGCAATGTCTCGCAGGGACTGAGCCTGTGTCCCCCCTCCACCAATTTTTCTCCTTAGCGCCTCCAAATGAAGTCATCAAGCTGTGACCTGATTGACAGGCTAAACTCCATCCCTTCACGATTAAGTCTCAAATGGACAACAAAGTATGTAACTGCCACAGCTCTGAAGTCTTTTGGATATTTACCCTGGAGTGGAATTGTTGGACAGTCCTGATGGCTGCTAACTGTAAGGACAGCAGATTGAAACCAGCTGCTTCACCAGAGAAAGTTAAATTTAAATTGATTAAATCATAAAGATTTATAGTTTCAGAAACCCACAGGGGCAGTTCTACTGTCCTATAGGGTCCCTGTGAGTCAGAATTAACTTCATGGCCGTGATTTTTTGGATATGTGTGTGTGTGTGCATGTATAGCCACACTGTTTTCTCCACTAGCCATGGATAAGGATTGTCATTTACACACAACCTTGCCAACATTTGTTCTTTCCTGTTTGTTGTTGTTCTGTTTTTATCTTAGCCATCCTATTGGGAACAAAATGGCATTGAAGTTTGGTTTTGATTGGCATCTCTGTTATTCTCTGAGGGATAATAATGATGGGTATCTTTTTTGCTCGGTGGCCATTTGAAGTCCTCTTTGGTGAAATGGGTATTCAAGTCCTTTGCCCATTTATGATTTAGTTATTTGTCCTTTTGTTGTTAACTTGGCATATATAATATAAATGTATGCATTTATTATTTTTATCGGATACATGGTTTTTGAAGATATTCTCCCAGCTGGTAGCTTGACCTTTACCCTTGGTGACCAAAAGCTATAACTTCCCTTTTAGCTTCTGCTGTTTGTACTTGGTCATTGTGTTAGACAGTCCATTGTTGGAAGCCAAGCCCTGCAATGTTGCCCCTGCAATGTTGTCCCTGCAGTGGGTGTAGCTTTCAAATTTAGGTTTTTAATCCTTTTCGAGTTTGTTTTTGGTCTGACATGAGGCCTGTGTCCTGTTTCAAATCTCTGCATTTGAAAATCCAGTTTTCCCAAACCAAGAAGATACTCTTATTTTTCCATTAAATTGAGTCAGCTCCCTTGTCGAGAGTGAGTTGACCATAAAAATGGGTATTTTCTTAGGGGCGGATAGGATGTGGCAAGAAATAAGACTATTGTGTAGTTTAGGGACATGTCATGTGAGGTCTTCATAGATTTAATATTGCTGTAAACTTTCCCTGCAATTAAAAATATTTATAAATATATTCTTTTCTGCAAGGTACATGTAGGGGATACTTTTAAATTAACAAGTCCTTTTACTGCGGGCTCTTACGCATATTCTAACAATCCATAATACATTTATCTAGGGGATTGCTGAAAGAAAGTAGTGTCATATCTTTGTCCCCGTAGGTTCTGGCATCAGAGTAAGAAAAATTTCAGAATCTTTTAGCCACCTAACAGAAAGTGGTTAGTTGGCAAATTATCTGTTAGTTTTGTTTAATTGTGGAGGAATTCTTTGCGTTACCCATTTTGACATAGAAAATAATCAGATCTGATCGTTATTGATTCCTTAGTGTGTGTCTGACACTTTTAACCACTAAGCCGTTTCCAGGCAGAGATTCTTGGAGCTAAAGCAGTCACACCTGGACATTGCTGCCCGCATTCATTTGCATTGGGATTCAGCATGGTTTCTGAAAGCCACTTCCCATTTGCCTGGAGACTAAATGCTGTTTGACTTGGCACTGACCCACTTACTTTTGCCAGGTCATTGTGGCCTGCCTTATTTCTACGGAACATTATTCAGCCTCCCTTCCCACTCCCACTCCCCCCCTTTTTAAAGGTTTACTTTCCCCATTTAAAACAGCATCTTTTCTCTTTTTAAGAGTTAGAGGTCCCATGCAATTAATGTCATATGTAAATTTAATTAATGTGGTCTTGATTCCAGCATCCAGACTTTCATAATGCATTTTCAGTTGAGTTAGAGTATTAGATTCCGAGTTGTCTCCATCTTATTAGCTAATGTTACCTGAGGGAAGAAGTTTTCTCATCTGTAAAATGAAGAAAATGATCCTTACCTAAGTTAATTGCCTAACACATTATCTGACAAAACATAATTCTTAGTAAGTGGTGGTGGTAGTTGTGGTAGTAGCAGTAATTGTTGTTGTCATCATTATTATTTACACTAGGGATGATGCTGGTGTGTTTCAGGGGCAGCAGATAAAGAAAGCCCACATTCGTGCTCTGCCTCCTATTTCCCCAGACCCAGCAAGCAAAACGGTGAGGTCACCTGCAGGGACAACCCAGAAAAGTGCTCTGTTAGGATCGAAGGTATCCGCCTTCCTTGATACCAGAGACCTAAGTTCTCATCCTTGGCCACTTATTAGCTTTGTGGCCTTTCAAGTGGAAGACAAAACAAAAGAGAAAACAAAGCTCAGTATTAAATGTGGTAATGTTTACAAATGGCATAGCATATTTCTTGGCATAAAATGCAGTTTTCGGTGAATGATATTATTATTATTTTAAATCATTTTATTAGGGGCTCATACAACTCTTATCACAATCCATACACACATCAATTGTGTAAAGCACATTTGTACATTCATTGCCC
>NW_022105855.1:482922-499077 GCF_000313985.2 Echinops telfairi
TGGGCAACTGAACACCCCCTTACTGAGGGGTTGTGGGCAGGAGATGAGCTAATCAGGGTGCCTGGTAGCAATAATGAAACAAATAACTTTCCTCTAGTTCTTTAATGCTTCCTGTGGATTTTCATGACTGTAACACTTTTGTGTTAAGATTGTAACTCTTTAGGAGAGTAGCAAGCCTTGGCTTTGTCCTGCAGAGCAGCTGGTGGTTTCAAATGCCTGACCTTATGGTTAGCAGGCCAACTTGTAACGGCTATGCTACCAGGGCTCTAGACCAGCGGCTCTCAACCTGTGGGTCTTGACCCCTTTGGGGGGTCGAATGACCCTTTTACAGGGGTTGCCTGATTCATAACAGTAGCAAAATAATGGTGATGAAGTAGCAACGGATATAATGTTATGGTTGGGGGGTCACCACAACAGGAGGAACTGTATGAAAGGGTCGCAGCATTAGGAAGGTTGAGAACCACTGCTCTAGAATAGCTGTAAAATGGCAAAAGTAATTCTTATTAATAAAACCAAGTAATTGAGCCATATGTAATGAGTGTGATTTTCCCAATACAAATGTGCAATCATTATTTATCATCTGTCTATTTTTGTTGTTGTTTTTGGTGTCATTGAAAAATGTGTAAAGACTCACGGAGTGCTATTACCAGAAAGGACTTTGATGCTTTCCTAATGCTCTTGCTGTTGGGTGTGCTGTCTGGTTACCCTGACTCATGATGACCCCACACAACGGAAGGAAGCATTGCCAGTCCTGCACTGCTGTGACCAATGAGGCTGTCACTGGCTGATTTTCCATAGCAGATTACCAGCCCTTTCTTCCCCATCCACTGGAGTCTAGATGGTCCCCCGAAGCCCAGTGAGCATGGCAGCCACATGTGGGCCTCCACGGAGTGCCCACTCAGTGCACCGGCCAAGAGTCGAACCAGGTCTCTGCATGAAGGGCGGAATTCGAATGGACAATAATCGCCCGATCACCATCCTTATTTTCTAGAGTGATACCCTGCGAGCCAGTGTGGTTAATTGTCCTGACCAAGATTTCACAGCTCCACTCCGGGGTATAATTTATTTCTGTAAAGAGTCTGAAAAGAGTCAGTCTGCAGAAGGTTTCAGGAGATGTTCCTTGGTAAAAGAAAGTGAGCATTTTAATCTATATTTTAATCTATAGCCTGTCATACATTAAAGACTTGCCTTAGCTGAACCTCTTCTGATCTCTTCATTATACGGTGGTGTTTCACGCTTCGGCATCTGCTCACTTGCAACTTTTGGCTTCATCGGATGCAGCAGAAGGTGGAGGGAAGGCATGAGGGCAGAGGGCAGAAGTCTCTTAGCCAGAGGAGGCCAGCTGAGGACGTGGAGGAGTGATTGGACACGACCCCCAGCGAGACTCCAGCAGGGCTGGGCCTGTGGTTTCCCTATCAGGCTTTTCCCTCGTTCTTGTCCATGTCTCGGAGAATTGTGAGAGGCAGCCATGGGGAGGATGACACTTCATTTCAGTGCCATGACAGAGTGCAAGGAAAGGAGGCATTCACTTGGTTGCACTGCTGAAGGGGGCGGTGGCGGCGGCGGCAGCGGCAGCAGCATGTGCTGCGCGAGCAGATGTCCCGGGCAATCTGCGGGAGACTTGAAATACATGTCTCATTTTCATTTGCACAAGAGGTCCTGCAAAGTAGGTGTTATTTTCTCCATTTTGCAGACGAGCAAACTGTGGCTTAGACAGTTCAAACCGCTCGTTCAGTTTCATGTGTCAAATCCAGTCTCGCTCTGTCTCTAGTCCTTATTGGATCGTGAAGGTCGTAGCCCCTACCTTGACTTCCTCAGACAGGGGGCTTCCGCTTCACGTCGACAGACCAGAGGCACTCTCCAACACATTTTATATTTCAGACTTTTCTTACTTTAATGGACTTCACTTCTCCACAGAGTCGTGAGATCATCATGTAAATATAGTAGAATAATGGAATGGACTTGTAATGTATGATTTATGGACATTATTACCATAGAGTTGAACATTGTATTCATTTTGGAGGTGCATGCCAAATTTCCTAAGCTTCACGATGGACTTAAAATGTGCTTAAATCTTCCATATTTTCACAGTGTTGGGGGGGGGGGGATCTTTGTGGACCCTTGGTGGTGACACAAGAGATCTTCTGACAGACTGACTCCATTGCTGGGTTCTGTTCACTGGACACCTAACCTCTTCTTGGTTCCGTTCCAAATGCCTGCCTTCATCTTTCATTCCCACCCTCCTTGGGCTCGTCAGAGCCGACTCCTCCTGCATCTGAGCTCAGTCAGCCCTGTGCTCCTCTCTCTCTGTGCTCCTCTCTCGAGTCTTCCTCACGACTGCTCATGTCCCTGGGCACGAGGTCGCTGCTCTCAGCTCTGAGTTTATTGCCAGTTTCCGGAGCCTCCCCATTGGTACCGCCTCCTGTTCTTCTGTACCTCCCCTCTGAAATCCCACGTTGATTCTCCGTGCCATGTCTTATCTTCTATTTCATGACCCACACTGTGTTTCTACATGTGGAAAATATTTGCTTATGGAATTTGCCTCAATAGTCCGGATACAATATACCGACCCACCGTAGAATGTAATTACATGTACATGCTTGGTAAAAGCCCACTGGATATAAAGGTAGCCTCGTTCTGTCAACGTGAATAATGTCATGAGTTAGTCAACTCTGCTACGTGAGGTAGCATGCGCATTAATGGGCTCAAGGATTCTCACGTCAACACACACCTTCTTAAACTCCAAAGGCAGAGGAACAGGTAGCGAGGAGAGATCTAAAGACGTACATTCCAAAATGGGTCCTCAAGCCCTCAGCTAATAAGCTTAATCCACCACCTTGAAACCCTTTAGACATGTTACTCACGAGCGAGCCGAGCCTCGTACTTGAACAGTAAAGCAGCCATTATCTGCAGACGTCACTTGACGTTATGAACACATTTTTTTTTTGGTCATTTCTCAAGGACTTCTGAAACCCGTAGCCTTTCGAATTTTGGAAAGAGCTGTTTGATCTTTGTCGACAAGCAAAACAAATGCTGCCTTCGCCTCTCCTTTTGGTTGTCTGCTAATTGAGCTATTAGCGACCACCTAGTACAGCTGCACACCTATCAAAGAGCTGAACCATAGTTTTCCAACAGCTTTTGAAGTCCCTTAATGATAAAACATGGTGAAACGGAAAGTGCTCATTCCTGGAGGGGTGGGGATGGCTGCAGCTTCATTTCAGCTTCAAACTTCCTTCCAGTCCCACAGCACTGAGGTGTAAACCAGTGCAAACTTGGATAAAACTGTGGAAAACCTCTACATGGGTAGGCCAGGCACGCAGCCTCCCAGTGGTCCTGGGTTTGCTACTCTCTGACAAGGGACCCTGAGCCCGTTTCTTAGTCGCATCATTTCTTTGGGCCTCTGGTTCTTTCCTTGGCAGGACAACAGTGTGTTGAATATTGCTGCACTCATATCCTGGAGCCTTTTTCTACACAATACACACACATTCACAGTATGTAACCAGTGTGCACGTGTATACAAAAGAAGGTGTAACACTTGAAATAAATTTGACAGCCCCAAATTCAAACATGACCCTCACTTTACAGAAAGGATTCTATCCAAAATTATTCAAGATGTGACTCCTTTCAGTCAGGAGTAGGAAATGTGTGACCTTAGGCAGATTTATGCACTTAATTTTACTCAGCGAATGGGTAGCTATTTTATTTGTTTGTAATTGCCAAATCACAACGTGGCCTTTAACAATTCAGTGGTGGTACTTCAAAGGCAATAGACAAAGGCTGCTCTCCTTTCAAGTGTCTCTCCGGCTCACTCTAGTTTGATTCTTCCTCCTGTAGCTTTCTCTAAACCGTGGCTGCCACAAGGGTTTGAACTAGATACAGTGTACCTTTGGTAAAATTTATTTTGATCATGTACACTCAGTGTGACTGTGTTGAAATAATGGAAAAATCAATGGAAACAAAAATCACTCAAATTTCAGCAAAGGCAAACAATTACTCTTAACATTTTAGTCTATAAAATTTCCACCTATTTTTTCTATGCATTTTCATATAGATGGCATTATCCTTTTTTTCTTGTGTTGCTATTTTGATTTAACATTACAGCATGCGAATTTTTCCTGTTATTAAAAACTCTTGGTAAACACACTTTTTTAGGCTATTTAGCATTCTGTCAGACAGCCATGGCATAATTTACTTAACCACCTTCTTACTGTTCGCCATTTAATTACTTTCAATTTTTCACTATTATAAATGATGCTGCAGTGAACATTTTGGTTTATAAAGCGTTTCTGTCTGTATTTTATATTATTTCCTTAGGATAGATTCCCAGAAATTGAACTACAGGGTCAAAGGTATAAACATTTTTAAGGCTCTTGGTAGATAATGCCATATGGCTTTCTGAACGGTTTTATCAATTTACACCTCCCAGCAGCATTATACAAGAGGACTGTTTTCTACTAGGTCCGTGCCAGAATTGCTACTTCATTCTACACCTTAATATTGCATTCTAAAAGCTGACAAAAAACCTTTATGGTTTGTATGTAAGAATTATAATCGATGGCTGTATTCATTTTTTTTTTTTTTACATTTTATTAGGGCCTCATACAACTGTTATCCCAATCCATACACACATCAATTGTGTAAAGCGCATTTGTACATCATTTCTCAAAACATTTTCTCTCCATTTAAACCCCCGACATTAGGTCCTCATTTTTCCCCTCCCTCCCCGCTCCCCCCTCCCGCATGAGCCCTTGATAGTTTATAAATGGGTATTTGGCTGTATTCATTTTTATCTCTTTAGTTACTAGCGACGCTGAAACCATTTTCCATGTGTTTGTTATCATGTACAATTTCTCTCCTGCTCCTATCTGCAATATGTTTTACATCGTTATATTTATAAGCATTCTTGGTGGTGCAACAGTTACCTGCTCCGTGGTCTGAACTCGCTGGGGGAGAAAGACCAGGCAGTCTATGCCTGTAAAGGGTTAAACACCACTGCTTTTGGGTCCATTCGGCCTCATAGGGACCCCAAAGGGCAGAGCAGGACTGCTTTTTGGGGTTTCTGAGACTGTAAATCCTGACGGGAACCGACAGCCTCATCTTTCTCCCTTGGAGCAGCTGGTGGGTTAAAACCGCTGACCTTGCAGCTAGCGGTCCACAGCATAACCCGTTGGGTCTCCATGGCTCCTTTTTGAGACCCAGCCTAAGAAAGCCTATGGGGCAGTTCTGTTCTGTCAAATGGGTTACTCCGGTTAGACGCTGACTTAGTACCACCAAGCAACAACAGCAAAAGCAGTGTAGTTCTGAACATAATTCTATTTTTGTTGTCATCAGTTGATGGAGCCTTGGTGGCACAGTGCTTAAAGCACTCGGCAGCTAATCCAAAGGTTCAGTAGTTTGAACCCGCTAGCCTCTCCCCAGGAGAAAAATACTCTCCTATAAAGATTGACAGCCTTGGAAACCCTATGGGGCAAGTCTACTGTGTCCTATAGGGTTACACAGATTTGGGGCAATCATCAATTTAGAAATCCGATGGATGCAAGAGGCCTTTCTTTAAAAATTTCGACATCAAGTTGCTTTTGTTGTTGCTCTTGAGTTTTTTCTGTAGGTCGTTGGTTACTTCAAAATGACTGTTTCAAATAGCAAGCTACCCTGATGTACTTAAAAGATGCCTTTCACATCTTTGTGTAGTGCATTTATAAACTGTACTACATTTGTAGCACACATCTTTTTAGGCACACATCTATTAAATAGCAAGGTACACCCAGCCGTAGCTTTTCGCAGATTTCCAGTTGGAGGATGCAGTGCGGGGTGTGTGTGTGTGTGTGTGTGTGTGTGTGTGTGTGTGTGTGTGGTGTCTTCTTAAGCTTTTACAGTTTGGCACTAGGTAATAATGATTACACAAAAGATGTAGTAAATTCTTTTCATCTCACATTTTGGTATATCCCCCACCTCCCCGGTTATCCCTCCCCCCATTGGATTATATGATGTAGCTTTACCTGGTTGCCCTCTTTCTCTCTCTTTTCATTTGACATCACAGTTAAGGATTTTTCCCCCCTCTATGTTACAAAAGCCTCGTTTGGAAATGTCATTTCTCATGGATCCTGCTACAACCTCCCCCACCCCCATCTTTTGTCACCAGCACTGGAGAAACAGGCACATGGGCTTCTTCAGTAGTTGGCCACATGATTAGAAATCAATGTGTGTTGAGGTCCCATGAACGGTCTCTTGATAATGGGGGTAAAATGGTGTGTTAGCTATTTAAAAACATGGCTATTTAGCTGTAGTTCAAATGCTTTTCAAACTAATTTGATCAAATTTATTGGCATAAAAGCACTTTGATAGAGGCCATGTGTTAGTCATTGATTACTGTTGATCAAGTCAACTTGAATATTGAACAAAGCCTGAGACTGACTGAATAATTCTCAAGGATGTGAGAGTGGTGAGGGTGGAGGCATGGTGAGGTCACACCTGAGTTCTCACTGCAGGTGCTCATCGCTGATGACTTTTCCTCTATGTAGGAGTTGAATCTACTGATTCCAGCAAAGCAAATGGATGAGGGCCTTCAAAAAGTTTGTGAAAAAATGCAAAACAAAACAAAATAAAACAACAACAACAAAACCCCCAAACAAACAAACAAATGTGTTGAAAGTCTCTTGGACTTTCAGGGAGTGAGGTGAATTGGAGTTTGGAGCCTTCTCAAAAGGTCCCCTAGGGGGCATAGTGGGCTACTTGTTGGGCTGTTAACCAGAAGGTCAGCAGTTCAAACCTATCAGCAACTTCTGGGGAGATAGATGAGGCTTTCTGTTCCCAGAAAATCTAACAGCCTCAGAAACCTAAAGGGTAGTTCTTCTCTGTCTTGTGAGTCAAAATGGACTAAGCAGCAGGGAGTTTGGGACTGCGCCTTCTGGGGGAACTGATGTGATAACCCTGTCCCCCTCAACAAGATGGATTGTCACAGCAGCTGCAGCAGTGGGCTTAGATATAACAACAATTGCGAGGACGGCGCAAGACCAGCAGTGTTTCATTCTCTGCATATGGGGGTCACCATGAGTCATAACTGACATGACAGCATGTAACAAAAACTAAAACATGTTAATTTTGTGTGTCCTTGTTAACCTCTGGACATCATGTTGGAAGATGTAGAGCCCCAACCTATCTTCCCATGTATTACAAGGCTTTTGATAGTGCTTATTGATAACTTTTTTTAATAGTGAAATATTATGCATATAACAAAACAGCTGCCATTTCAACATTCTTCACATTTAAAGTTCAGTGGCATTAATTTATATTCATCATTCCCAAGTCATACCACCACTCTTAGTAGAAATTCTGTCTCCTAAGCCTTGGGTTCTCTTTTCCTCTCCTTCTCACTCATCCTGGTAACCTCTAAGTCACTGTGGTGTCTACCCTCTCTCCTGTTTCAGAGACACCATATACATGGAATAATGCTTATCCTTCTGTGAGTTATGTCCCCAGCACAGTGTTTTCAAGATTCATCCATGTTGTCGCCTAGATCAGTACTTCACTTCTCTTGATGGCTAAGTAATAGTCTCTCGTTCTGCTGTGCTGGTAGTCCTGGCTTGTTAACAAATGATGTCTGTTCCCAAGTGTGTCCTTAACTCAAATTGGTAGATAAGTCTTTAACTCAAATAAATAAAACAGGTACATTTATTTTAGAGCAATAAAAGGAACCCAGGTGGGTGTGTGTGTTACACGTTGGACTGTAAGTCTCAAGGTCAGTATTCAAGCTCACCAACCCCTCTGTGGGGGAACGGTGAGGCAGACAGCTCCCATAAAGATTTACAGTCCCAGAAATCCTAAGGAACAGTTAGTTCTACTCTGTCCACTAGCACTATGAGTTGACCTTGACTCAACATCAGAGGGTTGGGTTGGGTTTCAGTACAAAGAAGGCTCAGTACCTTTGCAATGATTTTCATGCTGACAGTGCAGCAAGCGACAGTGGTTGTGGTGAAGGATCTGAGTAAGGGAATATTCACATAGCACTAAAGGGCAAGTGAGAGTGTCTACAGTCACAGCCTGAAGACTTATATGAAGAGAGAGAGGTGTCTTTACCCATGGCTTTTTCTGTCCGGTGTTCTAGTGGGCTATGCATTAGGCTGTTAACCTTAAAGTCAGCAGCTCAAAACAACCAGCTTCTCTAGAGAAAAATGAGGCTTTCTGCACCAGAAAGTGTGACAGTCTCGGAAACAAGTCACATGGGCCATTCTATCCTGCCCTACGAGCATGTTATGAGTTGGAACAGATTGGATGGCAGTGGGTGAGTTTCCCTATCATTTCTGTATAGCCACTGCGGCCAAGTGGAAGTGTTGGATAGTAGAGAGGGGTAGGCGTTGCAGCTGTTTGGCTGTGTGCTGTTTGAGTCTTGAGTGCACACCAGCACCCTGGGTCACTTTGGGAATCTCATTTACTCCATTCCCAACCTAGGACAGATACATCTAGCCTGTGCGATCCTTCATTTTGAGAGTTTTAAGGAATAGTAGTCTTGGTGAAGGGACTACAACTGGAGAACCATGAAGATATTATATTGACTTTGACGCATAAGCATAAAATACAGACTGGAACTGGACCATGGGGGTGTAGGACCTCTGGTTATTAAAGCCACGAATGAAAACCTTGTCCGAGAGCTAATGGAAGACTCTCAGCACAGTTCTTGGGGGCAGTTGTTAGCCTGTGAAACTTCAATTCAATTTATTCCAACAGTGGTTGACATGTGTGGTGCTGGGCAGGTGCTTTGGGTGTGAAGTGGTGTCTATCATTTGTGAGCTGGAAATCTTGGGGAAGTGTGGTTGTTATGAGGATCGAATGATGCCACGTCCTGCTGAGTGCTGCGCCTCGTGTGTGGTGTAAAATAAATGCTAAGTGAATGCTAGCTATGGTCAGGGTTTTGACTCCATTGTGCACTGTTGAGAGCAAGGGTCGTGCTGTCCGCCTTCATGTTTTTTTGTACAGTTTAGAAGAGGGTCTGATCCATTAATGCAAAACAAAATAAACAAACAAAAAACAACCTCGCTGCTATTGAGTCATTTCTGACTCGTCGTGACCCTATCAGACAGAGTCGAACTACTGCCTGTTTGTGTTTCCTATTTGGCGATACATTTTTACTGCAAAAAGCCTTCTTCTTCTTCTCCTCCTTTTTTCTTTCTCATAGAGTGGCTCATGGGTTCAAACTACTAACCTTAAATCGTTGTTGGATGTTATGAGTTTCTTCAGTAGCTTCTCTTGGGTCTGAGCACTGTTTTCACTCCTTGTAGTTGAGGTTGTGGTGATGGTAATGATGGCACTGACGGTGCGGGCAGCGTGTGTAAAAGAAATGTAATTTACTATTCTGCAGCTAAATAGAGGATTCAATTTTGTGGTCTGACACCTTTACCAGCTCCACTGTAATTCCCCTTTAAAAAGCTTTGTAAACTTGCATGTTCACCCCCCCCCCACCTTTGGAAAGGCTGTGCGCTGCAGCTGTACAGTAGGTGAGAACATTTCAATATAGAATTACCAAGGAGACCGTCGGATTTCATGAGGTTAAGAATAAAATTCCAAATTGGCAATGAAGTAGCGTGAACCTCGTTGCATTTGTAGCACACCTATCAAAAGGCACTAAGTAATGTCTTGGCACAACCATTAAAGGGTTACATGTACTTTAGCGGAGCCTGTCATTTTCTCCTGGCTTTGAAGCTTAGCGATGATGTTACATGCTGGTCAGGAGCTGGAAGGGAGGGGCAGGGAGCATGGATGCAGGAGGAAGCAAGGAAGAGGCCCTTTCTTCTTGAATTGGAATCACAGTTCCATTAAAAGAAAAATGCCAGTGTCTTGGCAGAAAACACAGATTTGCATATTATTCAGATGCATCTGCATATTGAGTTCAAGAGGCTCCATCTTCAAGTATGTAAAATAAATAGTGTAATCTGCTGCAATTGTGTTCCAATCCAGTATCCAGGGCATTGCACAAATGAAATACATAACACTTGTAAAAATCACATTCCATAAGATGAAAGAGGCGATCAGCTGAAGGTAGCTGAGTATCAGTCAAAGCCGGCGGGCACAGAGATGGTCGCACCTGGGCAGGGTGGGACACCGGAACAGCCACTGCCCTCTTGCAGCCCTGCCTGCTGGGATGGGTCCTGGACCAGGTGGAGTTTGCAGCTTTAGAGCCCACAGTGCCTAGGATGCATCCTCTTTCCCCAAAGTAAAAAAAACCCTGCCTGGTGTCCAAATAGCCATTACACACAGGACACACGTGTTTGGGGAGTAGCACTGCAGACCCAGCACTTGTTCACCCATTGTCCCCTCTACCTCATAGGCTCTTTATGTTTGGACCTCAAAACCCATTCATGGTCCAGTTGATCCTGACTTGTGGTGACCCAATAGGTCATGAGTCTATCATGTGTACAGAAGTAGACTGCCACATCTTTCTCTTGTCGCTAGGTTGGGCGTTCGAACCTCCAACCTTACAGTTAGCAGTTGAGTGCTTAAGTATTGTGTCACCAGGGGCTCCCTTGCTGGGTCCTAAAGATATAAATATCTCAACTGGTTCAAGAGACAGCAATTAGACACAGGGTGATTTTTTCACCCTAGAATATCTACAAGTCTTCTTAAGGAACCCCTTCTCCTCAATAAGTGTATATGCTAAATAAAAATACCATCTGCTGTGTAAATCCTGCTTTGACAAGTCACCTAACTTTCTCTTCCAGCCTAAAATTGTCCTAGGTAGAAATCCTGGTGCTGTCCTTGACTGTGGACAATAATACAGACCTGCTGGTCAGCAACAGTCAGATTTTAAGATGCCTTTAGGCTTTGTAGGTAACAAATGCTCAATCTGGCCCACGGAAGTGATAATCAATAGGAGAGTCAGAGTTCCTGATGCAGCTTCATTTCTGGAGGTGATAAGGAAGTGGACAGGCATCATGGGATGTTAAAACCCATAGGGTCTGAGCTGGATGGAGCAGAGAAAATTACTGGAGGGGCAGTAATGCGTTGGTAGCAAGATATGGCAAAGAGTTGAGCAAAGAAGGGTACCTATGCTAATCCGTTTTAGGACGATGTTCTTAAGGTTTATGTAATCCATGATGATTTGACCTTGGCTTTAAGAGACTGAGTGGTAGAAAGGGAGAAAAGTGAGAGATGAAAATGGAGGTGAGAGCGGGGGAAAACAGAGGTGTTGCAACCGCAGAGATGCTCAGGAGGAGACGGAACGGAGGCCATGCTGATGAGAGTGTCTGAAACAGTAGCACGGACTCAAGACTGGACCCACCTGTTAGTGGGCCTCAGAGGGCTCTGTGCTTGCTGAGGAGGGGGAACTGACAAGAGGGCACAGAGATAGCGGGTCATGGTTCTGTTTGGCGGGCTGTAGTTTAAGACAAGTTGCAGTACGAGTGTTGCCAGACATATAATTAGGACCAGCCCAGCAGGGGCTCACTGGGTCGCTACAGCATGATGAGCAGCAGGGTTTCCGTTACTCCCAGACAAAGGAAAGACAGAATTAGGAGAGGAAGACCATTTCCATCCATATTGGATTGAGGGTCTCAGTTTTTGCTTGGATCAGGTTTTTCTTCCAAAGAACGAACTAACTAACTAACAACTAACTAACTAACTAACTAACTAACTAACTAACTAACTAACTAACTAACTAACTAAAACTAACTGCCATTGAGTCAATGCCAACTCATAGCCATCCTATAGGACAGGATAAAACTGCCCCTGTCATTTTCAGAGCCTGTAACTCTTTATGAGGAGTAGAAAGCCCCATCTTCCACCCATGAAGTGGCTGGTGGTTTTGAACTGCTGACCTTGCAGTTAGAATCCAAATGTGTAACTACTACCCCACCAGGCTTTGCTGAGATGTCCAGAAATGATCCAGTCGGCTGACTAGCGAGGCCAGAGAATGACAGTGACCGATGATGAGCTTTGTTCTCTGAATGGCACACTTTTGGACCTGTCCCGTCACTCAGTTTAGATCCCTAGTCTCATATCTACTTGTGGAAATGTACCTTTTAAAAAAAATGTCATTTGGATGACAGCCAGGTGTGTGGGCAAGCTTGCTACCCTTGTTAGTTGCTGTGGAGTTGACCCTGACTCATGTCCCCCTTACGTATAACAGAACAGAACACTACCCAGTTCTGTGTCATCCCCACATCTTAATTTGTTTTTGTTTTTTAATATGGAAAGCTTTAGTGAATTTCCGTGTCATCCTTGTGTAGAGGCCATGCTCCTCTCTTTATCACTCAATTTACTGTCCGTGCTGCAAAGAGAGCACCCATCTTGGCCTTGTTGGAGCCCATTGTTGTGGCCTCTGCGTCAGTCCGGCTCATTGAGGGGCTCCTCTTTTAAATTAGCCTCTACCTTGTCCTGAGGTTCTTCTGCAGGGACGGGTCTCCCCTACGAGTAAGTTCAAAGTAAATGACATGACATCTTGATATCCTGGTTTCTAAGGAGCAGTCTAGATGTATTTCTTTCAACACAGGCTTGTTCATTCAGTGGGTAGGCCATGATATATCCAGTCACTTATTTATTGTTTATTTTATTTTTAAAATCATTTTATCGGGGGCTCATACAACTCTTATCACAATCCATACATACATCAATTGTAAAAAGCACATTTATACATTTGTTACCCTCATCATTCTCAAAACACTTGCTTTCTACTTGAGCCCTTGATATCAGCTCCTCATTTCCCCCCTCCCTCTTCTGCTTCCCCATCCTCATAAACCCTTGATAATTTATAAATTATTATTTTGTCATATCTTACACTGTCCGATGTCTCCCTTCACCTGCTTTTCTGTTATTTAAAAAGAGTTTTTGTTAAAATTCTGATTTATTTTCCTCTTGTGCTTTTCTGTACATGTTTTCACCCAGCTGTGGTCATATTGCATTTAAAATTCAGAGCTTCAAATATTTTTTTTTTTCAGAGTTTCAAATGTTTTAGTCTTCACTAATTTAAAGGCGTCAATTCTGCTTTAGATCTCCTCGCTTACCGTCCGGCATTCATAGTCGTATGAGGTGATGAGTAATCCCAAGCTTTGGATCAGACTCACCTTATTCTTCAGGGTGACCTCTTCGCTTTTGAACACTTTCAAGGTCACTCTGGCAGCAGAGTTACCCAGTGGCATATCCTCCGTGGTTTCTTGACCCTGCTGCCACGGTGTTGATTATGGATCCAAGGAGCGTGAAATCCGGGACAACGGCAGCCTTGTCTCTGGTTTATCGTGATGTTGCTTATTGGGCTAGAGAGGAGAACTTTTGACCAGTTTTAGCTCAGAACGGAAAGTCACTGCCACAGTGCTGGCGCTGACTCGTGGCAGCCCTGGGACAGATGAGAGCTGCTTCTGTGGATTTTCCAGGCGGCAAATCTTTTTTTATTTTTAAAATCATTTTATTGGGGGCTCCTACAACTCTGATCACAGTCCATACATCATCCATGTGTACATTTGTTGCCATCATCATTCTCAACACATTTGCTTTCTACTTGAGCCCTTGGCATCAGCTCCTCACCCCACCCCCCCACTCCTTCCCTGCTCCCTCTCCTTCATGAACCCTTCATAATTCATAAATTATTATTATTTTGTCATATCTTACACTGTCTGACGTATCCCTTTACCTACTTTTCTGTTGTCCGTCCCCCAGGGAGGAGGTTATATGTAGATCCTTGTGATGAGTTCCCCCTTTCCACTCCACCCTCCCTCTACCCTCCTGGTATTGCCACTTTCAGCACTGGTCCTGAAGGGATCATCTGCCCTGGGTTCCCTGTGTTTCCAGTTCCTATCTGTACCAGCGTACATCCTCTGGTCTAGCCAGATGTGTAAGATAGACTTGGGGTCATGATAGTGGGGGAGGAAGCATTTAGAGGAAAGTTGTATGTTTTGTCGTTGCTACACTGCACCCTGGCTGGCTCGTCTCCTCCCTGCACCGCCTCTGTAAGGGGGTGTCCAGCTGAGGCTGCAGATCTTTCTGGGAGCAGAATGCCTCACCTTTCTCCTGCAGAGCACCTGGTGGGCTCAGACTACTGACCTTGTGTTTAGCCACCCAACCTGGAACCCACTGTGCCCTCAGGCCGCCTATGGTGGCATTCCGTAAGAGCTTGGACATGAGAACACACGCAATTCGGAAAAATATGAGTTTGGCACGGTCCTGGGGAACAGGGGACCTTCTCCGTTGTTCGCCATCCGCTTTGCCGTGCCAACTTCTCCCTTTGCTTTAGGTAAGGCACTTAACCTCTTGCCCGTGACTTGTGCATTTACAAAATGGGGGCTTAATCCATACATACCTTGCAGAGGTTTTATGAAAATGAATTAGGTAAGGTTACAAAGTAGTTGGAAGCTGTAGCTCTAAATGTTATTAAGGTGGGTGATTATCCTATGCTTACCTAAGACTCCCTTAGCCACCTCTGCCGTAAAAGCATTTGTATGCCCTCTCTCAAGTGAATAGGTAGAAGGCAAAATAGGTTTCTGTGGCCTGGAGATGTTACGTATGTTCATTTTTGCTTTAAACAGAATTGTCTCTCTGTCACCTTTTACCCTCCATCTATTCTTTTCCTTCTCAAATCCTCTCATTTCTCTGTCTTCTCTTTCCTGTCCCAACTGGGCTGTTTTCTTGCTTGCTGCCCTGACTTGGACTTGCGTGCAGGGGCACCAGGCCATGGGATGAAGGTGGTTGTGGGCTGGGTCAGTCCTGGGGCTAAGCGCACGAGTTATCGTCGCTTTTGGTTCGAGGACATGGCTGGTTTGCATCACACGTTCAGAGGGGTGGTGCTGTTTCACTGTAATACCTGGCCAGAAGAAAACCCCAGAAGCGTTTTCATTTTAGAGATTGCTCCAAACGACCCAAATCCATGAAACCCAGAGGCCCACAGACAGCAGTTACTACTTGTCTTAAAGGAATGGCTAAGTGTAAGACTAACATAAATCTCTAGCTTTTCCTAAAAGCAGGTCTTTGAGAATTTACTTATTCCTTGAGGTGTTTGGATCATTTCATTTTCTTCCCCAGCTCACATTCATTCTGTCTCTTGCTTATCTTTTTGAAGAGCAAGCAAGGAATTCACTTGTGGTGAATTCTGTCATTATCCCCTCACCTCTATGCTAATTTAATTTAAATGGTAGCTGCAGAGAAAGCGGTCATTTTATTTTCTATGAATATTTCTCTATGCTACTTCATGAACAGGATACTAAAAAGATGAGTGATGGCTTATCTTATTCAAAATTCATTGAGCTGCATGATACTTACATGTATTTGTCTGGGTAAGTGTTTTTAGAAGTCACATGTTTTCAAAATTTTTATAGTTTTTCTTCATTAATGTTTTTGTTTCTTTGTGTTCCGCTAATTATTTTAATGGGGTATTTCATCTTATTTTTGAAATCATTTTCCTAGGTAGAATATAATTTGTTTTCCTATGTCAACATTAGAAAGAATGTAGAGGGCGCTTCTCTCAGGGACATAGATTGAAGCACTAATTGCTCAGGTTTATATCACAGCTTCTCCACTTAGTAGTAGTGTCACCTTGGATTTCATTCTTAACTCTAGTTCAATTTATTCATTAATGAAATGGGTTTGATAGCAGCATCTATTTCAAAAGGTTACGGTGATGATGAAGGGATGTTCCCTATGTAATGCAAATGGAGCATACATATCACAATGTAAGTGCATCTCACACTGTAAGTATTTATTATTGCTATTATTTACATTATTGGGACACAGCTGGATTTTAAGGCAGAGGGTGGGTGGAATTTTTTTTTTAATTAAATCATTTTATTGGGGGGTCATACAACTCATCACAATCCACACATACATCCGTTGTGTCAGTCACATTTGTACATTTGTTTCCCTCATTATTTTGAAAACATTTGCTTTCTACTTGAGCCCTTGGTATCCACTCCTCATTTTCCCCTTCCCTTTCCCACTCTCCCTCCCTCATGGACCCTTGATAATTTATAAATTATTATTATTTTTTCATGTCTTACACTGTTCAACATCTCCCTTCACCCACTTTTCTGTTGTCCATCCCCTAGGGAGGGGGTTATATGTAGATCCTTGTGATTGGTTCCCTCTTTCTACCCCACCTTCCTTCCACCCTCCCGGTATAGCCACTCTCACCACTGGTCCTGAGGGGTTCATCTGTCCTGGATTCCCTGTGTTTCCAGTTCCTAT
>NW_022105855.1:499681-506997 GCF_000313985.2 Echinops telfairi
ATCTATTTCCCCATTGTAATATATAAATATATTTACATATGTACGTGCCTGCATTAAGATCTCTATAAATGCCCTTTGCCTCCTAGTTCTTTCCTCTATTTCTTTTTACCTTCCTGCTGTCGGGGGGTGGGATTTTATTCTGGAGACCTCTGTAATGGTAGTGTCATTTTCTGGAATCAGGTGGTTGAGAACACCAAAGCCTGTGCTAAACGAGAAACCTGTGACTGTTAAACTGTGGGAACTCTCGGCAACCTCGTGCAGGTGAGAGTCGAACTGTGCTTCCTGGGCGTTTCAATGCCTCGCGGCCACCGGGTGGACTCCAACATTTTGGCTTATACCCAAGCACAATCATTCTTTGTACCACGCCTGACCCCAAGGATGTATGAGATGACCAGGAGAACAGGCTTCAGAAGGACCTGGGCAGAAGGGGAACGGGTGGGGATTGACAGCCTGCAAATACTAAGGCACATGTTCTCGTTTCTCTCACCCCACTAGGAGCCAAAACTCTTCAAGTCCTTGCTCTAGTCCTCTGTGTGTGCTGATCTTCTGTGACTGCCACCTTGCCCTTCATGTTGGCTCAGCAGCACTCCACTGCCCCAAAGGCCAGCCTCGGCCCACCAGGTTCTTCAACTGGGTGGGTCTGTGGCCCACAGACAATTCATTTGCCTTCTCACCATTCAAATTTCACTTCTCCTAATTGGTCCTAGCTTGGTCAGTGACCCAGCCCCAGCCTAGCAAGCTGAAGAAGATGGGGTGATGTGAAGCAGCGAAGTCAGAGACTAGGCTGCTGCTGCTTTCTGGCCTTTAAAACAATTTCCATTAAATACACAGAAGGGCAGCATTTTCCACCAATCCGTATACACACATGTACGTCTCAGACTGAAAACAATGCTCACGCCTGTCACTGTGTATGAAGAACACATGCATTCCATTTCATGGGATGGGATTCTGTCTTTCAAGTGGGAACCTAACTGCCCAGGGTTTTGAAGACACTGTTCAAGACCTGCGTGTCTTGATAGAGAGCGGTGGGAAATAGTTAGCTTTCCTGCACATCTCTAAGGAGGGCTTCTCAATCTTTAGTGCTGATCGGTCTCATCTGGGGTACTTGGGAAAATACAGAGTCCCAAATTACAGCCCCAATGAATTGCCACCTCTTGTATCAGACCTGTATATCTGCATAATTTACAACGTGAAGGTATTTCTGATGTAAGTTGTTTATAGATAACACCAAGGGGGCTTCAAACTGTCTGTGGAAAAAGGGAAAGAAAAGACATCTGTTTCTATGACTTTTATTTAAAACGTAAGGATCTTGCTTCTTTTAAGAAGGTTGGTAGATGCCTAGACCCAAATATCAAAAGCCTTCAGGTCTTGTTCCAGCACTTCTCAGAGTCTAGAGCTGGCAGCAGCAGACTGAATGAACTGAGGTTCAGAAGGCGGATGGTAGGCGGGGGCAGTGACGGAGGCCCCAGCCCCAGTAGAGGACATTTTAAACGGAGGATGAGGTTTTCATGAAGAATGAGAGTGTGCCACCTCACGGGGAGGGGGAGAAACGCTGAGTTGTTTGAGGTTTGAAACTACACCCTGGTAGGTAGAACCATCCTGTCCAGGGTGTGTCCATGCTCTCAACTTCGAGAGATCAAACTCACCCGCCGTCTTCCTTGTTTGCTCCTGTTGTTGTTCTTGAGTCAGTGCTGATGCATGGCGACCTTTGACCCCGGGACTCCTCTTCCTGTTCCTGTTCCCGATGGTTCTTCTCCTTGTCCGGTAGTTTAGTATTTTATCTTTCAATGTCTGTAGAATTTTCCATAATACTATATACATTCGGTGGACACCAAACTGACTTCTCCTTACTCAAATGATTTATAGAGGAGATACTTTTATTTATTTATTTATTTAAATCATTTTACTGGGGCTCGTACAACTCTTATCACAATCCGTACATCCATCCATTGTGTCAAGCACATTTGTACATTTGCTGCCATCATCATTCTAAAAACATTTGCCTTCTGCTTGAGCCCTTAATATCAGCTCCTCATTTTTTCCCTCCCTCCCCACACCCCCTCCTTCATGAACCCTTGATAATTTATAAATTTTTTTTTCATGTCTTACACTGTGCAACGTCTCCCTTCACCCACTTTTCTGTTGTCCATCCCCTAAGGAGGGGGTTATATGTAGATCCATGTAATCAGTTCCCCCTTTCTATATCACCCTCCCTCCACCTAGAGAGACAATTTTTAAAAAATCATTTTTATTGGGGGCTTGTACAACTCCTATCACAATCCATACATCCATCCATTGTGCCAAGCACATTTGTAGATTTGTTGTCCTCATCACAGGAGACAATTTTAATACATTTTGGTCTCTCAGCTTTTCCACGCCCTACACTATTTGACTCTTTATCAAGATTTGGATTGAGTAACTCCTCTCGAGGAATTTTTCTGTGGCCTGCTTGTCTTCCACTTGAGTTACTCTAACCGCCGTCTGGGACCTCTCCTCGCTCAGTGCTTTAGTCAGCCTAACATGCCCTAGTCAAATCCACCACCTCACACTCTCCTTGGAATGCACCACTCTCTTCTTAGCACGTCTTTATGACCATGTGGGCCCAGAGAGGGAACCTTGAAGCAGGAAAACAGGCTCTTCCTCTACCACATACACAGACACACACACACAGACACACACACACACACACACACACACGCTAACATTGTTTTAGCAAAAATGCCCTGATGTTCTCAAACTGATAAATGGTATATCTAATTCCTACTGGTAATATTCTACTTAATTTTGAAGGCCTGAATGTGTTCCTTCAAGATTAAAAATAAATAGGCAGGGATGCCGGCTCTCACCTCTCCTGTGGAAGATTATATGAGGTTCCTAGACAGAAATGAAAGGGAAAAATAAAACTGCCTTTATCCACTGACAACATGATTGTGTCTAAAGAAAGCAGCAAAGGAATTTATATTAAACAAGAGCTCTTAAAATGAATAAGTAAGCTTAGCAAGGTCATAGATTTATCAACATAAAAATAAATTGAATTTATATGTACTCTTAATGAATAACTAGAAATTAAAATAAGCTTATAGAACCATGAAAACACAATTCTCTGGAATATGCAAAAATGGCATAATGACTGATCTCCTCTACATCATGAGGAGGAAGGAAGGGAGCGTCACAATCACCAGCCCAGGGCTGGTTCCTATGCGGAAAAGTGTTGACACCAGTTGTCCCTCCAATGGCACTCTCTGCTTTTTAGAACTCATACTCATGGTTATGTGGTTTATTAGGGCGGTAGCAGGTTTCAGATTACAATTCAGGATCAGAAATGACTTAGCATACAATTCTCCATGTGGGCCAACCTCTTCTCAGCAGGGCCCACAGGCATTTCTCTTTTTGACCCTTGACCACTCAGTCCCACTTGTCCCTTTTGCTCTGTGCTGCTCAGGAACGTTTTTAAAAGCTTTTTAAAATTCTGCTGATAAGTGCCCTGAGCCTCATCCCAAAGACATTCAACTCTAGTCCTATGGGTTGGCAATCCTAGCTCCATCGAGGGACCCAAGGCCTTCCATTTTGGCACCAAGCGTCCTACCTAAAGGCCCTATGTTTTCTTATTCTATGGGCCTGGAAAGTCATCATTCTATTGTCTGATCTCTTGACAGTCTCCTGCTTCTGCTGCCACCATTTCTCCACCACTGCTTCTCGATGTCTCTAGCCAGTCTCAGGAAGGTGTGCCAGCTCTCTGATTCCTGGGTCAAGAAGAGTTTTACTTCTGGTATCCTGAGACCAAAGGAAATGCCTCATTCCTGGCTCATTTTTCTTAGTGGTTGTGAGGGCTCCCATTCATCCTCCAGGAGGGCTTATGATAACCCTAGCTGTATGTCAAATCTGACCAACCCATGTTAGCATTCCATTTGCTTTATTTTCATTGTCCTACCCCAGAAGGGTACCTTGCATCTTACTTACATTAGTAGAACTACCCAATCACACTGGTGGGCCACAAGCACTTCATTTGCATAATACGACCAGTCATTTGATGGGAGTTACATAGACGATAACTAGAAGGTCCATATTAAATAATCTACTGTACTGTAGGATATGTTTTAGAAAATATGTGCAAAAAAGTTGCAGTGACAGACAAATAAGAGCATAACAAACTATGTCAAAGTTATATACTAAAAGTCATATATGGATTAGAAAGTCAAAGACCTAAACAAATGGAGAGATATACTATATTCATGGATCAGAAAACTCAAATTTTATGATATCAGGTTTCAAAATTTCATATAGATTCAGGAAAAACTGAAAACCACAGCAGTTAAAATATTTTTTTTAGAAATATATAGTTGATTCTAAAATTTAAATGGAAAAGCAAGACTTAAAAGGCTATTGAAATCAAAGAATAAAATTGAAGCTAAACTCTGTATGATAATCAGACTTCCTATAAAACAACAATTATTAAGACAGTGTGTTATTGGTGTTAAGGAAAGACACAAAGATTAATCAAGCTGAAGGTAGGGTCTAATACACCCCCACACTTATTGTCAATTGATCTTTAACAAAGGTACTGAAGAAATTCAGTAGAAAATATGAGTTTTTAAAAAAGCAAATGATGATTAAAAAATAGACCTTGATACCCAAAAAATTAATAAATGAACCTTAACTTATGCTATCTATAAAGTAAAAAACAGTAACTTGAAATGTATCATAAATTTATAACTATGCTACTTTTAGAACAGAATAATATTTTTACGACCTTGGTTAAGGCAAAGATGGCTTAGCTATCTACAACACGAGCCATACAAGTTAAAAACAAGCAAACATAAACTGACTTCAGAAAACAGAAAACTATCCTTGAAAGTTACTATTAAGGAAATGATGTAATAAACCAAAGAAGGGGAGAAAATACTTGCAAAGTACACACCTGTCATAAAGGATTAGTGTTTACGGTATATAAAGCATGCTTACAATTCAGTAGTAAGACAAACAACCCAATTTAAAAGTGGGCAAAACACCTGAACACTTTACCAAAGTATATACAAAGATGACAAATAAGCATTCGGTTAGATCTCAACATTAGTGATCAGGGGAATTCGTGTCTAAACCACAGTGAGCTAGCACTGAACGCCACCAGCGTGGGTATGAGAGTGAGGACTTACAAGGTCAAGTTGGGTTCAGGAGAATGGTGAAGATGCAAACTGTCACAGCTATTTTGGAAAGCAGTTAGGCAAGTTCTTTTAATGTTACACATATTCCCACCATAGTACTCAGAATCCCACTCCCAGGTACGTATACTCAAGAGAAATTAAAATAGGTATTGATCCTAAGAGCTGTACAAGAGTCTTACAGCAGGCTTTCATAAGTGGCAACACACCAAATGTCCATCAACAGTGAATGAGAGGCAAATATGGCGTGTCAGTGAAAAGGAATATTTCTCAACAACAAAAGAATGAAATGGAGGAATCTCAAAAGCCTTTATGACCAATAAAGACAAAAAAGGCTTCATATTATATGGTTTCATTTAAAGGATATTTTGGAAGAGATAAAATTATGGGGACTGACATCAAAGTGCAGTGACTGCCAGGGCCTGGTGGGGAGCAAGGGATGGTAATTGTGTAATGGGTGTGAGGGAACTTTGGGGGATGATAGAAATATTCTACATCTTAATTAGGATGGTGTCCACATGGTTGTATATTGATCAAAACTTAGAAACCTAAATTATACTTTAGTAAGCCACCCTAAAAATGAAAAAAAATTAAGATTTACATACTAATGTGTATTTATGAGTGAATTTATGTAGTTGACACTTCCTTTTATTAGTATCAGGCCTCCACATTCACATAGTATCTTTCAATTTACATATTACTGTCATACTTATTTTCTCCTGGAAGTTTCACAACTCCATGAAAGAGGCTGAACTGCTTACATTTTAGAAATGAGCTAATCCTCTGGCATGGAATGAAGCTAGCTGATGTGCTAGGGTCATATAGGAAGCTTTTTCAAAGCTAAGACCTTTCCCACTGTGTCTGAAGTCCCCTTTAAAAAGAGACCATGTTTGATAAGTCTGAGGAAAAAAATAGCATGTTGGGGGGGGGGTGCAGTGGGGTGAAAACTTGGTTGTTCTTTCCTTTATTAACTTCTGAATTCTTGCTTTGGTACCTTAGTCACCTCCTGGCCCAGACCAATCCCTCACAGCCTCTTCCTAGTGCTTCACTTGGTTCTCTCCCTGGTCTCATGCTCTGCGCCCAAGTCCTCCCATTTCTACCCCAGCATTGAGCCGGGGAACTCTCTTAATAAATCCAGAATCATCTCCCTCTCACAAGGATGATAGGGTACCCAAAATATCCCCTTCTGGGGACAAGTGTGTCATTCACATGCTGTCATGTTTGTGGTATGTAGCTAGGTAATCTCGACATTGTGTTTTCATCAGCTCTTGGGGAGGCTTTTATATGAAAGAGCCATGTCAACTCAGGGACGAGGAGACAGATGGCCACTTGGTGGAGAGTTGGTGTGGGGACGAACAGTCCATGGGTAGAAGAAGAATGAGTGAATGGGTTTCATGGCAGGAGTGGTTCATTAGATGCAGGGGTGAAGACGTAGGCCCCCATACTTAACTCTGTGTATGCTGGATGAGATATCTTGTCCAGCTTCATCCCTGTCTGGTTTTAAAGAAAAATGTAGTTCAACAAGCAAGATAAGAAGATGATGTTGATTGGGATTTCATGGTGTGGCAAGAGAGATACCAGAGGAAAGATAGGCATGGAAAAACATTTGGATATCCCACGACATGATGAAGAAAGGACTTGGTGGTGAAGTAGAGAAAGTAGCAAGATTCGGCTTCGACAGGAGAATGAATTGGACAGAGGGAGATGACAAGGGCACAGAAGAGCTTGTGACAATGTACCAGACTTGGAACCTTGAAGTGAGGCCAGCCAACTAGACAGATGGATAAAAGACTAAAACTAGGCCTTTCTTTACAGGTTAAGAATGAATAAGATTTGAGTCATTAGCTCAAGTGTGGTGGGGGTACGGAGTAGGAGGATAGGAGGTAGTGGTTAGGTTCTGGGGAGATACAAAGCCCCTGGAGAAACTAGAAGAGGAAAAAGGGTGCCCCATAGAAGGTAAGAGGGTGAGGAAGAGAGGCCCCTAGAGAGACGTCCTGGTGCAAAAGGACAGAGGAGATGCAGAGGTTAAGTTACGGAGAGACGGTGAAATAAAAGGGGGAAAAGATGATAAATCTTGTCATGCACGGCCAGGGAACAAGAAGCCCCCAGCATTATTCATGAACATCCTGTTGGTGGCTTGTGAAACGGCGGTTGTGG
>NW_022105855.1:508566-517468 GCF_000313985.2 Echinops telfairi
TCCAGGGTAGATGAGCCCTCAGGACCAGTGGTGTGAGTGGCGATACTGGGAGGGTAGAGGGAGATTGGGTTGGAAAGAGGGAACCGATTATAAGGATCTACATGTGACCTCCTCCCTGGGGGACAGACAACAGAAAAGTGGGTGGAGGGAGATTTCGGACAGGGCAAGATATGACAAAATAGTAATTTATAAACTATCAAGGACTCATGAGGGAGGGGGTAGTAGGGAGGAAGGGGAAAAATGAGGACCTAATGCCGGGGGCTTAAGTGGAGAGAAAATGTTTTGAAAATAATGAGGGCAATGAATGTACAAATGTGCTTTACACAATTGATGTACGTATGGATTGTGATAAGAGTTGTATGAGCCCCTAATAAAACGATTGAAAAAATTATTTACTGAGAAAAATAAAATAAAATAAAATGGGGGTCTCTCTGCTCACCAGTGCTGCCTTATGTGCTCCTCTCAGAAGGCTGGGCAGGAGTTTCCGTGCTGTGTAATAAGCCCGAGCATCCTTGGTGGGGGGCGGGGGGTACAGCCGTATAAGGAGCTGCACTGCTAACCAACAGGCTGGAGCTTCAGATTCACCCAGAGGTGCCTTGGAAGCAAGGTTCGGTGATCAACTGATGGAAAAATCAACAATTGAACCCCTCTGGAGCACACGTCTACACTGACACACTTGAGGTCACTGTGAGTCCTCAGTCAGGGTTGGCTTTGATTTTGTTTTGTGATTTTTGTTTTGAAGAAGCCAGTGCAGTTGGTGTCCCAGACAACGCTGGGAGACAGCCGCAGTGTCTGAATAAACTGGAGTTAGTGGTAGGGGATTGTTCCTTTCCTGCACACTCTCCTATCATTTCTTGTTGCCTTTCCAGTATGAAGTTAAGCCCCTTAGTTGAGCGCCCAAATTCCTCTGCCTGCCTCTCCAGCTTTATCTCCCCAAGACCGCTTACCTGATCTCTTCCTCTGGCCAGTGGGTTTACTGTCCCCCGATAGGCTTTGGGCATCACCGCTTCTCTGCTTAGGGAAGCCTCACTTTGTGCCTTTGCTAAAGCTCGTTTCTTTACCGCAGATCCCCTCGGAGCTGGACTTAGTGCCAAAGCCACTCCCTGCATAGAGTTGTCTTCACTCCCCAAGCCCAGATGCGCTCTCACTCTTGGTTCTTGGCTCTGTGCTCTTGCAGTCCCTTAGACCCTCTGACAGTCTCCTGGGCGGGC
The DNA here is from genome assembly GCF_000313985.2 of Echinops telfairi. Lineage (NCBI taxonomy): Eukaryota > Metazoa > Chordata > Mammalia > Afrosoricida > Tenrecidae > Echinops > Echinops telfairi. The sequence continues at coordinate 509,778 of NW_022105855.1, forward strand.
TGACGTCGACTCTCAGTTGCACCCCATTACTTCACAGTGATGACATGGTGGCCACTCAAGCACATTTGTACATTCATGGACTGTCAAGGGGGAAAAGGATAGAAGCAGATCAAGTTACGAGCTTTTAAAACGTGCTTTACAACTAGGAAGTTACTGACACCCGACTGTGTGTGGAACTAGGGGGTTGTGCCCTGGGCTTTCTGGTGCCGTCTGTGGCTGGGTATAGCCATGAGTCAGCAGGGATTAATTGAGGTGCCGCCTGTGCCAGTCGTCTTTGCCCTCCCATTTCTATGGTGACGGTAGGCATGGGAATTCAGGCCCGTGGTATATGCTGCTCTACCAGTGTAAAGATGCTGCCTTTCGGAGGAAATTCAATTTGCTTTTTAAAACCAATATAAAATGTGAAGGGTGACCACATTGCAAACTGTATTTTCCCATTCTTTTTCACTGCTGGTAAATTCTTTTTTGTGAATTAACATATACACAATGCAAAATGAATTTACATCTACTTCTTTGAAATGTCACCTTTAAAAATGTTTCTTGTGTCATTCTATCTTTTTCTTTAGACACTGCCTTACAATTTATGTGGTCAGAGAAAGTGGATTCTGAGACTCAATTTATTTTTAATGAAGCAGATCCCTGCCAAATCACAGAGAGGAACAAACAGAGTCCGAGCTGCATGAACCAGTTTGTCCGTGCAGCAATGTGAAGTCCCCTTTAATGACCGCGTCTTCTTGAGGGAAACGGCCCTGTTTTTCTCTGATTTTGTTTCACAGTCTTTGCTATAATTGCTTGTCGTATTTGCCTGGCTTCCAACGCTTTTACAGCCTTCATCTCAAAATGCTGGCTCCCAAAGGTGTTCTTTTGAAAGGTGTACAGATGTGTGTCCATTCTATGCAGAGAGCCAACACTTAGAGAGCTTTGTTGTCTGTAGTGCTGCTAACCCTAGGCCCTGAAGACACATAGGGGTCACTGTGAGGAAAGGGCGAGGCCCTCCCTATTCAGTGGCATGAGGGCAATGATGGTGATGGAAGTGACAATGGTGGTGGTGGTGGAGGAGATCCAATTCAGGTCCTGCTCTTACCCAATTTGAATCAGTGAGACATTCCTAGGCATTGTTGTAGAAGTCAGAAGGAATCACTTGTGGCTAAGCAGGAAACAGATGGTATATTTAACTTGTTTGACTTGAAGAGAGTTTAATAAATAGGATAATTTACCGATGGGTGGGCACTGCCCAGAAATCACAAGCATTAGTACACTAGCAGCTTACAGTCATCATCACTACCTTGAGTCCTGATACAACCTGTAGGTGGTGCAAATCAGTAATGGGCTAAGGACCAGGTTTGAAGATTGAGTCCAGCCAGGGGCACCTCAGAAGGAAGGCCTGGCAAACTACTTCTAAGAAAGTAGTCATTGGAAATTCCATGGAAAAGAATACTAATCTGATGCACATGGGATTGCTATGAGGAATCAGTTTGTCAGAAACTGGTGGATCTGATGGAGAATTGTAGTCCTGATGTAGGAAAGGGGAGCACTTTCTAGACTCTAGAGAGGGGTTCTGTAGAGAGGGTTACATGGAACGAGCCATTGAATGCAGGCTTTGACCTTTAGTTCAAGAATATACAGCCAACTCACAGTGGATGCACAGGAAGAGAAGCAAGGAGAATAAATATCCCAATCTTGGTCTTCTGGTCCCTCTGATCTTGTGCTTGTGTGCCCTATTTGTCAAACCCAGTGGGAATATACAGGATAAGAAAGCCCAGTGATATGGTTGATACAGCAGCCCCCAAGGCCTCACAGAATAGAGGAGACATGGGGAGAGTGGATCCTGAGCAGTAAATGGAAGACAAAGGGTATCCTGAGAATCTTAAATCTGGGAGAGACTTAGAGAAGAACTGGTCCAATTTTCTTATTTCATAGATAAACAAATAGACCCACAGGGAGGGCAAGCACCCCTTCTATGTCATGTAGCTCATTAGAGGCCAATTGTCACAGCCTGAGACTTCCTGACCCCACGTTCTGTGTCCCTTCTGTGACTCCATTCTGCTCAGTTGGTCCTTTGGGGAGAAAAGTGCCAGAGAAGAAAGTGCAAGTCGGATTAGCTGAGTTTCAGTTTATGACGGAAGTTCTAGATAGATGTGCAATTCATGTGTGACTTCAGAGGGACTTAAGTGCGTCCAGGATTCAATTATGATTGGTGGTGTGCCTAAGAAGCATGCATACTTGTGGGACTAGGAAAAGGAGGAATGGATTGGTACCCAGCCAGCTCCAATGGTGAAGGTTTTGTTCCCTTTTGTCTCTGGCCTTTGGGGTATGAACTCTGAGGGTTGTTTTAAACACAGGCTCTGAAATGAAGGCTGAACCTAGCTTGGGTGCTGTGCTTTGCTAGGAAAGCCACCTTAGGCCTCAGATATGAAAGGAAAGATGTATGTGCTTGTTACTTGTTTGGGTATTACTTTCTGTATTCGTGTGCACAAAGACCAAAATATATAAGCAAGTATCAACTACAACTGTGATATATCAGTAGTCCTTGTGAAATATCAAGACGTTGGAAATAGTGTTGGTTGGCAGCGGAGTAAGAAGGTCAGGCTTTAGAGTTGAGAACTTCTATAGAAGTGGCATGCTTTCTCATGTTATAACTTCTGGGAATGAAGGACATCTTGGTACGGCTCTTTCATTGACTGATCAATGGAGGTGGACAGTGGACAGCAGACTGTTGGTATTCTTAGGTATTTGTGTTTATTAATTTATGTCATCAATGAATGCTTGTTGACCACCTACTATGTGACAGATGAGGGCTCTCATTGCTCAATGTAGACATCTTGCCTTCCAAGTAAGAGACACGGTTCAATGCCTGGTCAGTTACCCCTTGTGCGTTGCTATGATGCTGAACAGATTTTGGTGGGCTTCCAAGCTAAAATGAATTAGGGAGGGAGGTCTGGTGACCTTCAAATCAAAATTAGCCAGTGAAAGCCCCATGGATCACAACAGTCTAACCCACAACCAATCATGAGATGGTGCAGAACTGAGCAATGCTTTGTTCCATTGTGCATGGGATCCCCACAAATCAGGGTGGGAACTTATTCATTGGGTAGCTAATAGCATAGGACAGACATTCTGCCAAGTGGTAGACACATGTGTTCCCAATCTTTATGTCATTAGTGCTTACAAGAAGAGCCAGTTTTATAGCCAACATAGTAAGGATTGGATTCTGTCTTTCCTAGATACCACTCAGGAGGAATTGCTGTTAGTGAGTGAAGATGTGACGTCAAAATATAATAAACGATAGTTTGATGTACTTGATGCTGTGATATTTTTTTGTGGAATATTTGATGGCCATTGGGTGATGGGGAAAAAGGCACAGATGTCTGATCCAAAGATTTAAAATCTATTCTTGATGTTGTTCATGTTAGGTATTAGCTTGTTAATTATAGACTTACTTTTTAAGACAATCTATTTTTAAGGCCTGGGGAAATTATACTAAAGTCAAGGGGCATGAGAGAGAAGGAATTCTTTGACTCCTTTTTAAGTCATTCCAGGTAAAAGAGGCTCCTTATCTCTCTCTACATACAGTGTATTCGCATTCAGTGAATAAGTATCACACACCCACGATTTTCCAATGCTTTCAAGTAAATTGTTTAATATTCATAACAACTCTGTGAGGTGAGATAATAATCCCCATTTGACAATGAAGAAAATGAGGTCTAGATAAACTTAAGTTATTGCCTCCAGCCACGCCCCCCCCCAAAGGTGAGTAAGCATCAGAGCCAATTTTTTAATTCTAAATTTTTAAGCAGCTAGGTCATTGCTTTCTTTGCTAAATCATAAAGCTTCTCCAATTAGCATTTTATTATTTTTGCAATTCTCAACTCCTATATTCATGAGTCTTTCTGTTCATCTGGTAGTACTTAGCTTATAACTCTTCTGCGCTCTCAGGCAGGACGAAGTGGCCTCCGCGGGCGTCCTGGGGATGCTCTGTGATAGCTCTGATCACACTGTACTCTGCCTTTCCATGCAGCTGTCAGTCTGGAACACCAGACTGAAAGTTCCTTGTAGGTTGGATCCTATTCAGTGTTGGATCTATCGCCTCACACATTCCCTGGTACATGGAAAATGCTCACCAAGCATTTGTCAGATGAGTCAGTCTTCATAGTAATCCTGTCAAGATGCTTGTTATCTCTTGTTTCCCAAAGGTGGAAGCTGAAGGCTCAGCGACGTAAAGCAACCAACCCAGCGTCACACAGCACGTTAAGGATTAGTGTAAAACACACATGCCTTGACTCCACTGCTTTGGCGTTTCCTCTGTAGCACAACACAATGACTATTGCTGGGTGGAGCTGGGGTTTACAGAAGAGGACTTGTGGAGGATTGCAGTGACTTGGATAATATATAGGCTGTAGAGGAGAGTATGTTGAGCGACTTGGAAGCTGTCTTTTCAGTATTTAAAATTGAACCCTACTTCAGCACTGACTGATTACCTGTAGCCCAAGATACTGGAAGGGGCTTGGTGGTCCAGACCCTTTGCCATGCTTTACTACCCCACCGGTAGAGCTATTCTACCGGTATCTCCCGTGACTTCCTGCACAGTGTAGACTTTCCTACTGCCCCGCTACTGGGCTTCTCTCTCTCTGTCATCCCATCCACTTCCCCGACCCATCCTCCAGCCCTTAATAATCAGTGACAAGCCAATAATTTTTTATTAACAGTCGAAAATGCTATTTTGCTGTTAAACCACTACACACAATTACCCTAATCTGCTGCCAAATGGTAATAATCAGGATCAGGTTTCAAAGGGTTTGGATTTCAACAGGGCTGCCCACACTGTCCTTGGAGACATATAAATTAATTATAATTAAGAACCGTGTGCAGATGTTAGAAGAGAAACCTTGAACAATTTTTGGTGCCTGCTCTTGTAGAATATTAAGCAAGGAAAAAGAGGCGAAAAACCTTGTGTGGTGGCTGCTGATGAGAGTACAATCGTCTACACTTGCATGACCTTTTTTTGGGGGGGGGTTTGAAATGCTCACATGTAAAGTGATTTATAGTCCTTGATTAGCTATCTGTACAACCCTTGTGTCAAGAACTTGGGTGAGAGAAGAAATGATACTTTTACTTTGGGCATGAAGTAGGAAAGAAACACCTTGATTCAGCCACTTGAAATATAGAAAACGATAGAGTTCAGAAGAGGTGGTTGGACCAGCTAAAGACAAGAAACTTGTAGGAAAATCCTCTGCCAAAGAATTCGGTACCGCTTTGGCCCTTACTGGTGCTGAGGGCATCTCCTGCAGAAGTCCAAGGGAACCAGGGAGTTCTTGGGGAGGGCACTTTTGCCTGGATTGTGTACAAAGGCCTGGTGGTTCATCTTTTGAGTCAGAGGTTCAAATAAATTTTACCTGCATCTTTCTCTGACTCTCCCCCTCATCTTTCCCGCCCTTCTCTGATCAAACACTTCCAGAGAAACGGATTCTGCTAACGCTTTGTTTTCTTTGTGTTACGGTATTATTCCTGGCGGTTACGATATACGGACATGCATTTGGGGGTTAGCTCCTGCTAGGAGTGTATTTAGGTTAGTGGACGGAGGGGCTGAGGAGCATGGCTTTTTGCCATGGAGGTCATTAAATCAAATAGAGATTTGGCGTATTCATAGCATGTCTGGGGAGGCATTTCGTTCTTCACCAGCATCCCAGGGGAACTGTCTTGGTGCTTATTCCCAATCTGACTATCAGGGTTCTTTCTTGCTTTCTAAAGAAAGAGCAAAGGCAGGGGAGGGCAAAGCTCTAAAACAGCATCTCTCAACCTGTGGGTCGCGACCTCTTTGGGGTCCAACAACCCTTTCACAGGGGTTGCCTAAGACCATCAGAAAATACATATTTTCAATGGTCTTAGGAACCAAGACACCGCTCCTCTGTCTCCAGGAGGGTCAGCCCACATGCAGATATGCCCATCTATGAGTACCCATTATGAAGACTGTTGCCCATGCTACACCATGCTTTAAGACAAAATTTCATTTATTTGTCATTAGAAATAAATATTTCACAATATATAATTATATATTGTTTTTGTGATTCATCACTATGCTTTAATTATGTTCAATTTCTAACGATGAAAATACATACTGCATATGAGATATGTACATAACGATTCATAAGAATAGCAAAAGGACAGTTATGAGGTAGCAACGAAAATAATTTTGTGGTTGGGGGTTACCACAGCATGAGGAACTGTCTGAAAGGGTCGCGGCATGAGGAAGGTTGAGAACCATTGCTCTAAAAGAATAATAGGTGATGGTAATTGTGAGAAAGAGATGAACTGAAATCCTAAAGAAGGTTTAGGTTCAGCCAGCCAAAACCAGAGTGATGCTTTTTATATGCAACATCCCCATCTATATAGCCAACATCCCCATCTGTATATGCAATTTACATAGATGGGGATGTTGGCTAGTAGTTTGAAAAGTGCTGGAAGTTGATTATGACTCGCAGCCACCCTCACAGAGGCAGAGTAGCACTGTGCTCCATAGGTCTTTCTATGGCTGATCTGTAGAAGCAGACCACCAGCCCTTTCTTCTGAAGAAACTCAGGGTGGGCTCAAACCTTCAACATCTTGGTTAGCAGCTTAGTCTCCTAACCATTTGGTGCCATTAAGTATTGATATTGAGTTCCCCATGCACCAAATATATTGGTGCCATTTTGCTTGTTAGAGATAGATAATGGCCTTGAACTTCAGAAAAGCACCAGATGGTGCAGGTTTGACATTGGAAACACTCATACTTCCTGACTAAGAAGCTTGGTGCACACATTTATTTTCTAAGCTAAACATTCTGACCTATTGGTGCAGCATTCCCCATGCTTCTATAAATATAAATTTAGAAATATAATTTGGAACCCCAAATTGACTTGGAACTTAAAATTATTTTAATTCATTACTTTTAAAAATTGTGCATCTGTTCTGAAGAATTTCCTTAATCATACTTATTAATTCAGGGTACACTTTCATAGTTGATTCACATAAGGACGTTATGTTCTATTAATTCTCCCACCCTCCCAAGTATTTCTTCACCTTTACTAGAAACTGAACAGCAGGCAATTCCAATTTGTTGTCTTAAAAAGGGGCCAAAATAAGATTTACTGTAAAATAAATAAAGAGCCTTGCTGGTGTAGTAGTTTTGTGTTTGACTGCTAACCACAGGTTCAGTGATTCGAGCTACAGGGTCACTATGACGGATAGTGAGTTTGGTACAATAAACAGAGATTAAGTGTACTATTAATTCTTCATGTTTCTTGCACATACACCGGGGGCTTAAGTGGAGAAGAAATGTTTTGAGAATGATGAGGGCAATGAATGTACAAATGCGCTTTGTACAATTGATGTGTGTATGGATTGTGATGAGTTGTATGAGCCCCTAATAAAATGATTTTTAAAAAATTCCTAAGGAAAACCCTGCTGCTATTTTGATATAAAATGTCTTGAATTCGTACACCGATTTGGGAGACAGCTAATACAACCCTGCATACAGGAGGCTCTGATTCTTTTTAAAAAAATTATTTTATTGGGGCTCGTACCATTCTTATCACAGTCCATACATACATCCATTGTGCCAAGCACATTTGTACATTTGTTGCCCTCATCATTCTGAAAACATTTGCCTTCCACTTTAGCCCTTAATATCAGTTGCTCATTTTCCCCCTCCCTCC
>NW_022105855.1:518525-527791 GCF_000313985.2 Echinops telfairi
GTTGTCCATCCCCCAGGGAGGAGGTCACATATAGTTCCTTGAACATAAACTTTATAGACGATGTTGTGCCAATTGACTGATTTGTCCTGGAAGAGTACAGCTCTAAGCCTTCAAATGCAGTAAACTAATTCCACAGATGTTTGGTTATGCCTGACAGGCATCTGTGTCTGTGCCCCTATGTAATTTACTTTATATGTAAACATATGTACAGCACACACATATGTATATATATGTGCTCACTTGGACAATTGTGTATGGCCATGTACATATACGCATATATGCATATGTGTCTATTATCTACCTACCTATATTGTCACTCAAGTATTTTCTGATTGTGATGACTCTTGTTGCCTGTGGTAGTTACATAATCTGGTGTCCATTTGAGGATTCAGAGTGATAGGGTGGAGTCTAGCCTGTCAATCAGGCTGAACCTTGATGACCTCATTTGGAGGCGCTAAGGAGATAAATAACTCACTGGCAATGAGACACATGCTCACTCCCTGGGAGACATTGCAGCTGAGAAGACATATGGAGCTACACCAGTGCCCTGAGGTAGAGGCATCATGGAGACCCCTGCCAGTGCTGAGATGCTTACAATGTCACTGGATCCGCAAGCCTTCCTACCATTGGCCTGTGGTCTTCCAGCATTTGGCGTCCTTGTATGTGTTTGTGAGTCTGAAGAGGACTTTGTAGATTGGTATCAGACATATGGGCTGATATCAAATTTATGGACTTGATCTGGACTGGGCTGGGATGTTTTCTTAATGTATAATTACTCTTTATATGAAGCTCTTTCTTCTACACATATGAGTGTCTATGAATTTGTTTCTCTAGTCTACCCAGACATACATTGTCAAATTGTGTATGGTACAACATTTACCAGTAAGCTTTCTTAATCTTGCATAGTATTTCCTTCCTACTGCTATCGTTGACCTTGACTAAACTGTGTGCACTTCACTCACATTTGTTATTGTCTTTCCCATCACCAAAAAAAGAGGTGTTTACTTTCTAGACAGTGAGTTCCCATGCCATCCCTGATAACCACCAAGGGATTTTGATTTCTGTATGGATACTTAGTTTTGTTCTTGCCTTATTTCACACAGTGGTTTGCACTCCAGATTTACTTATGTTATAAGATGTTTGACGTATTCCCAATTATTCTTTAAGGCTGCCTTAGTAAAAACTACATTTTGTTTATCTATTCTTTTGTTGATGAATAGTTAGGTTGATTTCATCTCGTTGCTATTGTGAATTATGCTGCAGTGAGCTAGGTGTGCATATGTCTATGTGTGACACTGCTATTAGAGCTCTGGGGTATACCTTGGGGTGAGATTGCTGGACCATAAGGTATTATTTCTTTAAAATAACATCTTGACTGTGTATTCTTTTCTATTTCTTTCTCTTTTTAAAACCATCTTATTGGGAGCTCTTTCAGCTCATCACAATCCATACATACATCAATAGTGTAAAGCATATTTGTACATTCCTTGCCCTCATCATTCTCAAAACATTTTCTCTCCACTTAAGCGCTTGGCATCAGCTCCTCATTCCCCATCTCACCCCTCCGGGGCACATACCATTTTCCATAGTGCTGGAACCGTTTTACAATCTCACCAGTAGTGGATAAGGGTTTCAGTCTTCCAACAGCCTTTACTGTCTTACTTGATCATTTACTGTTTTATTTATTTTTATCAGTGCCATTTTTGCAAGCAGGATATGATATCTCACTGGAATTTTGATTTGCATCTTTTTAATTGATAATGAAGGAGCTTTGGTAGGATAGTACTTAAATGCTTAGCTACTAAAGCTTAATGGTTCAACCCCACCACCAGCTGCTTCTTGAGAGGTAGATGTGTAAACCTGTGTTCATACATATTGAAGCCTTGAAAATCCTATGGAGTAGTTCGCCTCCATGACAATGTTTTGTTTTGTTTAATAGCTAATGATCAGGAACATATTTTCATGTGATTGTTTGCTGGTTGGATGTCCTTTTTGGGAAAGTATCTGTCCTTGTCTTTTGCCCACTTATAAATTTGGATTGTTTGTGCTTTTTTGTTAGTTGTTGGAAGTTTTTTATGTACATTAGCTATTAGGTCCTTACCAGATATTTCATTCCCAAAGTTTTATTTGTTTGTTTCTTTGAATGTCTGTAGGTTCTCTGAGGCTCTTTTGATGATCATAAATAATGAATTTTTAGGAAGTTCCAGCTATCTAAGTTGTCTTCAGTTTCTTATGCATTTGGAGTTATGTTTGATATTCTATTACTGGAGGGGAAAACAGTGCCATAGTATATTATCTCCCAGGAACTTTGTAGCTTCAGTTTTAGCTTTTGGGTTCTTGATACATTTTCAGTTAGTTTTTGTATAATCTGTAAGATGTGGATCCTGCTTCATTTTTCTACAACTGAATATCCATTTGTGCCAACACCATTTTCTAAAGAGACTGTTACTTTCTCATTGGAAGGATGTTGACCCCTTGTCAAAAATCATTTGTCCTGATAGAATGGATTACATTGGTCTACGTCTCTGTTATTGAACCAGTAGCAGGCTGGCCCTCGTCACCAACCCCAGAATTAAAAATGTTCATTTCTTCTGTTATCCAGTAATTTTACAGCAGTTTCCATGTAGTTATTGACTTCCAGTTTCATAACATTGTAACCTCAGAGGATGCTTTGTCAGATTCGGATGTTGTTAAATGTTTTCAGATTTGTGTTGCAGCCTAACATATAGTCTATTGTGAAAAATGTTCCATGTGCGCTGGAGAAGAATGTATACAAGGGGGCACCTCCCCACCCAAAAATAACGGAAAAAAGGTCTGCTGGGCGGAGCTTTGCTAGTACACATTTTCCCTGCTAGGTGAGCATCAAGCAGCTCCCTCTGAGTTAGTGCACCCAGCCTCAGAGGCTTCTTTCCGGTCACAGTGAATTTTTTTGTTGTTGTTGTTGTTAAAGACGTTTCACTCAAACATTGTTTTTGTGATGGTCAATTTAAGAGAACAGTGTGCTCCTGAGAAATTTTGTTTCCTGCTTGGGGGGAAATGCTGCGGAAACTGTTGTGATGTTGAACACACCTTACAAGGACAGCACTATGGGAAACACTCAAGTGTACAAGTGGTTTTCTTGTCTGAAAAAAGGTGAAATGATGATTGTTGACAAAACTTGCTTTGGATGTCTGTCAACTTCCTGAACGAATGAATATGTTGACCAAATTTATGCACTTGTGCTTGAAAACCAATGATGGACCATTGAAGAGATGGGGAAGTTATCTGGACTATCTTGAACTATCGGTTCAGTGAATTTTAATAGAAGATTTGGGAATGAGAAGGGGCGCTGCGAAATTTCTGCCGTGGGTTCTGACTGACCAGGAAAAAACGAGGGTGGAGGGAAACTTGTCATGGTTTGAAAAAACAGCTCCAAAGTGACCCAGACTTTCCCCCAAGGTCATTACTGGTGAGGGGACATGGTGCTGTTCTTTTTTTATAAATCACTTTATTGGGGCTCTTACAGCTCTTCTGTCCATCCATACACCCATTGTATCAAACACATTTGTACACGTGTTGCCATCATCATTTTCTTTCTTTTTTTCTAATTATTAAGTAATCATTTTATTAGGGGCTCATACAATGCATCACAATCTGTACATATGTCATTTGTATCCAGCACATCAGTACATATGTTGACTTCATCATTCTCACAACACCTGCTTTCCACTTTAGCCCTTGGTGTCAGCTCATCATTTACCCCCTCCCTCCCGGCTCTCCCCTCCCCCTGAACCCTTGATAATTTATAAATTATTATTGTTTTATCATATCTTACCCCATCCAACGTCACTCTCACCCACTTCTCCGCTGTCCGTCCCCCAGGGAGGAGGCCATATGCAGACCTTGTCATCTGTTCCCCCTTTCTCCCTCACTCTCCCTCCACCTTCCCGCCATCGCCACTCTCTCCGCTGGTCCTGGGGGGCTCATCTGTCCTGGGTTTTGGAAATACAGCGAGCCATCATCATTTCCAAAACATTTTCTTTCTCCTTTAGCTTTTGGTATCAGCTCTTCTTTTTTTCTGCCTCCCCGCATGGTGCTATTCTTACAACCCCGATACCAGGAGGGCAGGGGGAAGGTGGGGCGAGAAAGGGGGAATAGATCACAATGATGGACAGCTAACCCCCCGCCCCCACCAGGGGGATAGACAGCAGAAAAGTGGGTAAAGGGAGACAGCAGATGATGTAAGATATGACAATAATAACCATTTATAATTTATCAAAGGTGCATCAGGGGGGGATGGTGGGGAAGGGAAGGAAAAGGATGAGGCACTGATAGCAAGGGCGCAATTAGAAAAGAAATACTTTGAAAATTATTATGGCAACATATGTATAAATGTGTTTGACACCATGGATGGTTGTATGGATTGTGATAAGAGCTGTAATAGCCCCCAATGGAAATGAAAAACAAAAATTAAATACAGAGTTTTGAAAAAATTCCGGCTTTATTTGGGTCCCCTCGTGTTACATGATTGTTGGGTCAAGTGTCCTGTCTCTGTCTGTGAGGTTGGCTGTTTGTGTTGTGTAGTCCTTCTGTGTCTTTGCTGAGTTTCTCTGTTGAGCTGCTCTTTTTTCCATTGAAAATGGCTTATTAAAATCTGTTATTATTGTAGAATTGTCTATCTTAGTCTTCATTTCTGTTCGAGTTTGATTTACCTATGTATTGTGAAGCTATTTCATTGGGTAAATAGATAAGTATTATGATTGCGTCCTTTTGTTCAATTAACCTTTTAATCATTACACAATATTCTTCTTTGTCTCTTATGCTGGCTTTGCCTTAAAGTTTTTTCAGAAATTAGAATTGCCACTCCTGCTATTTTGATTGCCATTAGCTTGATATTTATTCCATCCTTAAGGTCTTTCTCTTTTTAGATAGCATGCTTGTGGGTTACGTTTACTTATCTATTCTGCTACTCTCTTTTAAGTGGTGCAATGAATCCATTTACATTCCATCTAATTATTGACAGGCATGCATTTATTGCTGTCATTTTGCTGTCCGTGTAGGCAAAATGTTTTGTTTTGTTGTGTGCGCGTGTCTCTGTGTGTGGTGCTGCTGGTTTCTCTGTGCCACGTAATTCTCTGTGCTTTCTTCATTTTGTTTGTATCTTTTCTTATGTTCTTATATACTTTATTACTCCTGTTTTAAGGTTTAGTAAATCTTTATGGTTTTCCTTTTTTATTTCGTTTTGATGAGAAAGTTTATTGATTTTCTTTGAGGTTACCCTGTAATTTATTAATTTTTCCTAAGTTCCAAAGCGTGTGTTCTCTCTTGGAATCGAGTGGATATCCTCTCCATTTGAGTGTGCTGTAACTATATTATTCTCCATGAATACCAGGTTGTTTTTATTACAGTGGCAATTTAATATATTTTGAGATTGTAGCATGCGAAGCCTCCCACTTTGTGCTTTTCCAATATGAGTCGACACCGACTTGGTGGAGTGAGTTTGGTTTTGGTTTGGGGCCTCTGAGGTCCCTCTTCCTTTCCATGTGAGGCTGGTGATATGTCTTTCATTTCAGTGGAGCATTGTTGGTATTACAATCAAGATGGTAATATATAGGTAGATCAATCTGGGTCTGTTGATATTTATTTTCACCATGCTAAATTCTCATCCAGAACATAGAAGGCTCCCCCAAGCCCCCATATGTGGATCTTTTTAGTTTCCTGAAATAGTGCTTTATAGTTTTCATCCTGAAGGTTCTCTATATCTCTGACTTTATAGTCAATTCTGCTATTGTGAATATAATATGATCTAGTTGACGAGAAGGAGTGCTGGTAGCAGAGTGGGCTGGCTACCTGTGTGGGTTTACTCACCGCAAGGTCAGACATTTGAAACCAGCCGCTCAAGGACAGAGCAATGAGACTGTCTACTGCCTAAAGGTTTACCGTCTCAGAACCTACCGGGGCAGGTCCAGTCTGTCCAGCAGGGTCACTATAAATTGGAATTGACTTGAAGGGGGTAAGGTGGGCCCTTTAGTTTGAGTTGGCCAGAAGAAAAATATCGATGCTCTCTTAAGTAGATCTGTTCTGTAGCAATCCTGCCGAACTCATATAAATCTAATAATGTCACATGTTTGGTTTCTGTCAGTAGCCATAGCCATAGTATCTTTATATCAAGCTAGTTTTATATTTTGCATACTTATCCTTGAAACGTTTATTTTCTTGAGTTATTTAATATGATATTTAGTAGCAGTGATAGCACTAGCAGCTTTTACTCAAAGTTACAGGAACTAAGATTGAGAGATTTTGGTAAAGACTCATGATCCCTTAGCTATATGTTATCCAAAAGTTCTTAAAATGATTTTAATATGTTTATTGTAAATCAATATAATTTAAATATTTATGGTATAATGGTCTATCAAATATTATAATAAGCCTATATCATATTTTCTTAATAAAATGTTTCATTGATTTGTGATATTATACATTGAACTGCTAAACACAGAGTCAGAAGTTCTAACTTACTAGCCATTATACAAGAGATAGATGAGGCTTTCTGCTCTTGTAAAGATTTTTTTTAAATCATCTTATTGGGAGCTCATACAACTCTTATCACAATCCATACATACATCAATTGTGTAAAGCATATTTGTACGTTCATTGCCCTCATTATTCTGAAAACATTTGCTCTCCACTTAAGCCCCTGGCATCAGCTCCTCAGTTTTACCTCTCCTTCCCTGCTCCCTGCTCCCTCATGAACCCTTAATAATTTATGTCATTATTTTGTCATATCTTGCACTGTCCGACGTCTCGCTTCACCCACTTTTCTATTGTCCATCCCCCAGGGAGGAGGTAATATGTCGATCCTTGTAATAGGTTCCCCCTTTCCACCCCACCCTCCCTACACCTTCCCGGTATCACCACTCTCACCACTGGTCATGAAGGGATCATCAGTCCTGGATGCCCTGTGTTTCCACTTCCTATATGTACCAGGGTACATCCTCTGGTCAATCCAGATTTGTAAGGTAGAATTGGCATCATAATAGTAGGTGGGGAGAAAGTATTTAGGAATTACAGGAAAGTTGTATGTTTCATTGATGCTACACTGCACCCTGACTGATTCTTCTCCTCCCTGCTACCCTTACATAAGAGGATGTCCAGTTGCCTACAGATAGGCTTTGGGTCCCCACTCTACACTCCCCCTCATTCAAAATGTTATGAAATTTTGTTCTTTGAAGACTGATACCTCATCCCTTCAACACCTTGTGATCACACAGGCTGTGTGCTTCTTCCATGTGGGCTTTGTTGCTTCTGAGCTAGATGGCTGCTTGTTTACCTTCAATCCTTTAAGACCCCAGACACTGTATCTTTTGATAGCCAGACACCATCAGCTTTCTTCGCCACATTTGCTTATGCACCCATTTATCTTCAGCAATCTTATTGGGGAGGTGAGCACACAATGATACGATTTTTGTTCTTTGATGCCTAGTAGATGATCCCTTTGACACCTTGTGATCACACAGGCTGGTGTGCTTCTTCCATGTGGGCTGTGTTGCTTCTGAGCTAGATGACTGCTTGGTTTTTAAGACCCCAGACACTATATCCTTTGATAGCTAGGTTCCATCAGCTTTCTTTACCACATTTGCTTATTCACCCACTTTGTCTTCTGTGATTTTGTCAGGAAGGTGAGCATCATGGAATGCCAGTTTAATAGAACAAAGTATTCTTGCATTGACATTGTACTTGAGTGGAGGCCCAATGTCCATCTGCTACCTTAATACTAAACCTATAAATATATGCATATAGATCTATTTCCCCATCCTCATATAAAAATATATTTACATATGTACATGCCTTTACTTAGACCTCTATAAATACCCTTTGCCTCTTAGCTCTTTCCTCTTTCCTCTTTTTCTTTTTACTTTACACCTGTCCCATGATCATGCTCAGCCTTCATTTGGGTTTCAGTAATTTCTTGTGGTTACATTACCCTTGATCAAGCCCTACCAGGCCTCCGATACCGTCCTCACCACCGATTTTGATCACTTGTTATTCTCTCTTCCCTGGGTATGTTGACACCACTTCCTTTCCCCCCACCTCCCCCTCACCCATGTCCCCCCGGAACTGTTGGTCCCATTGTTTTCTCCTCCAGATTGTTCATCCAGCCTATCTTATTTAGACAGACTTGTCTTGTAAAGATTTATAGTCTCAAAACACACAGAGGCAGCTTGATTCTGTCCATAGGACCATTGTGAATCAGAATTGACTCGATGGCAGTGAGTTTGGGTTTTTGGATCTTCTTTAGTTCACCATTCTGCAAAATTGCTTTGCTAGATAACCTGAAGTTAAACTCTCCTTGCATTCCTGATATAAACCATACTTTAACATGATACATTTCTACTATTTTTAAATATATTGATTCAAAAATTTTTCTGTACGTTTACAAGATCAATGATCTATAACAATCTTTCTTCTTCTTATATGGATTTAAATCCATTAACTGTTTTTTTTTTTTCTATTTTATTCAACTTGTATGAATAAGGCTCATTTCTTCTCTTTCTTAAAATTAAGCTAGACCTTAACTCTAAAACTTTGGGTACTTATTTATTTAATTATTGTTCTTTAAAAATATCATTTTATTGGGGCTCATACAATTCTTTCTTATTGTTCTTTGTTATTGATGTGTTATGGTTTAGGGGACTTTGAATTACTATTTTACTCCTTTTAATGGTCACTATCATATTTAAATGATTAATTTTTATGTGTGTTCCTTTTTATACTTTTACCAGATATTTATACATTAAATTTAAAAGTAAATAATGTCATAATATTTTTAAACCTCTATTATATATTATTTCTTCCTTTTCATTATGAATTTTATTGGCACTTATTTAGTTCTTTATTTTAACTTTCTCTTACCAGACTTTTATGTACTGCATTCTTATTAAAGAACCTCTGTTTGCCTTGCCAAGAATCAGCTTTTGTGTTTCATTCATTCGCTCTTATCTTTATTATTTCTACCTTCTTAGGGTGGACTAAGTGTTGAATTATTTATATTTTAATATTGTTGTTCTCGTGTTTCCTATAAATGTATTTAAGGACATAAGCTTCCCTGTAAAACTGTGTGTTAGGTCAGGTTGTCTAAAGAAACAAATCCAGTGGCACTCACATATGTATAAGAAAGAGCATATATACAGAAATGATTATATATCAAGAAGGCATGCCAGCCCAGGCCAACTCAAGTCTGTCAGTCCAATGCTAGTCCATAGACCCTCTTCAGACAAAGCTACAGC
>NW_022105855.1:528544-535234 GCF_000313985.2 Echinops telfairi
AAGTCTTCATTCCAGTTGGAACCTTGTAAAGTCTGCATCCACAAGCAAAGTCAAATCCAGACAGGCCATCCATAAAGTCAGCAACAATGGGGAAGGGAGAGAGCTGATACCTTACTATTTCCCTTTTAAACTTCACAATTATTGTTTTCATAAGGTTTGTTTGCCTTTTTAAAGGTTTTGGACATGTAGCATTTTTTGGCTATCTAAAAATTATGTCTAATTTGATCACAATATATAAAAATAAGAACTGTTTCATGCTGATTCTTTGGACTTTATTGATATATTTTTTGTATATTTAATATTCTTAAAATAAATGTGTGTTCTCTGCTGTATGTGTATTTCTTGATCTCTGAACTAGTTTAAGCTTGTTACTCAGCCTTTGATTTTTTGATAATTTATACCTTGGTTTCTATTTTGTATGTCAGATTAATATATTTCTCCTCATGGCTATTTTAGTTGTTGCTTTGTACATTTCAAACCTATATATTTTGGCTCATATATGTTCATGATTATCATATGTCGATACTATAGCCTCATTTCTTTTGGTGTTTCTGCCCTCGAATTTTATTTTGTGTTAAGATTTTTCTATGTATTCCATAATGATTGTACTCATCGGTGCTCCACATGACTTATGCTCGAGAAGCTCTGGTGGCATAGTTAGGCGTTTTTTGCTAACCGAAAGAATGGCGTTGGAACACATCAGGTTCTCGTCGGGAGAACCATGATGTAGTCTGCTCCGGTAAAGACGTTCAGCCTTGGAAACCCTAGGGAGCAGGTCTATTCTGTTCTATAGACTCAGTATAAGTTGGAATCAACTCGATGGCTATGAGTTTGTTTTATTAACTCGCATTATATGGGACTGCTTGTTTCTCTAATGTGGTGAATTTTAAGATCTTTGTGTCTTAATTTTCTGCCTTAATTGGTAGCTTGGGAAAATGGACCTATTTTAGTCTTCATTTTAGTCATTGTCTATTATATTGCAATCACAGTTTCTTTAATCGGGTCACGCAAAACAGTATCCTGACTGCACAAAAGGGTGGTACTTACAAATTTTGACCTGATCATCTGTAAAATCACGTTTTATTCTTTCTATGGGGACTGTGCTAAGATTCGGTTTTCTCTGAAGACAGGATCCAATCAGTCTCTCACACAGCTGCCTATTCCCTTAGAGGCTGCTGTGTGGACTGGTTCCTGTAGTCGTTACTCTTCATCAGTTACATACATGAGTATGGACTTGTGAGGTCTTCTGTTAGCTGCAGACCTGGGCATCACCTTGTTCAAACTGCGAAGAAGCACAAGGTCAAAGAGGCGAACGATGATCTGGTTGCCCATTTGCTTGGGAACCTTCGTGCTTGAATCCCTATCATGATTTGGGTATGTTGAACTCCCCTGACTCCCATTCAATGACCCTGGCCTGAATAACTCTTGAATTCTGCTACATGACTGGTAATCTGTCAGTGGCATTTGCTGCTGCCCTTAGGCCACTATGTGATACATCATTCTCAGGAAGTTATAGCCCTCAGGGAACTGATAGCTCGTGTCTCTTGGAAGTTACTCTTCACATTCTTAACAGCCTCTGTCTGCATTGACTCTCATCCCCACCTCCCACGTGCTCACTTTGTGCTTTCATTAGGAAATAGTTTGACCTCTTTGAACGGCTTCTATAGAAGCTTAAAAGTCACATCCTTTGCTACTGCAGAGTATTTTATATTCTTCAAAGCACTCCCATATCCATATTGTCCTTTGATCCTCAAAAAAACCCTTTCAGGTATGTAGGTTAAGTATAGTGTCCTGATTTGCTCTCTCTCATGTTGAATAATATTGGATCTGAGTTTGTTTGGACATGGATGACTGCTATCCTCGCCCTCCTCACAATGGTCGCCATGATGTCAGTCTCCTGGAGGACCTTCCTCTGTTTCACTTCCCTTCTCCGTTAGCAAGCGTGGTATCTTTTTCTAGAGACTAGTCTTTCCCGATGACATGTCCAAAGTACATGAGAGGTGTCTACCCATCTGTGCTTCTAAGGAGGGTGTTTTTCCCAAGACAGGTCTGTTTATTCTTATGGAAGTCTGTGATACGATCCGTGTTCCCCACCAGCACCATAATTCAAAGTCATTAGTTCTTCTCTCTGACACACACGGTCTTGCCGTTGACTCCACAGTAGCTAAACTGCTTTGTTTTTGATTCATGACTTTATTCATTCATTTAGCCTATCATAGTATGCTGAGTGGCAGCATAATGGAAAGAACACGGACTTTGGAGTCAGATAGACTTAGGTTTGTGACTTGATGCTATCCCTTATAAGCAGTGCTTTCTGTACGTAATCTCTCAGAAGATCAGTTCCCTCATTTAGAGTATATGGAAATATGACATAATGTTATCATAACGTTGTCATGAGAAAAATTATAAGGCAAGCAATAGTGCCTGGCACACAATAAGGTGAACTATTACCACAGGTCAAAAAATAGTCAAATACTGATATTTTTATATGATTCAACCAAATGATAAAACAATATTGACTACCTTTTATTGAGTACTTTCTTTTCCTCTAATATGTGAGGCCCTGCTAGATCCCAAGGATGTAAATGGAGATAAGATCTTATCTTACTTATGTGTCTGTACCTTCTACAAGTCTATGGTCTTGAAGGGCAGTGTCTGTGTTATATTTTTTATTTCATCTTCACCACAAGAACCGTGCTAACACTATTCGGCCTATATCCAAAGAAAGAAGAGACACAACACAAGTGCATGCATACACTCCCATGTTTATAGCACCACAGTTCACAATAGCAAGAAACGTGGAGCAGCAGTATAATTCCCAACAGTATAAGAAAAGAAAAAGAAACCATGATACATACACACAATGGAATACTATGCATCCCTAAAAAGCAGTGATCAGAGCACAAAACATTGCATGACATGGAAAGACCTGGAAACCATTATGCTGAGTGAAGTTAGTCAATCACAAATGGACAAATATTGTGTAAGTCCACTGCTATAAGGAGAAACAATTAAGCAAATGTTAGAGACCAATTCCAAAACAATGGGGTAGAAGGTCTACCTACTGGCCATGAACCACACATCCCCCCCTATGCGCACTTCATAAGAACCACCTTGAAGAGAGAGCTCACATTGGCAGGGGCCACTCCTTCAAGACAGGGGAAAGAGAGAAGATCATCGATTTGATGCTGTACAACATTGAGACAAGGTTGCAAAAAATCAACATTCCACAGGGATGAGAGGAGAATCTTACTGGAAAATCACGTGAAGAGTAGGGGAGGGGAGCATGTACATTTCAGAGGAGGCACTGATATTTCTGTTGCTGGGTATGGTGGGTAAATGGAGAGGAGCAACCTCACATCAGGAAAGGATGCTAAACAATAATTGTAGGGACCCTAAGGGGAGAATAAACCTGGTTCTGTGTTCCTGGGGAGACGCTTCAAATATGTTTCTACCCAACCATCAGTGAACCACGCCATGGACTAAGCACTATGATGACTTTAGATGCTGGCCTCACAGGGAACGTGGCATCTCCCAGTGGCCAGCCCATAAGGAATTCGATGTGGAAGCCTGATTGACCAAACTGGGCCCTACCTCAAAATCATCTATAACCTTAGGCTTAGAACTGAAATATCCTGATGGGAGAAGAAGCAAAGGATTGTCACCCCAAGACTATGGAAATGGTGGTTATTGGATCTTGGGTGGTAGCCCTGGCTTAGTGGGTGTCCAAAGAAAGGTGTCCCAGAACCACAATATATGTAGCATCTCAATGCTCCCCTTGCATTAATATGACAGGTTTTCATTTGATAGGCAAGGATCTGTCCCTGTAAGAAATGATACAGGGAATTTGCCTGTAGCACCAATCCCCATGCTCAATGTAAATAGAGCTCAATCAACTAAGAAATCAATCTGTACAAAGCAACATCTTGTGGATTGCAGCTCGCAGTTGGACTATACTTGTCTAAACTCCTCATATCAACAGCACCTTAAATTCTATGCCATTGGATAAATTACTGATGTTATCAGTGCATTTGCCTTATACCACAGGGGGATGATTAACAATGTTTTTCTTTTGTGTGTGTGTGTTTTGTTGTTGTTGTTATTGTTGGTTTTTGTTTTTGTCATAAATGACCACCAAAATAAATCAGAGTCATTCGTAACCCATGGACAAGCAGATGGATTCTGGGTTCCCACTTAATTCTAACTCCAGTCCAAGGATAGTTAGTTCTTAAAATATGGCCCTGCTCAATACTCGCCTTCATGAAGAGATCGCGGAAGATAAGGGTGCTACAGCAAAATGTGGTGAAGAAAGCAGATGGTGCCCTGCTATCAATTGGGATAGTGTCTGGCCTCTTAAAGGCTTGTAGTCAAACAAGAAGCCATCTAAGTGAGGTTTAGTGGGCAATGAGTTTGTGTTAATGGTGGTGGAATAATTTGGAAAGGGATATCAATAATAGTTGTACAACATGAAGAGTATAATAAAGGGCACTGAATTGTACATGTAGACATTGAACTGGAGAATATTTTGTTGTGTGTATTTTTGCCTCAATTTTAAAAATTACATGAATAACAATGAATATAAGGCAGAAGAAAATGTTCTAAAATTGATTGTGGCAAGGATTGTTCAACTCTTCTTCATATGCCTGAACTGTTGAATTGTATATGTGGAGTAGTTACCAATAAAAATATAGAAAGACAGCACAGTGTTATCTTCATCATAAGTGCTCAAGAAATTTCTGTTTGACTGAAATAATCCCTGCCCACAAGAAGGTTGGCAGCTTGTTAAGATAGGCAGACACTGAAGTGTCTAAAGGTAATGGATTCATTCTTGTGTTCAAGTGATCACTGCAGCTATGGTGAAGAGCACCGAGGAGATAATGCTCAGTTCTACTGGAGAAGGGGAGCGGGGTCTAGAAGTGTAAGGCTTTCCAGAGCAGGAGTGTCAAGACCAAGTGTGGGCTGCTGGGAAGGGAACAAAACTCCTTGGCTTTTCTTTTATAACCCCCTTCTAATGTGCAAAATTGAGTTTGTACTCAGAGCAGCCTATTTCTTTCTCTCAAACTCCCTCTGTTACTGGTATCTCCCATAAGGTACTGCTTTGTAAAGTGCTTTGCTTTATCCTGAGTTTGAAAAAGATGCTTGGTAAAACCAGATATCCTATTCTTCGGCTGTCACAACTAGCCATTGCATAACAAAAGGATGATAAATTGTGTAAGAAGAAATAGAGGAACACAAGAGATATTGTAAAGAGAGTAAATAAAACATCAAAGTAGGATAGTGTAGAGTGTATTAATGTTAATATACTGTCATGGCAGAATGGGCTACTTCTCACGGTGAAAGAATCTCATTTAGTGATTTAGAACAAGAGCACTAGAGTCCTCTTGGAATGAAGTTGGCTGCTGGTTTTTGCCATATTCTACACCATTTGGTTCTGGAGAACCAGTCCTTGGAATCGCAGCGATTATTACTACCCCCCTCCCCCTACAGTTGTTTGAGGTGCTAAGCCCATCTGCCTTTTTCTATTAAATGCAATCTACTCAACTCTGTGTCCTTTCTTTTCCAAACTCTGAGAGGAGGAGTGCAGGGCCAGGTTTTCCAGCTAGTCTTGGTAGAATTCATCAGAATGTAGCCGCCTAGTCTGCGTGGTCATTCTCTGTTTCTAGGGACCCTAAGATCAGAAAACAGTTAGGAGCAAACTTTGATCAGGCATGAGCCACTGAGCTACTGTCTTATTCACAAGTGATAGTCAAGGCAATCAATACAGGTCTCCTCCTTGGCAGTGTTGAAGGATGACCATAACCGCAAGTGTTCCAGAAAGTTTTCTGCCAAGAACTGCATTGAATTTTGTGCTTCTTCAGCCATAAAATGTCCCCAGCATCTTTCTCTGAAATCATTAATGCCTTTTAAAGTTGGTTTGTTGATCTCAAATACCTATATCTTTCTTTATTCAATACTCACAATATTATTTCTTATTTTTGTTAGCTAAACTTTAAATCCAATATCTCAATTTTTAAAAACAAGCAGGGAATATTAAGTAGCTTTTTCGTCCTTACTGTTCTCTCCCCTCTTTATTTTCAGTTCCATGTACAGTTTACAGACTGTTTCTTTAAAATATAAAAAGGCTTTGTTTCTATATTTGCATGCTAGTATTATGTCACACCAAGTGTGACATCCTAAAAGTGTGTGACCTCACACAAATGACATAATCATTTTGAACTTTATTTTCTCCATTTGAGAAATGGAAATAAAATGTCAAATGTAGGCATGGGGCTTGTAACTTCAAGGTCAGTGGTTCAAACCCACTAACTTCACTGAAAGAGAAAGATGAGGTTGTCTGTTCCAATAAAGATGTACAGTCTTAGAAATCTTATATAGGATCACTATGATTTGGGATTGACACATTAGCAGTGAATGTATAAAGATTGAAGATATTGCATATAAGGAAAACCCTCACACAATATACAGCATAAAAGAGGTGTGCAACACCTTCCTGACGATTGCTGAAGAAAAATGTGAACATAAGCAAAAGTGGTGACGAAAGCTGATGGTGCCCGGCTACCGAAAAATATAACATCTGGGATCCTAAAGGCTTGAAGACAAACAAGCAGCCATGTAGCTGAGAAACATCAAAACCCACATGGAAGAAGCACACCAGCCTGTCTGACTATGAGGTGTAGAAGGGATCAGTTA
>NW_022105855.1:535753-550277 GCF_000313985.2 Echinops telfairi
AGTGCAGAGTGGAGACTCAAAGCCCATCAGTAAGTAACTGGATGCCCCCTTACAGAAGGGTTGAAGAAGGAGATGAGCCAGTCAGGGTGCAGGGTAGCAATGATGAAACATATCTTTCCTCTAGTTCTTAATTCCCTCTTGCCCCCCACTATCATGATCCCAATTCTACCTTACAAATCCGGCTAGACCAGAGGATGTACATTGGTACAGATAGCAACTGGAAACACAGAGAATCCAGGACAGATGACTCCTTCAGGACCAGCTGTGAAAGGGGTGAGCCCTGGAAGGTGAAGGGAATGTGGGGTGGAAAGGGGGAACCAAATACAAGAATCTAGGTATTGCCTCCTCCCTGGGGGAGGGACAGCAGAGAAGAGGGTGGGGGGAGACATCGGACAGTGTAATTTATGACAAAACTATAATAAGTTGTGAATTATGAAGGGTTCATGAGGTGGGGTGGGAGGGAGGGGGAAAATGAGCAACTGATATTAAGGGCTGATGTGGATGGCAAATGTTTTGAGATTGATGAGGGCAGCGAATGTACATATGTGCTTGACACCGTGGATGTATGTATCGATTGTGATGAGAATTGTATGAGCCCCCAATAAAATAATTTTTTTAAAAAAGAGGTGTGCAAGAAGTGATTATTTAAAACAAAACAAATCAATGCAATATAAGCAGGACCTGCCATCCTTAAATAAGAAGCATTCTTGAAGAAATGTGAGAAACGAAGAGGTTTCTACTCTATTGGTAGTTGGGTCCTTAGTTTAGTTTATAGTGTAAGATGTAGGGGCACACCTGGAAGTGAGAAGCAGGAAATGCTTTTTGGTGAAAAGTGGTGAATTATATGGCAACATGGTCATCCCAGGGAGGTCACTGCTGTAGAATGCCATAGAAAGCCAAAGTGTAAGCCTATTTAAAGGTAGCTCTCACATCACTGGCACTATTAGTAGCCTTTGCTTAAGTCACCACACTGTAATGCATATACAGATAAGAATCAAAGAGTTTCTTGTAACAATTGACAGTGTTGTGTAATGGAATGGAAAGTGAATTGGTCTAAAACATCTGGATTCAGGTTTCTGTCACTGAATTATTTCTTGGTCTTGGACAAATCACTAGTTTCCTTGAGCCTGGGCTTTAACATCTATAAAATGGGGACAATAATATTGTTCTTGCTTTTTTCTCCTGCTGAGTTATTGTTATTATTTTTTTAATAAATTATTTTATTGGGAGATCTTATTCTATTGAGTTATTATAAGTATCAATTGAGATAATGTTTTAATAAGTACTGCTTACATATTGCTTTTTATAATTTAATATTAGGAATTACATGCTAAAATACTATGTAAATGAAGAATATATACATATATAACTATATATATGTATCTACAAGGTTGTACCAAAAAAACCCTGATTTTTTTTCCTTTAAAACTGTGCAATTACATTTTTAACAAAACAACCTTATCACTTTCAAAGTCCTCTCCATTACACTGAATACATTTATCAAATCTGTGATTCCATTCTTGGAAATATTTTCCAAACTTACTCATTTGGTAGCTGACAGCACCTCCCTAGTTTTTTCTTCCCCTCTTCTGTGTCGTCAAATTGCTATGCTTTCGTGTCCCTCTTCATTCGTGGAAACAAAAAGAAGTTGCATGGAGCAAGGCCAGCTGCACAAGGTGTGTGGGGCAATAGAGGCATGCAGCTTTATGCCCAAAACTGGTACACAGAGATGGCTGGGTGCACAGGCGCATTGTTGTGGTGACATCACTGATCCCCCATCTTCCACAACTCAGGTCTGTTTTGGTCACACACTGATAGCAATCTTTTCAGAACCTCTAAATAGAAAGCTTGATTAACAGTCTGACCTGGTGGAAAGAACTTCAAATGCACTATCCCCCTTACATCAAAATGAACAAAAATATGAGCATCATCTTGATCTTTGATTTCACTTGACCAATTTTTTTTTGATGATGTGATGATGGCATCTTCCACTGGCTTGATTGACGTTTGCTTTCAGGGTCGTACGAATAGCACCATGTCTCATCACCAGTAATGACCTTGGAAAAAAAGGGGGAGCTGTTCGTTCAAGGGACAGCATGTTTCCAGTTGAGGCTCTTTTTCCTGCTCAGTCAGAAGCTGAGGCCCAAATTTTGCATCGATCCTTCTCATTCCCGAATCTTCCGTTAAAATTCACTGACTGAGCTCCAAGATATTCCAGAAAACTTGCCCATCTCTTCAATGGTCCATCATCTGTCTTCAAGCACAAGTGCATGGATATTGTTGACATTGTCATCCATTTGGGAAGTTGATGGACGTCCAGAATGAGGTTTTTCATCAATCAGCATTTCACTTTTTTGAAATGAAAAAGGCTATTGACACACTTGAAGTGTGTTCCAGAGCACTGGCCTTCTAAGCTGTGCTCAACATCACAATGGTTTCTGCAGCAGTTTTCCTGAGCAGGAAACAAGATTTCACAGCTACACACTGTTTTCTTAAATTGGCCATCACACACACACACACACACACACACACACCCCACATGAGGTTTGAGTGAAACAGCTTTTACAAAAAAATTTCACTGTGACCAGAGAGAACGTTCCCAGGGGACGCCACTGGGTGTGCTAATTCAGAGGGAGTTACTTGATGCTCGCCTAGTGGGGAACATGTGTACTATGAGAGCTCTGCCCAGTGAAACATGTTTCTATTTTTGGCGGGGGAAAGGGTGCAGGGCTATCTGTGTGTGTGTGTGTGTGTGTAAAATGAAGTCATTTCAAAAGTTACTGGAAAAATGAAATTAGAAGCTAATGAATTTTTCCACAAGCTGTTTGAAGCCTCTGTATGTGTGTGTATTCACACACACACACACATATATCTCACTACCATTGAGTCAGTTCTAACTCATCGCAACCCTATAGTAAAGCCCCAAAGTAAAACTGCCCTCATGGGTTTCTGAGGCCATGAATTATTATAGGAATAGAAAGCCTCATCTTTCTCCCACTGGTGGTTTCAAACTGCTGACCTTCTGGTTAGCAGCCAGTGTGTAACCCACTGTGCCATCAGGACTCTACACATTTTATTTAACTATAAATGTAAGTTATGAGGAGCCTTGGCAGTGCAATGGTTAAACCCAGAACAACTCGTGAGTAAACCATGTGGAAGGCCAGACCAGGCCTCCTCTGGCTTCCCTATTGCCCCGGACAGAGGTCAAAGATGCTGTGCAATAGCCCCACAGAACTCATAGACAACACTTGGGATTAAGGAGGCTTATTAGGGAAGTTACAGGTCACCACAAGTCGGAATCAGTAAAGGGAAAGGATGTAGTCATCGGTCCCCAGCTGCAGCCTCCTTCCTCTGCCAGGAGCCAAGTCTCTCTAGTCCTTAGCCTCTTAGCCGTGTGATCTCTTGTCCTCTGTTTCCATGAGCCAGAAACCAGACCAATGCTCTGCTTCACAATCTCATAGTCTGCTGCTCCTCTGTTCTGTCCCATGGTTTTCTTGCCTGTGCCTTCTGATCTCAGTCTGGCTCCTCTGCTCTGTTCCATTGTCTCTGGTGCCTTGGTCTCAACCGCTGCCACTTCAGGCCGGAAACACATTCCACTGGTGGGTCTTCTTCCAATGCGCCTGGGGTTTCCCTCTTTATTTCTGAGAGGGCTCTGATATACAGAGGGACCACTTTGATGGGGGTGTGCTTTTTGTCTTTCAGCAGACTCTTTCCTGAAGGGCTCAGAAGGTGCTGACTTAATTCACACCCTCTATGAAGGTGGAGCCCTGGAAGAAATCTTACCTTCATCCTGTAACAGAGGGCTCCCTCCAAAATGGGATGATAATCGCAGCCATAGAGACTAGAATTTTTAATCCCCCACCAAACGGATGGTCGCTAGAGGGGTCGTATGAATTGATTCTATCTCCACTCACCTGAAGGTTGGTGGTTTGAACTGACGTAGAGACTTAGGGAGAATTATTTGGTAGTCTGCTACCATAAAGATCAAGCAGAAAACAAAATCCAACTCACTGTCACTGAGGGGAGTCTGACTCATAGCAGCTCTGTAGGAAAGGGCCAAACTGTCCCTGTGGATTTCCAAGACTGAGAATCTTTACAGGAGCAACCCCCCTCGTCTTTCTCCCTGAGCGTGCCCGGTAGGTTTGAACCACTGACCTTGCGATTAGCAGCCCTCTTTATAACTCACCATGCCAATCAGAGCTCTTTAAGATTATAGCCTAGAAAATCCTCTGGGGCGGTGGTAAGGAGTGCCGCTGAGGTGACTGTACCTGACAGCAACAGGGTCCGTATCCTAAAACTCTGAGAATCGCTGAAGAACGTTTTGTCTATTGCCGTCTTTGAAGAGAGACTGAAGGAGAGGCAGGAGGAATCTTAGCCGTATTGTGTGGCTTTCCTCCACTGAGCACACTTTGCTGCTCACGTTGCCTGGTCTTGGTCACCCTCGTGGCCTCGGAGTGACTCAGATGGTGCTGCTAGTGATTAGGCAGCCTTAGCAAGAGCCTTCTGCGCATCTGCTGTGGGCACGGCTACCTGGACCACTGACATCCTCTCTTCCTCACTTGTCTCCGTCTGTTTGCTGTTGAAGGAGCCCAGGCAGTTAAGCTTCACAGTGGTGAAGCACTTGGCTGCTAACAGAAAGGTCAGCAGTTCGAATCCATCAGCTGTTCTTCCACAGAGGGATGTGATCGTCTGTTCTGTGAAGATTTGCCACCTCAGAAACCTTGTGGGGCTGTACTCCTCTGTCCCTTAGTCCCTGAGAGTCTGAGTCCACTCGGTGACAACAGGTTGGGACTTCGGGTTTGGTTTCCTGTGGCTGGTTTTAGCAGGAGCAGCTTTTCATTTGTACTGCTCAAGGATTCTTGACGCTTTTGAAAATTTCTTTTCTCTCCCTCTGCTGAGCAAACACCCGAACTAAGAAACGGGGCTAGAAGTCAGAAGTTGGGTTTGATGGTTAGTGAAAGGAGACAAAGCCTGTGGCTTGTGGACGCCGCCTTTTTCAAACAGAGGCATGGAGGGTGTGCCTTGTTTTAACTGTTCTCTTTCCTGTGTCCTCAGGGAGTCGACGAGTTGAAGATGAAGCTCAGAACAGAGTGCTGTTCTCCCAAGTTCTGGTTGGTGTTGGCTGTCCTGGCCGTGTCCGGCACCAGAGCGCGTTCTCAGAAGAGCTCCCCCAGCATCGGTATTGCTGTCATCCTCGTGGGCACGTCAGACGAGGTGGCCATCAAGGATGCCCACGAGAAAGATGACTTCCACCATCTCTCCGTGGTGCCCCGGGTGGAGCTGGTAGCCATGAATGAGACCGACCCAAAGAGCATCATCACCCGCATCTGCGATCTCATGTCCGACCGGAAGATCCAGGGCGTGGTGTTTGCTGACGACACAGACCAGGAAGCCATCGCCCAGATCCTTGATTTTATCTCAGCCCAGACGCTCACCCCCATCCTGGGTATCCACGGGGGCTCCTCGATGATCATGGCAGATAAGGTAAAAACCAGGGGTCCTGGGGAAGGAGCCTAAGGGTTTCGGAACAAAAACGAAGTGAGACCTTTGTTGTAATGCACCATCTAGTCCTTAAAGACAGAAAATGACCAGAATGCATTGAGTGAGTGGATAGATCAGGAATTGATCTACTCACTGGACGTGATCGTGAGGGTAAGAGTCTGGTACCTCGAAGCTCCTGTGGCTTCAGACTGACTTGTGTGTCCATTGATTTGCACATGGACTCACTGAAGTGACGGAAGAAAGGTTGAATGAAGTGTGTAGCTGTGTGATAATGTCCTTCGAATGGATGTATGAATAATTCCTTTAAAAGTTTAAAACATGGCATACTCTATTCTGTCTTGGCAATACACATTTCTGCAGGTAGCTTTCTCCTCAATCTTTACCTTAATGCTCGTTCATGAATATCAAAGATAAATCCCTTGAGGCAGGTAACACCCCCTCCTCAAAGATACAGATGCTGCAGGGAAGTCGTTCTTGCAACGTGACCGCAGTCATCACACGCGTGAAGGTACACATTCCAGTGCATTTCAGTCCAGTAGTAGCCGCTTCCCCCCTGCTTAGATGTGAGGTTCTCCACTCTGATAACACACACTGCAGTCTTCTGAGGAGCTCCCAGTACTTCAGATGCCTGTGGCCCAACCCCAGGGGTTCTGATGTCTGGACTGCTGGACTTTTACAGTTCCCCAGTGATTACAGCAGGTAAGCAAGGTTGGAAGCACAGCGCTAAGGCCGTAAGTCAATCTTCGCTGTCTGCCTCAGTCGGAGATTCATTGCCATATGGAAATGAATGAGTGAATTTCTATGATGACATTGGTCTTTATTTACCCTAACCACAGGGAAGTGTGCTGTGTTTGCTTTGGCTATGTCACATTTTGAAGGTTTCTGTTTGGTTTGGTTTTTCCAGGTATCTTCCCCTGTGTTACTAAATATTGCCCCTTGCTGAGGGTACAGAACTACTCTGTCTATTACCTTTTGCTGTCCTTCATGTTGTGAAATGCTTCAGCTTGCCACAAGTACATTTTTTGTTTTTTACCCCTTGTGGTTTTTTAAAACTTTGCATAGTCATCTTTTTCATCTTCTTATCATTTTCAAGACTGCTTTTACTTCCATTCTTCCACTGCACCCTGTGGGGCCATGATGTTTGTAAACACCTTGAGACCTAGCACAGACACCTCCAACATACGGAGAACCACCACCTCGCAGGAGAACCACCACCTCGCAGTGGCATCCCCCAGACTAGAATAGCCTTGTGTGACCACCGTCGCCATCTATTGGCAACAGATTAGAGTCTGAGTTGGAGCTTAGCTGTTTTCAGCTTAGAAGAGGTCACGTTGAAAGAAGTAGGTGGAGGAGCAGTCAGTATTATTTGAGAAATCCAGTGATTCACATGGGCAGAGGCTCATGTGTTAGAAATGAAGTACTGGTATGGGTATCCCATGCTTAGGGACATGGGATAAATGTCAACAGGGCAGTGACTTTTTGTTGTGGGTAGATTTTTTTTTTTAACGTCTTTAGAAAATTCTACTTCCGCAGTGGTATTTTCAGGGCATGCTATTTCACTGAAAGAATGCTAATATGGATAAGAGCCAACATGTTGAATCACAGTTTAAGAGCATGTTCTTATTTTGAAAGCACAACAGGTATAAATGTTTTGTTGCCTTTTTTTTTCTTCACTCACAGGAGCTATTGGAAACCCATGCTATTTTTGTCCCCGTTGTAGAAAAGGCGACTGGCTAAATTGCTTGGTGGCTCTGTCTTGTGTCGCTTTCAAATCAACAAGACAAGACCATTTGGTGAGATTCAGATTATCTAGAGCAAGAAGGGGACTGCTTTTTCTGTCGAATGCCACTTAGGTATTTACACCGTCATCTGTGGGCCTTGCTGATCAAATGTTTCATTAACCACTCCCAATGTAAAGAGCCCTGTTGGTGGTGTGGTTATTTGTTGGGCTGCGATCCGCGTGGTCTGTAGTTCAAAACAACAGCAGTCACAGCCTTGGGAGCCCAGAGGGGGTCGCTATGAGTTAGTATGGACTCGAAGGCAGTGAGTTTGGTTTTTGCAATGGGATGGCTGGGACTGCTTCTCTTTACTGAGGCCTGTGGTGTCCGCTAGCCGGGATGATTATCAGGAGTCTTATCTGGACCTTGGGCCAGACAGTGCCCACCCCACCCCCTCCCGATCTACAGAGATGTGACTCTTTTGTCCACCCCCCTCACTCCACCCCAACCCTGCCACAAATATCAGTGGTGCCTTGAATGTGCTTACAGTGTAATGCTAGACCTGCAGTGGTCTGTATGCGTGGTTTCATCTAACCTTTTTAACAACTCAGTGATCTAAGTGGTATTATGTTTTATCTCCACAATTGGGAAAAATGAGAGCAGAGAAGTTAAATAATGTAACCAAAATAACAGAGTCACTCTGGGGCAGCCAGGACTTCTGTCTTGGTCACTGGCTGAGAGGCTTTATGCTCTGCTGCCTCTCCAAAAATCTGGTTAGACTTCCACGCCTGTCCTCAGCCTTTACTTCCCCCTCTGTTCTACAGCCTTGCGGGCACTAACTAAAGCACTTCACTAGCAGAATAGAACTGAGAGCCTCAAAATAAGGCAGAGTGTCTGTGACCCCCTGATGTCCAGTGTGAAGTGTGTCCTTGGGGTTGCCCACAAAGAAAGGGAATCAAGCGGCTCACCAAAAATAAAGGAGACCCCCAAAATCCCCACAGCCACCTGAAATGATAATAACAAATCCAGTGAAAAGCAAATCATATTTAAAAGAACTTAGCACCCAAGGTAAAGAGGAACAAAGAAGCCATGACTTTTTTTGATTATAATAAAATAATTTTGTCACGATTCATAATCAGGCAATAGTGTGTTTCTTATCTTATTTTGTGAATCAAGCTACAGGAGAGAATGAAGGAATTGTGCAATGATGTTGTGAGTAATCCACTGGAGCTCAATTGTGACTACCTCCTGGGGGTAAAAGGGAGATTGAAGCCCTTAATTAAGCTGGATTCTTTTAGGTTGCTATCATAAGATCCCTCTCTGGCTCTTTCCCCTTGGCCCTCTTCTATGACTGCTTCACATCAATATTTCACCTTATCTTTCTCCATCCCCTTAAAAAAAAAAAAAGGAATTGCGCAATTATCTTTAGGCCCTTTTGTATCAGCCTAAATAGATATTATCTGACTTTTTATTTTCTGGTAGCAAAATCTATATGGGAAAACATGCCAACCGTTTTACATGTACAATTTCGTGACATTAATTCTATTCTCCCATGTTGAACAGCCATCACGAGATTCTACTGTTTTTTATCATCCTTAACAGAAACCCAGCATTCCTTAGGCAATACTCTCCCAATTTCCCCTCTCACCTGCTCCTGGTAACTACTCATAAACTTTGATCTCTTGCATTTATTCCAGAAAGTTCATGTAAATGGGATCATGCAATCTTTATCCTCTGTGACTGGCTTGTTTCACTCAGCATGATACTTTCAAGGTTCATCTATTTCATGGCATGTCTCAGAACAGAATAATATCTTTATGAAGGCCTAATAATATGTCTGCATCCCATTTGGTGGTCTGTTCATCTGGACAGTTCTTACTGACCCTGGGATACTGCAGCTGCCCAGGAAGGCTCACAGGCTGGAAGGTATTACAAGAAGGTATATGAAAAGACACCCCCGCCCCCGCCCAACCGCAGACAAATAAGCCTCTGAGTGAGTGTCCCCCCAAAAGGCACCTGACACTCTAGAGCCAGGCGTGTTTGATTTTAAATCAATAAACGGAAGCTTCTTTTTAAGTGCCATGGGCCTATCTTATAAACAAATAGTTTACAAAGCTGAAGCTTTTAAGACCTCCAGTGCAAGTCTGAAGGTGATGACTCAGCTTCCCATCCTGCTTCCCTCTCCTGGAGAACAGGGGATTAACATGACGCCTTTACTTACGTTCTTGTTGTTGTTGTTGTTGCTAATGTGTTTCAGATAAACACTTCCTAAGTCCCCTTGTGGAAGACTGACATGATGGGGCTGAGATTTTTGTGTTCATGAAATTTATCATGTAGTAAAGACAGTCGTTTTATAAAAATACATTTGAGGAAACCAGAGCTACACGAGTTTAGTGGTCAAATAGCATGTGTTCACTTAGCCCTGCGGGGAGGATGGTTTAAGTACTCAGCTACCAGGCGAAAGGCTGGTCAGAGCCACCTAGTGGCCTCGTGGCAGGACGTCTTGGTGACGGCCCCTGTGAAGAGTACCGCGTAGAAAACCCTGTGCAGCTGCTCTGCCTTGTCACGGAGGCCACTGTGAGCTGAAAATCAACTACCTCAGCGGTACCTGCAACATCAATGAGTAAACGTATGAACCCAGGCTCTGCCTTTCCAGGGAGCAAATACCCCTGAGTCTTGGCAGAAAGCAGCAGGGGAGCTGGTTATCAGAGCTGTTAGGGACTCAGAATTCGCAGGCAGACAGCACTGTTTTTCACTCTCATTTCCAAGATGCAGGATCGGGACGGGTCCCCAGCAACTCTAAGGCTTGGTGTCCTGTCCTGTCTATTAAAACCCACACCACTGATAGTAGATGGATTCCAACTCACAGAGACCCGGTCGCGGAGCGCAGAAGTGCCACACTGGGTCTCCAGGAAGCCCACTGCCACCTCTTTCTCCCGCGGAGAGGCTGGTGGGCTGGAACTGTCAACCTTTTGATTAGCAGCCAAGTTCTTTTACCCTCATACCACCAGAGGTCCTAGCTGCTAGGTAAGGATAATAATCGACACAGTACAGGGTTATTGATGATTAAGTGAGGTAATACCGAAAAAAGACAGGGTGTAAGGAGCAGTTTGAAGAAGGGGAGGCTTCATGATATTGGTGAAGAATCAGAATTAATAGCACCATGGCCAATGGTAGAAATGTTGAGAAAGCTTGGAATGGGAGCCTTGGTCCTACCCAACCCGGGAGGGGGAGGCTCACCAATGGTATGGAACCCTGTTACAGACCCCAAGGGCAAGGTCACGCTTTTTAAAAAGCTATAGCTAGTCACAGAAGATGTTTCAGAATAGTAATGGAGGGTGCTTAAAAATGTATGAGGTGTTTTGGGGAGGTCCCTGCTTGTGTAGAAAGACCAATTTTATGCTGCCTTTGCTGTCCTTGCTTTTATTCTCCCTGAGATCCTGGATTTAGGATGCCTGCGTAAATCCAAATAATGAACTAGAGCTAGACAGGATTCCATTTTCTTTCTAGTTGGCCTCTGCTGATTTGCTGCAATCTTTCTTGGGTTTTTAGATTCTAAATCAGAGAGGTTAAGTAACTGATCCAGGATCTCACAGCTCACCATGCGCTAAGGATTCACCACCCAGAAATACTTCACTTGAAGTCCGTGCTCCTTTTGTGAGACAGTGTGGCCTCTGACAGCCCAGAACTGAGGGTGGTGACTCCAGAGGCTTAGGCTCCAGCTCGGAAACTTGGTGCAAAGGAACCATTTACGCTACCCAATACTCAGCTTAAGGTCTGTAAGCTTTATATTTTGCTTTGTGCCTCATCCACTTTACAGTATTTAGAAGATACAGTGACATAAAACGAGCAATTTTGGAGCCGTGCCATGCAGTGAGTAAAGTGGTGGTAGGGAACGATACAATCAGAGGTAACTATTATGCCGCAGCCTTCAGACCAGCGAGAGTGACTTGGGTGGAAAGTTAGGGAGAAAAACGCAAAGGAGAAATTATCGTAGGATTGTTGCTTCGAAGTCAATTCAAGACACCGACTGCAGTTTTGTTCCAATTTGCGCACCAGCCGCCCATGCATCTTCTTCTGATCCTAATCCTCAGAGCTAGGTCTGATCTGACATGGCCCGCAGACTGTCCACTCTCCTTCAAAACCCGAAGAAACAAGTAAACAAGCCTCTCTGCCACTTAGTCAATTGTCACGCACAGTGACCTGATAGGACAGAGCAGACCTGCCCCTGTGGGTTTGTGAACCTTCACATCCTAAGGGAAGAGAAACCTTCCCTTTCTTCTGCGGAGTTGCTGGTGGTTTCGAACTGCTGACGTTGTGGCGAGAAGACTAGTACACCACCCCCTACACCAGGGCTCAGCTATCACCACAAAACCCAGTACATCACCAGTCTCCCTAAGACATGAGATATCAGCCACAAGCGTAAGGGCTGTGTACTTGTGACACCCTCACTTCTGGTCTGATAATGACAAATTTGGATACCCGCAGGACACCTGTGACTCAGGATACCGGAGTCCCACTGCTCCGTTAGTTTGGATAGTTTGTAAGAACACCTCAGGGAACTAAGGGAAGCACGATTCTCATGATCACAGTTTTCTTATCGCTTCAATGTTTAGAAATGTACTCATGAAGAGGTACCTAAGGCAAGGTCGGGGAGGGGAGGGTCTTCCATGTAGAGCTTCCATGTTCCCCAAAGGGATGTGCTGCCCCCGCACTTGCGTGCCTGCCCATCACCAACCAGGAAGTCCATGGAGGTGCCTTTCATTGGGGCAGCATGACTTAGGAACCATTGATTAAACTTCATCGCCAGATCCCACCCAGGAAGCGGGACTGATGTCACATGGTGGTTTTGTCTGGCCCGGACAGTCCCTATCCAGCAGGCACATCATGTTCATAAATACTCAGATGACCTCTATAAAGCCTTACCAAAGACACCAGTTATGGGAGAAATTCCAATCTTTTAGAGGTTATCTTTTGGGAATCAAGGACAAGATCAAGTTATTTGGGTAAAGTTAAAATCCTCACCCCCAATTGCATATGAGAGCATAAGGTCTAGTCTTCAATGTTCTGAGAATGAAAACAGGGGAGATGTGCTGGGTGGAGGGTCAGGGTCTAGAAATAGGGTCAGGGCTGCTCAGAGGGATGTGTAGTGGCTCAAACATGCATTGCCCTCCATTTCTTGATCCTCAGTAAAAGACATGGGAAGATATCCTTATAATGCAATCTGTTGCTATGATTCTTCCCTTTCTAAGTGGCTTGGTTGAGAATTGGTGCTTTGATTAGCACTCTAATTTTCTGGGTGGAGTCACATTTTGGAATTCACTTGGCATCTACTCTTCTTTCTCCTCACCTTTCCCCCACTCCTCACTATCCACCATTTTCAATGGCAATGAAATTTGGGAAGAGTCGATGAGCCCCTGACTGATGGGTGTGAACTGGTGGTTTTTGTGGTTAGCACCTCAGTGCTTAACCCACTAAGCCTCTAGGACTTCTTCAAGAGGGAAAGGAGCTCATATATATATACTGTATGCCCACTTTGTGCTAGGTTTGGGGTTAAACATTTTAATTCTTACCAATGCTGTGAGATAGGTAGATAGTACTATAAAACTTCTGTAGATAGGAAAATGGAAATAGAGAAAGCTTGAGTACTTTGGCCGAAGTTACAAAGCTAGAAAA
This sequence comes from Echinops telfairi, assembly GCF_000313985.2. Lineage (NCBI taxonomy): Eukaryota > Metazoa > Chordata > Mammalia > Afrosoricida > Tenrecidae > Echinops > Echinops telfairi. The sequence goes on from NW_022105855.1 coordinate 548,650, forward strand.
ATAGTAGGACTGGGATCTCAAATCCCGGTATTTACAAACCTCTGTCCAGTGCATGTCCTGGGGAAACATGGACACAGTCAGGGCAGAATTGCCTGCCTGGAGCTGGAGCTATCCCTTTCCATGTTCCCGCCTTCCTTTGAATATGCCCTGGGGGAAGGCTCGGTAAACTTCACAGGATACAGCCCTCGAGTCTGACCGGACTCGAAATCGTTCTCTCCATGTGTGGCTATGACCCTTGCTGTCCTGCGTACCCCCTCTGATTTTAGAATGGAGCTAGAATTCTCTTCAAAGAGATGGCCAGTGGAAGTCTAGGTACTGTTTTAGTGCTTATAAAATCCGAGGCCCCAGAAATTGCTAAGGCATTCACAGACATAAAGAACTTGCTGTTGGAAGGAGGTCCCGGGTGGCACAAGCAGAAGCCCGTTGGCTGCTCACCTAAAGCTGGTTCTGAGCCCCACAATGTCTGTGCACAAAGACGTCCCAGTGACCTGCCTGTGCAAAGAATGAAAATTGCTGTGCAGTTGATTTGGACTCGTGTGCGGACTAGAACTGCTCCCTGTGGTTTCTAAGGCCCTTTTGGAACTAGATGATCAGGTTGTCTTCCCGGACACCTCTGGGGGCAAGGGGGGGGTTTGAACCAAGGACTGTTATGACCACTAGTCCTGCACTTAACCAAGCCCCATGACTTCAGTCATATTCTGAGACTCAGGATCTCCAGCTCTGAAGTCGGGATAGAAATAACACCTAGTTTATGGCTTATAGCGAGTCTTAAGCAGTGTTGCCAGTGCTTAGTAGGGAGTATGTCCTCAGTCTGCGTTCTCATGTATTTCCATTTGCCAGATCCGACCTAAGCGATCGAGGAATATGAAATTTTAATTTTCTCCTGTTAACTGTAAGAGGAGAGCTTTGAGATGCGAATGCCCTTTACTTTAGGCCAGGCCAGTCGCAGCTTGGTGGATTCTCCCTCTCTGGTGTTACAGTGACTGAGATGAAATGACTGAACTGATCAGTTTTTCCAGGAAATGACATCGTCGTACAGTGGCTTGAACAAACTCATACACGTAGGATACAAGCAACGAAGATAAGCTGTGGGCATTTAAAAAGGAAAATATAGAGCGCAGCAGCGTGAAATAGTGTTTGAACCCAGGGCACTCAGAGACTGGAAGTATTGATGAATAGGTTATATCAGAAAATGATTAGATTAGGGAAAAACTAAAGATACATGGTAGGAAGTGGCATTACGCTATGGATCTAGTAGGACAATTAAATGGCCAAATATCTCTAGCCAATGTTGATTATTTTATGCTGATATTACTGAAAAACTCCTTGGATTGTGAAGTTCTGTACCAAGATTATGTTTTCTTCCCTTTTGAGACTTTCTGTAAGCATGTCTTTTGCCTTATTCTTCAATTGTAGATCTCCATTTAACTCAAAATTGTACTTTGAGCCTGTGGCTTTAAAGTCTAGCATGCAAGAGAATAGCATTAAAGGTTAATTTTAGTCCACTTTTCTGAGTACCATAAAAAAGGAAGAAAGAACACAGTCTATAATTCTATTTTATAGAGATACTAATGGAACTAACATTTGCTGATCATTTATTTTTTATCAAGCTCAAGCTAGCCACCTTA
>NW_022105855.1:551345-553063 GCF_000313985.2 Echinops telfairi
GCTCTGACTGACTTGGAGAGGTCACTGCTTTGTGCTCCTGGTCCACTCTCCTCTCATGTCCTTCAGAACCAGAAATTTGACTCATCGGCCATTTCCTCTGCTTCTTTAATTATCCACCTTAATTCTCTCTTCTGGAATAGGTCTTGTATCCTTGCAGTTCTTAGAGGATGTTTGGAAATGTATGGAGAATTTGGGACCGTCACAGTGACTGGGGACAGAAGGTGGTACTACAGGCAGTTAGAACCTACAGACCAAGCATGTTAGACAGCCTGCAAAATGTGGCTTTGTACTCCACAAGAATGAGTGGTCTTGCCCCAAATATCGCTTAGGCATCCACTGAAAAATATCATTGTAGCCCGTTTTTGCTTTGTAAGTGTAGGACTGTAGCCCATAAACATACTCCGATAACCCCCAGAGTAACAAGCAAGCAATTGAGCCAGCATTCCAGCCCTCCTCGATCCTTCTGGTCCTCCTTCTCTACTTCTTGTCACAGTTCATCTCCTTGAAGGATAGCTTAAATTGCTATTTTCACTTTCTCCAAAATATTGACTATAATGGACTTTTTCAAATCTCACTTGACCACCTGCTTCTCTGGGCATGGCTGATGCTTTTAGTGCTGTTCACAAAAAACATGAGGACAAAAACAAGGGCAGATTTGTTGACAGTGGGAATGAGCGTGAGTAGAAAATGGGTGGATCTTCTAAGTGGAGATGCCTAGTAAGTCGTGGGTATGGGACTGGAGAGGAAGAGTTCTTTGGGCTGAAAATATACAAGGGTAAGTAAAAATGTATTGTTAGTATGGTTCCAGTTCATACAGGCATTGCTTTATTCCCAGTAAAGCATATTTAAATCTGTTTTTATAGTCAGTGAATGGATGCAGACAAGTTCTCTCAGTAAGACAATTGTCTTGATCTCATTAGGCTACCTCCAGAGCATAAGTCTAATCAAAACCAAGCCTTCCCAGGGGATCTGTTGGACTGTAATGAAAGGTAGAGAGGTGAATTCAGAAGGTGATGGTGGCCTTTTATAGACTTTCAAAGGGGTACTATTTCCTTTTTTTTAAAAAAACAGTTTTATAGGTATATATACACATATCATACAATTCAATATTGATTCTGTGATGCTCACCTTCCCAACATAGTCACTGATGTCAAAATGGGTTCATAAACAAATGTGGTAAAGAAAGCTGATGGTGCCCGGCTATTAGAAGACATAGCATCTGGGGTCTTAAAGGCTTGAAGTAAAACAAGCAACAAAGCCTACATGGAAGAAACATACCAGCCTGTGTGATCACACGTTGTCGACAGGATCAGGTATCAGGCATCAGAAGGATCCCCCCAAAAACAATCATATCAATGTGAACGAGGTGGGTTGGAGAGGAGACAAAGGTGCATCTGTACACAATTGGGCATCCCCTTACAGAAGGGTCACAAGGAAGGGATGAGCCAACCAGAGTGCAGTATAACACTGAAGAAACATACAACATTCCTCTAGTACTTTAATGCTTCTTACCTCCCAATACCGTGACCCCAGTTCTATCTTCCAAATCTGGCTAGACCAAAGCCTGTACACTGGTACAGATAAGAGCTGTCAACACACAGAATCCAGGACACATCAACCTCTCAGGAACAAAAATGGGAGTAGTGATACCATGAGGGTAGAGGGAAGGGGGAGAAACAGAACCTATCACACTGATCGACATATAACCGCCCGCTCCC
>NW_022105855.1:553448-575382 GCF_000313985.2 Echinops telfairi
CATTTTAAAGAATGGCCAGAGGAAGTGGAGTTGATAGAAGAGCTAAGATAGGATTATTAGAGAGATGGAAGGAGAAGAAGGAAAGAGAAATTTTATGGGAATCGCGAGTTCTAAGAAGGGGTAGTCACTCAGTCTGGTGATGGGACCCAGACCACGGCCTTTTCCTCACCATGGCTACGCAGTCACCAAGCCTCGTTAACTCTACCTGCATAACCTGTCTCAAGAAATCTGTTCACTTCCTCTGTGAACCGCGTACTGAATTCCAGTTGTGCAAAATATACTGTGTGTGTGTTTCACCTATGCTCCTTTCAATATTTATTCTATTCAACCCTGCAGTACACGTATATGATAATGCTATTATGTCCCCTCACATATCTCACTAACTATATAATGGGTCCGTGGTGGACCAGGGCCATGCTTGGTGAATTTACTAACTAATTAATCTTTATTATGCTATTCACTCTCTATATCCACTATTTCCAAGATGGAGAGCTGTAGAACCTCCCTGCCTCGTTGGTTCCCTGGCTCCACCAATTGCGGTGTGCCCTTTGACGAGTGTCTTCTCTGTAGGTCGGTGGTTCGAGCAGACTCTATTGCCTGGCGCTCATTATGTAAGGCTATTAAATGTGCTTAGAGGTCTGGCAGACAGGAAGGATCAATGGGTGTTCTCTGAGGTGTCGTCAGCAAATGCTCCTTGAACAGTGAATGAGGAAAAGGATGTAAATATAAATTAACCTTAGGATGTGACCCCATCCAACAGACACCTTAGGTCTTTTTCCAAAGATGCGGTGCAGACAGTCTGGACTATGCCAGACCTGGAGCAATGCTGACAGGGTAGAGAAGTGTGTGTTCACTTAGCTGCTACCCTATTGAGGTCCTAAGCAACCCAGGGCAGTGAAATTTGTCGTTAGCTCTGCTGAGTCCCTCTCGTCATGCCTCTCTCTCGTCCTGCTTTGTGGGTCTACGCTTATGTGCAGTCAGACTCTTCATACTTTCCAGGGCTCGGCACGGTCCCATGGCCTCACACCTGCAGAGAGTTCTTCTTTCCAGCCCTCAAGCCAGAACCCCTGTTTCTTGCCCCCTTCCATTTTTCATCATACCTTTTTATAGCTTTTATTACAACTCTAATTAATTGTAATCATTCTTTTGTTAGTGCTCTCTCCTGCTTCAGCAAAAGCTTCTTAGGAGGTAGCGACTATATGTTTTTCTTTTTTCTTAAATCATTTTATTGGGGACTCCTACAACTCTCATCACAATCCATACATACATCAACTGTATAAAGCACATTTGTACATTCATTGCCCTCATCATTCGCAAAACATTTGCTCTCCACGCAAGTCCCTGGCGTCAGCTCCTCATTTTCCCCCCTCCCTCCCTGCTCCCCCTCCCTCATGAAACCTTGATGATTTATAAATTATTATTTTGTCCTATCTTACACCATCCGCCATCTCCCTCCACCCACTTCTCTGTTGTCCGTCCCGCAGGAAGGAGATTATATGTAGATCCTTGTAATCAGTTCCCCTTTCTACCCCTCCCTCCCTCCACCCTCCTTGTACTGCCACTGTCACCACTGGTCCTGAAGGGATCATCCGTCCTGGATTCCCTTTGTTTCCAGTTGCTATCTGTACCAGTGTACATCCTCTGGTCTAGCCAGATTTGTAAGCTAGGATTGGGATCATGATAGTGGGTGGGGTGTGGGGTAAGGAAGCATTTAGGAACTAGAGGAAATTTGTATGTTTCATCATTGCTACACTGCACCCTGACTGGCTTGTCTCCTCCCCTCGACCCTTCTGTAAGGGAATGTCCAGTTGCCGACAGATGGACTTTGGATCCCCACTCCACACTCCCCCTCATTCACATGACTTTTTGTTCTTTGATGCCTGATACCTGATCCTATTGACACTTCATGATCACACAGGCTGGTGTGCTTCTTCCATGTGGGCTTTGTTGCTTCTCAGCTAGATGGCCACTTGTTTACCTTCAAGCCTTTAAGACCCCGGATGCTATATCTTTTGATAGCCAGGCACCATCAACTTTCTTCACCACATTTGCTTATTCACCCATTTGTCTTCAGTGATTGTATCAGGGAGGTGAGCACACAATGATATGATTTTTTGTTATTTGATACCTGATAACTGATCCCTTCAGTACCTTGTCATCACACAGGCTGGTGTGCTTCTTCCATGTGGGCTTTGTTGCTTCTGAGCTAGATAGCCACTTGTTTACCTTTTGTTTTTCATTATTGTGTCTCCAGAATCAAACATATAGTTTGGCACATAACCCCAAAACCCACTGCTATTGTCTAGATTCCAACTCACAGCAATCCATGATAGGGTTTCCAAGGCCATCAATTTCGGTGAGCAGACAGCTTCCGTCTTTCTCTTATGGAGCAGCTGGTAGGATTGAAGTACTGACCTTGGGGTTGATAATCCAATGCATACCCCACAGTGCTAGGAGGGCTCCTTGCTTGGCATATAGTAAACCCTTGACACCTACTTGCTAAACGTGTGCATGAATGAATGATTTCCATGTAACAGATGGAGATTGCAGTTACAGGGAAAGGATTGTAAGTTCAACTGAAAATGACAGATACAATTAATCTCTTTGGTTTACTGGCAAGTACATTTCTTATCGCTCTCTAGATTGCTATCTGCATCCACCCTTCCCTTCGTTACATCTGGCCAGATACCAACAATCCACAACTTGGCACTCAAATCTAAGAGTTATAGCATTCAGCTCCACTTCAGACAGGCATTGGCAAAGGCTGCCTAGTGTGAGGGGCATAGTTTGGGGGTGCTCAGTGCCATTGAGCCAAGGCTGACTCATAGCAAACTCCCTAATGTACTTCCAAAACTGTAACTGTCTTCAGGAGTAGAAAGCCCTAGTCTTTCTCCTTTGGAGCTGCTGGTGGTTTTGAACTGCTGACCATAGGGATCTTAGCCCAACATGTAACCACTACACCACCAGGACTCCCTATACTTTGGACTGGCAGACCATAACTTCCCTCCAAAGCATTTGGTTGTCAGTGGTAGTCTGCATGTTCTTAGGCCTCTTTCAAAAGCGGAAGCAGGAAGAAATAAACATTTTTTAAAGTTTTAAAAAATAAACATGCAATTCATATGACATGCTAATCAGCAAGATATTACCCAACTAAATTTAATCAATGTAATTAAGTTTCCAAATTTGTTAGCAAAGGATTTTAGAGCTTCCTGTAGTAAACAACTTCCTTTCTCACTGATTTATTCATTCAAGAAATTTTTATTAAGCATCTACTGTATGCTACTGTTCAAGGTATTGGAGATAGTCAATAAGAGAGACAAAGACAGTGTCCACATAACACATTGACCTCTAATGGAAGCAATCTCATTGCAATAGTGGTCAATGCTCTCATGAAAAGATCAAAAGGGCCATGGAGGGCTATTTAGCAAGGGCTGCCAGGAGTCCCTGGGTAATTCAAGCAGGTCCTATACTCAGCTGCTAATGGAAAGGTTGGAAGTTTGAGTCCATTCAGAAGAGCCTTAGAAGACAGCTGGCAATTTACTTCTGAAAAACCAGCAGGCAAAACCTGGGAACTCACCATTAGTCAGAATCGATTGAGTGAGGCGCGGTCTGAGAGGAGCCGTTGAGATCAGCTGGTGAGAATGAGAAAAACATGGGAAGATGTGAAGAGCGTCTTTTGGACAAGAACAACAGACGGCATGGCCCGCGGAAGGACTGTGCTGTATTCGAGGGTGAGCATCAAGGTCAGGGGAGTGTTCCGAGGGATGCTTCGAAGAATGCTCCTCAGAAGTAGAGGCAAGGATGGTGAGCCTTTGTCTCCTGTACTCTGGACACGTTATCAAGGGAGACCTGTCCCTGGAGAGGGACTTCGTATTTGGTAGAGGGTCAGCGAGAAAGAGGAAGGCCTCGATGAGATGGGTGGACTCAGGGGGTGCAATCGTGGGCTCCCACAGGAGAGCACCAGGGAGGATGGGGCAGGACCAGGCGGTGTTTTGTTCGGTTGCACATGGCTCTCCTAGCAGTGGGAAGTGACAAGAACGCCGACGATGAGGAGGATGACAACAACAGAAAGGTCGGTGTAGTAGAGGGTAGTGTGTAGTGGTGGGCTGGGCTAGAAAATGAGACTCAAGAGGTACTTCGGGCTGAGATCACGTAGGGCCTCTGAGCCTTGGCAAGGAGTTGGATGTTTTCCCATTTGTTCTAGAAGGCCTGTGCAAGGGGGTGGTGTAATCTGACTTAAAGGCTTTTCAGACATAGGCAGTGTGACAAATATGGAAAATTAGCCTGAACAAATTCCCCTTGTATCCAGCATCATTTCCTTTTGATGTGTGTACTGTGTTTTGTTCTGTTGTTTCTATAAAACATTGTTTAGAAACTTGCAAGCAAATGAGCAAAGCAGTGGTAGGAAAGCAGGGCCATCATGACTGATTTCAACTAGCTGCCTCACCTTGTGAGTTCCTAACGGTTTCTCCTGCACCAGCGATCTAGACTTGTGTTCTAGACCTTGCTTCTGCGTGATACCATTTCCCCCTTTCCCACAGAGATGAGTGCCACAGCGAGCAGATCAGCTGGGGTGAGGCTCTGGGCTGGGGGAGCGGATGTTGAGTGTGGGAAGCAGTCTAAGGGCACAGCCCGCCAGTTGTGCCTGCCTGGAAATGCGGATGCCTGGCACACTCCCAAGTCCTCATGACCTGCCACCATGTGTCTTGGATGCGTTCTGTTGCCTTGGCAACATGTTTTCCAGAGTTGTAAGGAACAGCCAGCCTTTAACCTCTGGGCATCATGTTGCCAAGGCAACAGATGTCATGGGAAGCCAGGCTCCACTGTAGTTTCTGCATGCTGCTGTCACACATCCCACCCTCGTACTCCTGCTGCCTTACTCTTCCATCCGCTGCCTTCCGTCTGCTCCCCCCACTCCTGTGGCCCCCACAGACTCACTGTGGGCTGCTCTTCCAGCTCCTTCCAACCCCTTTGCCTTTTAATTTCTTTCCTTTCCAGAATTCTCATTGTTTATAGGAAATAAAATAGACTAAATTCTCAAAGAGTAAAACTACATGGCATATGAAATTCAAGGGTTTGTGAGAACAACAACAACAAAAACCAGCAAGAAAGGGGAAGAGGAGCTTGATTGAGAGTTTTTATGATTTAATTGTACAGCGTGGGGTTGTGATTCTTACAGTGATTCAACTTTAGAATCAATGGGGGTGGTGGTGTTTGTTATTTTAATAAAGATTCTTAAGCCCAAAGAATTTCATTTTAATTGGTGAAACCTTACCAATTGTTATTTTTTCAGAATGGCTCCCAGGGCTCCTGTGATACAGCTAAGTTTGGGTCAAAGTGGTATATAGAAGATATCATGTTTATGTTATAAAGTGGCACGATGGACCAGGGTCTCTCTGCTGATGTATGTGTTATGGTCTCAATGCATTGCATTTGTGTGACTGCTAAATAGACGCCAAAGAGGAGGAAGAGGAGGCATAGGAGATGGATGAGAAGAAACTGAGGGAAATGAGAAGGAGGAGAAGGCGGAGAGGAGGGAGCAACAAGAAAACTGGGAGAGTCAAATTGAGAATAATGAGAACCAGTCAGCAGAGATCCGTTCCCACATTGCTTCTTGTCTCAGAATTGCAGTTGGAGGAGAGAGAAGCATTAGGTGTTTGGGCCTAGAGTGAAGCTGCTCTAGAATTGCTCTTCTGGATCGGTTATGAATTCGGAGTTTGCCGTGGTCAGTAGGAGACAGGCCGAGTTGTTTGGGAGTTTCTAAAGGCGTCAGCTTCATTCTGTTTCCCTCCATACCACCGAGTGCTTAGCTGCTGCCTGATATGATATGATCCTTTACCTCCAATAGCCACTTCAGCTCTTCAAAGGGCTTGTGTTAGTCTGGGTTGACTAGAGCATCAAATCCAGAGACACTCATATGTGTTTAAGAAAGAACTTTATATTCAAGAGCTATTATATATTGAGAAAACATCCCAGCCCAGTGCAGATCAAGCCCATAAGTCTGATATCACCCCATATGTTTATACTAGTCCCTAAATTCCTTTTTAGACCCACACAACACATGCAATAATGCTGAGTGCAGGAAGATCACGGGCCAGGGGGTGAAAAGTCTCATGGATCCAGTGGTGATGAATGCATCTCAGTACTGGCCTGGGTCTCCACGTGGCTGGGTCTTCAGTTCCAGGTCTCTGGCTCCATCAGTGTAGCTCCATGTGGCTTGTCAACAGAAATGTTTTAGCAGGGAGACTAGCAGAGAGAGTTAGTCTGGCCTCCAGTGAGCTATTTATTTCCGTTGCATCTCCAAATGAGGTCATCACACTGTGACCTGATTGACAGGCATGACTCCACCCCTTCACAAGTTGACAGATTTTGTAACTGCCACAGGGCCCTAGGATTTAGGTAGTAGAGTTAGATTCTCCTCTTGTAGGTGAAGAGGCTCAGAGTAGTAAGCCATTGGCAGAAGGTCTCAGGCCAGTCCTGGCAGGGCGGAGACTTGCGTCTTTGTCTGAATGACAATGATGTCTACTATGGCTTTGGGTAAGGTGACCAGATTTTAACATTGCTAAAGCGGGACAAAAGCGGGACACCATTGATAAAACTCATATCCTGGCGAAATAGACACATGGCAGCCGAAAACCGTATATCCTAGCTTGTCGTGCATTCTTTCCAAAAATCAGGATTTTTTTAATATGCTGCGGGACGTGGGGAAAAATTGTTAAAAATCGGGACTGTTCCGCCAAAAGCGGGACATCTGGTCACCTTAGTTTTGGGCCCTGCAGTTTCTCTTGAAGCACCTTTGTTGCTTCAGCCTTCTTGGAGCAGCTCGCATTTTGCCTGGGAGGAGGCCATGCTTACAGTCAAACAAGGGCCAGCTGGAGCTTGGGCTGAGTCGCTCTCTCGCTCTCCCTCTCAGTTGATCTTGGTTAGGACTTAATCACTCAGAACAGTGGAAGGAGAGAAGGGAGTGGAAAGCACACCAGTAGAAACCAGGGGACAGAGAATGAGAAATGGAAAAAGCATGGCAGGGAGCCAGCGAGACCCTGGACACAGCCTAGTCTGAGTCTCAGGGCTGGCTCTGCAAACTACACCCCTGAGAGTGAAGCTGAGATCCTCAGGCTACAAGCACTTCCAAGATAGGCCAACCTTTGACTCTTGCCACTGATGTTTCCGGGATGAAATGGATTTTTTGTTTTTCTACCTCGGTTGTGTGTTAGGAGGAAATATTATTAGGAGTTCACCTTCTATGGTCTGGGTGTCCATTGCAGTAGATATGATGTTAACAAGGAAGAATCAGTAAATTTGCATCCCATTAAGAATGGGATCTGAAGCAGACTCTCTTTTTCATACTTTCTCTGAATTCTTAGAGAATCAGTCGGGGTTGCTACCACCTTAGATGAGAATCCTACCAAAGGTGGTGCCCGAAGCTTCTTTAATTCTCCAGCCTCCTGTTACTGTGTGGTCCTGTTTATGACCGAGATCTGATCCTAAATGAGTCGTTAAGTCAAATTTATGGATAAGTTGGGACCCGTGCTTGCAGGAGAAAGACCAGACTTTCTACTCCCCTCAAGAGTTATAGTCTCAGAGACCCACAGGGGCAGTTCTACCCTGTCCCTCTTGGGGCACCAAGAGTCAGAATAGTTTGGTTTTGGGTTTTTATGTCCAATCATTTAAGAGCTGCCCACATGGCAGGGGGAGATGCTTGTGATGATGGATGTGCTGTGAATAGGGCTTGGCTCAGGCCTCTGAAAGCAGGCACACATTCGCATAACATTCAGGGGCAAGTAGTTCTAAGTCCAGAGGCCTGCTTGTTTCTTGTGGGTCTTCAGCACCTGCTCTCCATGGTCAGGAGGCTGATTATATGCTAGGATGATTTTCAGGTGTGTGAAAGGTATTTGTGCCAGGCACTGAGTTCTAGGGGGAGGGGGGGCCCAAGCAGTGCCTCTAAGAGGCAAATTGAATTTAAGGTGACCAGATTTAAAGCGGGACACCATTGACTGGGTGTCGGGGTGGGGGTGGGGGTGGAGTGGGTTCTTGATTAAAAATTTGGTCTATATGGACCAAATATACTGTTCCCTAGCTTGTGCATTCTTTCCAAAAATCGGGACTTTTTTAAAGCGCCAAAAATCAGGACTGTCCTGCCAAAAGCGGGCCATTTGGTCACCTTAAAATTGATTGCCGTGTGAGAGTATTTTCCAAGGGTGGGGGACCCCTCTGCCTCTCCCCCTCATGGTTGAGATGACACGGTGCCCGCAAGGTGTACGCAGCACATATTTGTGACAATGATAGATCCTTTGGTCATGAAAGGATAACGATAGAGCTTTTGAAATCGGATGGGAATAGGTTATGTGTTCCTGGGGGGAAAGCCTGCATTGTAAGGTGGGAGAGATGAGGGAGATGTGTTTTTGCAAGTTCTTTTTGTCTCTAACATCTGTGAACCATGCGCTTCCCTTTGGCCCTGGCTGCCTAGAGTCTCTGCTAGAGCACGTCTCACCTCTTCCCCCTCCGAACGAAGATCTCCCAGGGTCTCTTCCACTGGCTGGGATGGCACGGGGAAGCTGAAGTTGATCCCTAAAGCAGGTCTGCGTCCTGGAGACAAATCCCAGGCACAGGAGGATTTGGGCAGGAAGAGCGAGTGCACAATTCCCAGATCCTCAGGGAGGAGAGGGGGAATGACAACTCAGAGCAGCAGCAGCAGTAGCAGCTCCAGTTGTGCTCATGTCAGCCATGGAAACTTTTTCCTGGCCACAGGAGCACTGCCTGAACCTGCAGGGTCAACAGCAGGGCTGCCCTTGAGGGTAAAGAGAAGGGAAAGGAAGGGCAGGGTCCCAGTTCTTGTCTTATTTGCCCACGTGCCTTCTGATGTCTCCCCCAACCCCCACCCCGAGACCTCTAGTCTGTCTGTACCAGAGAAACTGAGAGGTACTTTCCTTAGAAATGTCCTGGACTCTGGTAACTGTTGTGCTTTGAGACACACGCGGGGGCTAATTGTACAGAACGAAATGATGTGGCCTTTGGGGTTTGGGCCTCTACATTTCTTCATCTCACAGGTCAACGGAAGTGGAGAATGGATAATACCAAGCCTTGTGGCTGGGGTGAGGTCAGTTCTTCTGGAAGGAAGGCCAGGCCAGTGAGAATGATGAAAATGAGCCTGCCAAATGCAGGGGGAACGAGCTTGACCTCTCTGGATGCTCTGGAGGAAACGCTCGCCCTCTTGTTGGAGCGATGTGCTCTTTTGCTCTTGTTTTGCTGAGAGGGAGGCCAAGTGGTCATCATCGGGAGGCGCGTGCTGATTCGGAGAGTTCTCAGTGTCAGGGGCGAGCATTTGTCTGCCAGGAGGTAGCATTAAGGCTTAAAGAGAGCTCTTTTCTGTGTCTCCGGGATGTCTAAGTAGCAATCATGGCCACCTTTGTATCTTGATCTCAGTGGTTAGCTCTAAGAACAGTTATGCAATTGGAAAAAAATACAACTCCTTTTTTGTATTTTTCACTTTTTCTCCATGTTTTTCTCTCCTCTTCTGAGAATGCCCACCCTTTTTAAGGGCCAATGTTCCCTTTTCTGCCTCTTTTACTGCCTAGAGGACTCTCCTCCTTCTGCCTCTCAATTCCCTACATTGCCCACTGGTGAGGCTTCACTGTGAAGCCCAAAATGTACTGCGGCACCTCTCTTCTGTGTAACCATCCTTATGAGTTCTTATTAGAAGTTTAGGAAGCAATCTCTGAAACGAAGTCCCCGTCAGGGCCGCAGTAGACAAGAACAACCGACATACCGCCCTTTCTGTGGACATTTTTATATTTTAACTGAGAGGAACAGATTTGTCATTATGGCATTTTAGATGTTCTGTTGGGTCATAAGGGAAATATATATTTAAAACAGGAGGTACTTTTCTGAGCCCACAAAGCATGTCCTTACTGATGCCTGGGAGCTTAACTTGAGGCTGGCCTCTTTTGGGGAGACCTTGTTGAGAATAAGAACACTAAAGGGCAGCTACTTGAAGGTGTCAGTTGTCCCCTTCTTAGCAAGGGACAGGACAGAGCTGGCTCTAGATCCGTGGAGAATATCACACCTGTTGAGGCAGAAGACCTTCTGGAGCCCCGTCTGGGGAGTGGAAGATACTCACGTAGAAGTGAGAAGCCCAGATTAATCAGCAAGTTCTCAAAATATCTAGACTGCTCTACTTTTCCATCCCACAGCGATGGCCCAAATCCTATTTTATGCACTAAGAACCCTTAGCCTCTTCAGAGCCAAACCCACTACCATCAAATCAATTTCAACTCAGCAACCCTAAGACAGAGTAGAACTGGGGTTCTTGTAATTTTTTACAAGAGCAGGAGGGTGGGGGGAAAAATGAGCTGATGCCAGGGGCTTAGGTGGAGAGCAAATGTTTTGAGAATGATGAGGATAATGAATGTACAAATGTGCTTTACACAATTGCTGTATGTATGGATTGTGATCAGAGTTGTATGAGCCCCCAATAAAATGATTAAAAATTTTTTTTACAAGAGCAGGCAGCCTCATCTTTCTCCCAAGGAGTGGGTGGTGGGTTAGAACTGCTGATCTTGCAGTTAGCAACCAGTAGCCCACTACGACACCCTTCGCTACCAGTCACTGCCCCCATAGATCAAAGCCCTCCCTGTGCCTGCCTGGGCCCTGCCTTGTTTTGCCTTCTCTGTGACTCTCCCATTTCCCTCCTGTCCCTGCCCCCTGCTCCCCATCATCCCATTGCTGGTTTATGTTTCTCTGTCCTTCTCTCACCTGTCCTCTCCCCTGTCTCCTGCGACCCACTCTCCACAGGACTGATGCTTTATGTGGTGCACACAGCTCTCTTCATGCTTCATCCTGTCCCTGTCTCCGTCCTCAATGGCCTACCTTTGGACCCAGCACAGTGTAAAGTTGCCAGGAGGTGTGCTCTTGACTTTCAATGCGGTCAGGCATTAATTTTACAGTCTGTGGCAAGTTGGTTAGAACTTAGCACGTAATGAGGCCAACCCAGGATATAGGCCCTATCTCTGTAGGAACCTCTTAGCTCCCTTCCGCGTCATGGAGGTGACCTCCTGAAACCACCTTTGATATTTCTGTCCTTGTTCACAGGTCTGGTTAAGAACTGGGCCATGGTCAATGCTAATTTATGAAAAAGGATATGAGTAATAACTGTATATGTATGTTTATATTTAAATGAAAGACTTCTAGTTTAAGACGTTTATAAATTTGTATTTTAAAAAAAAGATGAAAAATTCCTTTGAGTTCATTATAGTGGGCAGAATTCAGGTCCAGACAGCCCCAGACTCCATTCTTCATTCATTCGGTGACCTTGAATTGGTTTCTAATCTCCAAGGTGCCTCCGTTTCTGAGTTTGAATAGGAAACAATAAGAACAGCAAAGCGTGTTTGGCCACTCTTAGCCTCCTCTCACCTGCCTTCCTTTCCTTTCTCGCTTCCGGGGCTGCTCTTCGAGGTTGCTGTTTGAGTCATTGTCTTTTTATTTTTATGCCTGTATCTTTAGAAACCTTCCCCCTTTCTTTTTGCCCGGCTTTTTGTCTCTCTTCGTGTTTTCCAGAGCCTTAGTCTGTTCCTCATTTTTCATTTTTCTACTCTTTCCTCCGTCGACCCTCATTGAATTTGCACTTCCGTCCCAAGGCACGTCTCCCGATCCATTTCTCTCTGTCAGTCACTGTTCCTGGGCCCTTAGTGGCTTCCGGGAGAATGTGCAGCCTTTAATTATTTATAAGCATGGGAGAATAATTACAGAAATGATTTAATTACCTTTTTCACATAGCTTCTAATAGCACTGGCTGGGCCGGATGGTAGAGTGCGAACATCATCAGAGCAGAATGAAAAAGTTGGTTTGTATGAGCTTGAGATGCGGGGATGAAGCTACATAACCTCCTTAGACAATCTAATCTCATTTCTGAAAGAACTCGGGGGAAAAAACACAAAACACTCTGGACACGTCTCTCTAATTCTCTGACATCCCTCCCCTGTCTTCATCTGCAAAGTAAAGAGGTTATATGTTCTAACCTGTCTAATCTGTTTACATTCTAAAAGTCTCTGTAAACGTATTTCAGAGAAGAGGAAGCTGATTGAAGGAGAATTGAGCAAATGAATTTTGCCACCCCAAAAGGACAGGAGCCAGGATCAATAGATTAACAGTCATTAAAGGAAATTGAGAAGCGTGGCAAAGTTTGAAGGTACGTGCTCAAATCAGGAATTTCTGTATTGCAGCCTCTTCGTCAGAGTGGAACCTTTGGCTTGCAGAGCGCTCACTTGGCATGCCCTGGAGAGAGGCAAGGGAGCTCCTGAGGGACACTGTGCCCCCCCCGCCCCCCCCCGCTACCACACAATGCTCACCCCTCCACACAAGGCTGGAGGAAGATAGGCAGATGTATTCTTGCCCCACTGTGTCAAAGACCATTCATTTAGGAAGGGTTCTCAGACTGGTCCCCTGTCCTTATTCCACAGCAGGCCAAAAAAGATTAAGTGCCTTGCCCAAACCACACCTCAGTTTTCTCTCAGAGTTGGCCTCCTTTTCCAATTTGCCAGATCATAGTCGGTGGCTGATAGGAGACTCAAACCTCCACAAAATGATCTTCCTTGCTAGTTGTACGTAGTCCAGCAAATGCTGCTGTGGTACAATGACTTACTGTCTCGCTTCTCTTCTTCCTGGCGGTGAGGAGCATGGCCAGAGAGAAAGTGGAACTGGGAGAAATGACATGCTCCGGTTTTCCACACCCCCACCCCAGGTTCTCTTGTATCTGTAGGAAATGTCATCGGTGATCAATGAAAAGAGCACATTATGGCTGCACCAGATGCTGATATGAGTCTATGCAGCCTCGTATGGAAAACATTCCAAGCCCGACCCACTGTCCGTGGAGCCGATTCTGACTCCAAGAAGCCCTACGTTGAGGTTCTGAGACTGCAACTTGGCACGGGAGCTACACTCACAATTTTCCTCCCCCAGAGGGTCTTGTGGGTTGGAACCACTGACCGTGTATAGCGGCCCCTGTCTAACACTGGGTGGGAGACCAGCAGGGTTGAAAACCTACCTGTTGAGAGTTTGTGAATTTACAGGCAGGCAGATGGAAAGAACCTTTGGATAAATTCTGAGAGTTTTCAGGGATCAAAGAAGGCTTCAGAAATTGGTGTGTCTCCCTTGTCCCCATCACTCATCTACCACAGGTATACCCTGTCTTTCCCCTCAAAATGGTGCCCTATGGTTACCCCTTTGACTTCTCACCTTGAAGAATTCCTCTCTCGGGTCCTTGAGAAAAAGACTCAACTGGACAGGGAACTTTGTTTGGGGGTGGGGGTTGGGGGTAGGGAATAAGCAAGAACCTTCTGAGGATGTGTGGATGGAGGTGGGAGATGCTGCATATAACCGAGTCTTAGCCTTTCTGATGATTTTCTGTCTTCCTAGTGAACGTGTTTTTTGTCTGAATTTGTGACTCTGTTGTTCAGGATGAGAAACTGTGCCATAGATTGTCTGAAAATGGAAGGGTCCGTTGTAAATCCTCCCCATTCTCCAGATAAGAAAATGAAGACTCGGAGAAGTGAACTGCTTTTTCAAAGAGCAAGAAAGCACAAGGGACAAGCTTGGGCCTTTTGCCTTTAGTTTCATGCCCACAAGCAAAGACACCTTGCAAACCCCAGTGAAGGATGCTTACTGGTGAGCGTGTTCTCTGGGGTCCGACCAGTAAGGGAGATCAAACAGACAGCAAGGGGGTTGATCATGGGCTCCTTGGCCACCTTGGCAGATAGGATTTAAGTTAACGAGGAACTTCTTAAGTGGAACTGGAAAAGATCAAGAAGTTACTCAGAGCAAGAAGCAGCTATGGGTATATTGAGAAATTTAAGAACTTTTGACAGGATTGACAAGCACAGTAAGATTAAACCTCAGCATTTGTTAAAAATAAAAAGGAGGAGGGGGCCCAACCATTCAAATAAGTGATGGGAAGTCCAAATAGGCAAACTCTTACCATATCTGTCCTCTGGTGGGGCGTGGGCCTTAGAGCAGGGAGCACTATGAGAGCCTTTCACCAGGGCGGGGTACTCCTCTTAAACCTGTTCTGAGCACTGCCCCACAGTGGTCTGAGACATTTCCTTCATTAACACTTCATTAAGCTTTGTCAGCTACAAGTCTCCTAGCCAGATCTAGCTAGGGCCTCTGACTGAGGTGATAATTAGGAGAAAATGTACTAGGTGTTTGGCCTACTCCAGGGTTGTGGAATGTAGGTTAAAATATATTTGATAACATTGGCTTTAAAATGGGTATTAAGCATCATTTTACACTGGCGGGGTAAATGAAATACATAGGCACAAACAGAACGAGACATGCCCGCCAAGAGGACACATCTCAGCAAGATGTATGATTTATTGCAAACAAATGATGAAAATCAAAGGAATCTTGGACTTAACCAAGGATGGGATCTTGATGGTTTTGCAGCTTGTTCCTCTTATTTATTACTTTAAAAAATCTCTCTCAAAAACAGGTGTAAAGTTCTTTCCTAACTCTTGGGGTAGTAGTGATTCTAGCCCTGATCGGTGTCTTCTCTTATCAACTACCAGGCCTTGTGGGAATTACATAGTGCTCACTTGCTCATAGTTTCTTAGTGTTGCAGAGAGCTCTCTGCCTGCCATGCTGATTTACCATCCTGGTGTGGGGGGGGGGAGGGGGGTGTATTTAATCTTTGCCTTGCAAAAGCATTCGATTTGATATTCCAGGGAGAATTGGAAAATAGTAAAACTGGGTGAAATGTGTAATGGCCCCTGGAAACATTTGATGTGGGCATAGTTGATGGGAAGATGATCTTCCCCAGCAATGTGATGCCAGTCAAGTGTTCTGTCTGTGTGTGTGCAGGAGAGTCAGAGATAGCGTGAACGTGTGTGTGTTGGGGTGGGGGTGTTTGGAGAGCGTAACAAATGGGGAAGCGGCATTTTAAAGGGGTTTTCCTGGGCCTATCATTTTTATTTTTGTGAAAGCTGGGTTTTGAAGACAATAAAGTAGATTTCCTAAAAACAAGCAAAAAGCAAACCATCCCAGCACTCCGACCAGTAGCTACATGAGAAGAGGTGCTGGTGAGGGAGGAAGGTGAACATTTAGGGACACCTGCTATGTGTCGGAGCTGTGTCTGTGTTATCTCATCATGCTTTCCTTGATGAGTTTTTGCTGGTCAAAGCCTATGACTTCTCTAGACCTCGCTTTCCCTCGGTTTTCATAATGGACGAGGGTGGTGAGTTGGGTTTTCATAATGGACGAGGGAGGTGAGTTGTCTTCTCGGGTCCGTGTATGAACACACACTCTCTCTGTCGGCATTTTGACAATTCCATTGAGTTGCTTTATGATTAGCTCCTGGAAAAGTGGTCTAGGAATTTATGTGTTCATTTAGGAAACACAACTAAGCATCCATCCTGTGTTAGATGTGGTGCAAATCACTGAGGGCACAGCAGTGCGATTGGGGAACTGGAGAGACATAAGCAGAATTTTAATCAATAGAAATATAAAGAATGCCCCACTAAGGGAAAAAATGGTACAGACACCAAATGGGAAAAAACAGACTTTCAGCAACGATGGCCTTGTAGGACATCATGTAAGGTCCGCGGCAGTGAACTACAATGGAAAAGTAGGCATGGTACCCGGAGAGGGTTTGGAAGGCTTTCCACACTTAGCTAAGGGAAACTATATATATATATATACTACTTAGACAAATGTTGGCCCTTGTTGATGGTTTCCCATTCACGTTAGTTAAATATGAAAAATGAAATGAAATAAATCTTAGGTAACTATGAACGATGGAACCCCCCAAATTAAAACTAAATCTCCAAATATAGTCCAAAGGCAAACCTCATGTGACGAAATTCAGAAAGTTTCTGAGCAGGGGGCATCGTGGTGGGGCTTGGCTTTACTCATCTGCTCCAAGTCCCTTCACCCTGGGGGCACAAAGCATGAACTTGCTTGGTCGTGAACCGAAAGGTTCCAGGGTTGAGTGTACTCTGAAGTACCTTGGAATAAAGTCCTGGGAATCAACTTTGAAAGAGACAACTTGCAATATACAGTTCTCCCCTGATGCATGTGGGGTCCTCAAGAGTGGAATCCACTTGTGATGGCACTTTTGTTGTCATTTTGTGCTGGTGGTAGCAGTCCCTGCCCCAGGACTTCATTTCTGCCAGAGTCCCAGTCTCAGTAGGGACACTGGTATTCACAGAGACATGGCTTCTACTGCTAGTTTCTTGGAGGAGCAGTTTCCTGGCTTCTGACTGCTCAGAGTCATTAATGGCGTGACAAAGGTGCTGCGATATAGTGGGGTGAATCTTTAGTTTCCCACACAAAGAGGGATTTCTTTTTTAAAATACCCAATGGCACACTTTTTTTTTCAAAGACAAGACATGGAAAGTGGAAAAACCAAAGTGCACTAGGAAATGTACAAATTAGAGGAATTGCATAAATTTAGCTGCATCAACAGCTTACTACGTTGGTCTTGTTTTTCTCATTTCTCTGTGGGTCAATGATAACTTCATCATGGATTATCATTGATCCACGGACCAGTTTTGGGGAAGCACTGGTATAGTATTATTGCTAGAGGCTGTGCAGCCTTACCTAAGGGAATTGCTTCTAAAAGTTGTGGACCCAGATGTGACCGACAAACTGCTTGTCTGGAGCCTGGCAGGCTGGGGCACTCTTATCTCCTGTTTCTTTGGTAGAAATCACAGATCAACCAAGAGCGTTGCTCTGAGGTTCTGAGGTACATCATCATCTCCTTCAGTGACAGGCCGATGAACTATGGGGATTGGGTGGGAAGTGATCGGTGTACTCTGTCTTGACTTTAGCAAGTCTCTTATTTCTATCCTGTGTGACATAGTCATCAATCATCTGAGAAAAGAAAATCTAGATTCAACTTTCTGGTCGAAAGTTTGCTTCACAAGTATGATATAGAAGAGAGAGCGTATCTGAGTTAGAAACCGAGGTAAGAGGCTTGGCCAGCTTTATGATCTTGGCTAGCTTCATTCATTGGATCGCAGCTTCCTTATTCATAAGATGAGATGTGTACCCCCAAGGCAGGCACATCAGGCTGTCTCCAGTATTTTACAACGCTCAGTAGCTTTCCATTTACCCCCCACTAGACTGCTTAGGCTAAGCAAAATGCTAAGTTTTGAGTTAGTATGATAGCAGTTCATTGATATACAGATAGCTCATGTTGTTTCCATAGCTATTAATAACCTTGATTGCTTAATAAATGCATAGATGCAGACTTTCATGGGTTATATACTCAGATTGGGGAATGATCTTCCTTCCTTCACATTCTTTTTCTTTTTTTGCTTCTGGCCCCTGGAGAATTGAGCTGAAGGAGTTAATACATTTGCTTATTAGACATGTGTAGAAATCCAAGGCCTAGAGAGAGAGAGAGAAAGAGAGAGAGAGAGAGAGAAATAATACAAGACACAGAAGTGGTAGAATATCAAAGATAAAAACCAGGCACATGGAATTATATTTTAAAATGACAATGATGTACCCAGTGAATTTGGGGTAATTAAAAGGCAGAACATGATTTAACATAAATTAAACAGGTACTTTCCCAAGTACTTGATATTTTATTAAACCTGGTTATGTTATTTAACGCATTACAAGAATTATGTTGTTTGATTCTTACTATCATCCTGTGAGTTAGGGATTCTTGTTGTTGTTAGCTGCTGAGCTGGGTCAGACTCTTCCTGAACCAGGTGTGGGTCAGAGTAGACAGAGGAGGCGACCTTTCAAAGGCAGAATGTAAAGCCTGTCTTCTGAGGTGCCTCTAGGTGGGTTCCAACCTTAAGTTCACAGGTTGAACACCTAACTGTTTGTGTCACCCAGGAACGCTGAGGCAGCTGTTCACTCACTGCCGTCTACTCAATTCTGATGCATAGAGACTGCATTGGCCAGGGTAGAACTGCCCCTGTGAGTTTCCAGGACTGTAACTCTTGACAGGAGTAGAAAGCCCCAACCATCTCTTGAGGCGCTGGATGGTAGTTTCGAACTGCTGACCTTGTGGTTAGCAGCCCAATGCAGAACCACTATGCCACCTGGGCTCCTGAGATATCACTACCCCCAATTTACACAGGAGAAAATGGAAACCCAGAGGTGTTAAGTCGTTGCACATTAGGTGAGAGTAGCAGCCAGGATTTAAACTTGGTTGTTTGGGGATGCAAATCAGGAGATTCCCCTGTAGTGATCCATCCATCCATCCATCCATCCATCCATCCATCCATCCATCCATCCATCCATCCCTCCCCACTTCTTAATGTAGAATAAGTGTCCAATGTCCTCCCTTCCTGCCTCCCCGCAGGACTCTTTCCCCATCTATTCTGCTCTCTTTTCTTTCCAAAGAGATGACCTTGAGTCCCTTTCCGACAGTATGTTTCTAGGATACTCGGTTTCTTGCAGGATGAGCAGGTTCGCGCGGGAGCGGAGCTGGCCTCAGTGATGTGGAGGGGTGCAGTGGGGCAGAACTGAGAGGCACAGGATGAAACCGAGCGGTGTGTTAAGCATGGTGGCAGCACGTGTAATGACCTGCAGGAGACGAAGGGAAGCACGCCTCGGCGTTTGAGTTACAAGTGGTTTTGTCCCTCCTTATAGGATAAATTCGTTCTTCCTCTAGCTAGATGGGGAGAAAAATTATGTTTTATTCTGAACAGTTTAAGGTGAAAATAATCCTGTGGTCCTATCTAACAGAAATCCAGACCCATACACAGACTTCCTATGGTGAGATTAGTTTATGTCCACTGAGAGAGCTGTTCTCGTACGTTCAGTGAAGTCAGAGCTTTGACCTGGTTATTACACACTGAAGACGGTGAATTTTCAATAGCCGATGGACTGGTGGCTGCTCGGCAGCTTTTCATGTGCACGCTATTCCTAGCTCTCTGGGCTTTTCTGGCCCTCATCTTGTTTGTCTGAGGACTGTGGATGAAGGTGTATCAATCCAAGGTGGGTCATCACAAGACCTTTGTCTGACACCTGGGTCTTTGGCTTGGCTCTGCCTCTCACTGACGACATGACCTTGGGATGACCAGTGGACCTATCTGAGCCAAAGCGGCTTTGTCCATAAAACGACAGTGCATGAGGTAATGATTACAGTGAGATAATACGCAAGAGAGCGCTTTGTTCTGCTATGAGCACCATGTAGCATTCGGTGGTATGTATTTCTCGGGTTAGAAGGAATTGAAAAGCACTTGGGGATGCTCCCTGCCACCATTGACTGTGTGGCTGCATTTCATCCAGTTAAGCCACTTTCAGAACTCCATCCTCTGGAGAACATCCTAGCCCAAACCTTTCTCTCGTGCAGATCAATCCTGGGACAAGCCACTCCTGGGCCACAACACTCAACTCTGGTGTTTCTTAACCCTTATCCAACCTGTCATCCCACTCTGGGGATGTCTGTGGCTGTCATACCCTATCGTTCATCTTAGGGACGGCGTGCCACCCTGCCAGGCCACCGTGGAAGCCACTGGACCCTTTGCTCCGCCTCCTGCTCCTTCATTCACCTTCTTGGTCCTGCAGGCTCCATTGTCCCCGAGCTGGATTAACTTCTGAGTGTCAGCAACAACTGTTAGGAACAGGGGAGGCATGCATGGCACCCTCTTTGCTCCATGCTGGCATTGTGGGTCAGGTATGGGGTCCTTGCTAAGTGGCTGCTGATTTGACGTAGAATGCTCCCAAGGAAGTTAGGTCGCCAGTGAAGGTGAGCAGACGCTGCCTGGGATCGCACTGAAGGGGAAGAGAGACCGGTTTTGTGCCATCTTGCATCCGCAGGGTGCCAAGAGCGTGCTCGCTCTCCTCTCTATCCTGCTCTCTTGAGCAAGCCTCCCTGAGTTACTCTCATCTGACTTCTTTAAACACACTCCTTCCTGGTGTTTTTTTTCTATGAAACACTTTTGAGGCCACATTAGAAATTGCCTTTGTCTCACCTGATCACCACTGGCTACTGGTAGGATGAGTGTTATAACCCCATCAGTCCCCAGAGGTGACAGGAGAGGGCCTAGATAGGAGAAGAGACGGCCGTCAACCTTAGAGGAAGCAGAAGCCGAAAAGTTGGGGCTGTAATCAGAAGAGGCTGTTTAAGTAATGCGATGAAGCAATGCATGAATAATTCAGTTACATATTTTTAAAAGCACAGGTTAACTGACCAGGAATGGAGGGATGGAGGGAGAACTCAAAGTTACCCAAAGTTGCAAGAATCAAAGTTTAGAAGGAAAAAAAACGGTATCCATGTCTTTGTGTTCTGGAGGAGTGGACCGCTTCCGCTAAGGAAATTTTTGTGAGCCAGGTGAACTTAGGAGTGTTTTCCTTCGAGAATGAAGCATCTAAGGAAGATTGGGGCAGGGGAGGCGGGGACTTGAAGAGTGGGAGATGGGCCGTCCAGATGCTTTGATGTCTGGCTGTGTTCCACCTTTGTCCTGAGCAGAATTTTCAGTAGTGAGTTTAACACTGCTTCCACGTATTTTCTCCTTTCTCCTGTTTCTTTCTTATTCTCATGTCTCTACCGTTTGATTTTTGTAGAAGTGAATAGTTCCACTACTCTTCTTATATCTCCCTGTTAAGTCTTTAAATCCCTTGGTAATTCCCGGAGATCCAGCCAGAGGAAAAGCAGAATTGCAATCAAGGAATCCATGGTATGGTTGTTTCTGTTAAACAAATATTTATTCACAGCTATTAAGAAGGCAGAATGCCCAAGACAGTGCCAAGAGATTTAGCCCCTTCATCATTTATACCCCCTTTCCCTCACCACAGGGGCCACCCCGACTGTGCAGATGCAGTACTTGGTGTTTGCTGTGCAGTGCAGATTCAACACAACTCCCCAACTCCTACCTTCCAACCAAACCAGCCACCTTACACCCTTCTCGGTGGAAATTCTGCATCTGCCATTGAGAGTCAAGCAGTGGATAAGAGCCGAGGTCTCAAATGTCAAAACGGGCCTTTACAGGTGCCTAGCCATTTGAATGTAGTGGTTATTTGACTGTTTCAGATCTTAAGCTCCTCAATGACTCAGTACTAGCAGCTTGGCGGGGTGGAGGAGTCCCGGGGTGTTGTCAACAGTAAATATGTTCAGTTAAAAGCCAGGAGGTTTGAGGTTCCAGTTCACGCAGAGATGTCTCAGAAGAAAGGTCTAGAAATCTCTCTCTTTTTAAAAAATAAGCCATCAGAAACCCTGTGGAGCACAGCTCTGCTTGGATGCACGTCGGGTTGGCTCCACAACACTGTGGTTAAAGGAAAAGGAAATGACTTACCTCCCCCAAACGCGTGTTACTGTGCCTGGCTGAAAAGGAAGCTCTTCTCATTGCAAGCCTGCAAAGGGGCCAGGCGCCATACTCCACTGTCCACTGACCTTTCTTTCAACGTACACACCATCCTGAAGCAACACATAACAACGCTCTAGGACAGGGTGGAACTGCCCCCGTGAGTTTTTGAGACTATAACTGTACTGGAGTAGAAAGCCTCGTCTTTCTCCCTGGGTGGTTTCAAATTGCTGGCCTTACACTTGGTTAGCAACCCAACCTGTACCCAGTATACCACAGGGCTCCTAGACAAAGATAGAAAGTGTTATGATAGAAGTTGCCCAACAACGGTGGGAGAGCCATGGGCCCGGGAGTAGCAATGCATTCACCTGTTGCTGTACTCTGAGGGTGTGTTCACACGCCTCCACACCTGAGGCAGCTTATCAGGTTGCTTGGACCCTGACACACCCTAGTGCCCCTTCAGGCATCTAGGCTGGGCCTTGGGGCTTGTAGTCATGGGGCTGGTGTGGCCTGACCCTCACCTGCTGGAGCTGCGCTCCTTACTTAGGTCTCTCCGGAGGGCCTGTGGCCTGAATGTGGGGAGGGTGGGGTAGGCCAGAAAGAACCCAAAGGACAAGGAGAAGAACGTTGTAAAAGCAAAGAATAACTATATGTGACCTCCTCCCTGGGGGACGGAC
>NW_022105855.1:576649-579471 GCF_000313985.2 Echinops telfairi
GTATTACTATCTGTCCCCCAAATGGTATAGGACTACAGGTTAAGAAGGGCCTTCCCTAATCTTCTCCGCACCCCTCTTCCTGGGGAGTGGGCATTGTGGAGTCACCTGAGGGGTCTTTCAGCTCGACTTGTCCCTGACTCCTGTTCTCCCTGGCCTGAGCTATCAGCGAATTCAATTCTGCTTTAGTAAAAAAACAAAACAGAACAACTTTGGGGGCCGCAACAGAATAGGGACAATACAACTGTAGCTTGGATTTAAGTATTATTTCTCAGAAATCTCTTCTGAGGACATGGCCATGTGATAAGACAGGATACAGGCCAAATGATTCCTGCACACACCTCCTCTTTTCTCTTGCAACTCATTTTAGGGTCCCAGGGAAATACAAGCTTCCCATGCAAACTGTCATCTGAGGGTCAGGACAGGATCCACCAAGGCTTCAAATGATGACACCAAAGTGTGGGAGCAGAAGGAGAGCCCCTTCCTTAGCGTTCTTTCAGCTCTGTCCGTATCAGCAAGTCTTTGAACGATCGCCTGTGAGGAAAAGAGGGGAAGAATGAGAATGAGACGCGGGAGAGGGTTTTCTCTCTTCTTTTTCTCATTTTCATTCCTGACGCTCCGTCTTTGGCTCATGAAGGTTGGCTGGAGAAGGCTCCTTTGGCCCGTGCTTCAGAGCAGAGATGTTCAAACTTGCCTACCTTGGGAATCACACTTGGGTCTCTATCAGAAAGTCTGATCTCATGGTTTGGGGGGCAGCGTGAGCACTGTGATTTGAAAAATGAACAAGCAAAACTTGGCAGATGATCCCAATGTAGAAGCGACATTGAGAATGACTGACAGTGACTGAGTCGAGGGTGAGAGTCACTGCTGTACTGTGGCTCTCTCCAGGTCCTGTTTCTTAAAAGATCTGTGAAATCTTTAGGGGAAAAAGGCATCCAATTCTCAGTTGTTCTTAGTATAAGCCTCTCCTTGCCTCTCTGGCATAGCACATTTAGAAAATGCAAGATCACTGCCCGTAGCTAATGAAATATGGCCCTTCTTTGACCTGGAAGGCTTGAAGGGAGAACACCAACACAGTTAGGTAAACAAGACAGGAGCTGTCACAGGTCAGAGTCTACCAGCTACCACAGATAACAAGATGGGAAACCAGGTGGAGTGTCAATGGTTGCTAATTCGGGTCGCAAAGAGGGAAATTATGCTGTTGTGGTCATTCATAGGTCAAAAGATGATGCTCTTAGTGGTGAGCCCAGGAGAGACATTGCTTGGCGTTTTGATTTGTTTCTGGATCTTGACCGTGGAAGGAACATTTTGCGGAGGGTCTGTGCTAGTTCTAGAAGCTGGTAACTAGCACACTTGTGGTTTTTCCTTGCTCCTTTGCCTACAAATAGGAGGCCTAAGTGGAGCAAGAGGTAGCAAAACTATAAACTGCATAATTTTTAGCACATTCAGGAACCATTCCCAGAATGACCTTGAATTTGTTGTTCCCTCCGGCTTCCGCTGTGGAGGATTCCTGGGTGCAAAGCAGGGCTGGATATTTGCTTCACCATTAGCAAGAAGTGCTGTTGTGAAGAAGCCTCTTGATTTGGGGAGACCACAAATGAGTGGGGACAGGTCAGGTGAGGTGAGGGTGGGGGAAGTGACTTTAAGGAGTCTTTTACCGGTAAGAATATGTTTCTCCATCCATCTCATATTTGAATTTGCCAATTTATTGCAAGTTACCCATCAGATAGTGCCACTCCTGTCTTTAGAGCTTCCACCTTAGACCAGGAGGGTAGAAAAACTAAACAAGATCTCTGACTCAGAGATCACGAGGAACAACCATTCAGAAAGCAGTTGAACCCATAACAACCCATTCTCCAGAAGTTTCAGAATTGGGAAACAAGTCACAGAGCACAATTAGAACAGGGAAAAGGCCAGGATTCTGAGAGACAGAGAAGGGGGTTGAGGTGCAATGTGGTTCTCTTAAGCCTGGTGCTGAGATGTTTAGCCCTCATGAGTACTAGGCCTGAACAATGGATAACTTGGTAGTGACCATTATCATGACAAAATGCCTATGATCCTCTGAATGGATGGATTGAAGCTTTGCGGTGTTTTAACAATCAGATCTCTTCCAAGTTAACATTTATGAAATGTTCACGGGTCATCCATATGCTTATAGGATCCACATCCCTGTTAACTTTCAACTCAAGGAACAATGGTTTTTAGTTCCATGCTCTATACTAGCAACTATGCTAGGTACTATTATCTTCCATGGTATCATCCCTGCAAAAAACCTTAACTTTAACAACGAATGTTTTATAGTGTATGTATAATATACAAAGTCATTTTCACATCATCCCACTTAGTCTTCATATTATTCATTCATTCAATATTTATTTATTTGGTATCTGTTAGTAGTGTTAGGTAACAAAGATATAACAATGAATGTCGCACTCCGCACTCCTCATGGAGAGTAGACGTGAAGCTGTTATTAAATAATCACACTCACATCAAAATTCCCAGCTGTAATAAATACCAGCACTGTGAGGTGCATGCTGTAATGGGCATCTACAGTTGGTCAGGAAGTTCTCAGGATGAGTCGTATTGACTGCGTGATGCAAGAGCATTCCAGACACAACAAACAGCATGTGCAGTGGCCTCTTTGTCAGAGATGGGAGTCTGAAGAAGGCTCTTATGCTGCAACTAATTGACCAAGGAGACAAGAAACACAGTGCTAGACAGAAGGTGATCCCTGCCGACAGTGTCCTTTGAGAGCTTCATGCTAAAGAGATCACACCAGTGGGAGAGCAGCAAGGAACCTCCAGAGTAAAGCAAAACATGGTTTT
>NW_022105855.1:580600-582149 GCF_000313985.2 Echinops telfairi
GCCAGGCACCATCAGCTTTCTTCACCACATTTGCTTATGCACCCATTTTGTCTTCAGCGATCATGTCAGGAAGGTGAGCATTATGGAATGCCAGGTTATTAGAACAGTGTTCTTGGGTTGAAGGACTACTTGAGTGAAGGCCTAATGTCCATCTGCTACCTTAATACTAAACCTATAAATATATGTACATAGATCTATTTCCCCATCGTCATATATAAATATATTTATATTTAGACCCCTATAAATGCCCTTTGCCTCCTGGTTCTTTCCTCTGTTTCCTTTTACTTTCCTCTTGTCCCACTGCCATGTTCAGCCTTCATTTGATTTTCAGTAATTCCTCTCATTTACATTGCCCTTGATGAAGCCCTACCAGGCATCCTACACCCTCCTCACCACTGATTTGGATCACTTGTTGCTCCCTTGTCCCTGGGTTTGTTAACACCCACTTCCTTTCCCCCTCCCCTGCCCCTTCCCATCTCCCCCTACTTCCATTGTCTTCTCCTCCAGATTGTTTATCCCACCTATCTTATCTAGATAGATATGCAGAGATAATAATATGCATAAAACCAAGAAAGAACAAAACAAAGCAACAAGAAAACCAATGACAAAAAAAAAAAGAAAGAAAGAAAGAAAGGCGTATAAATAGTTCAAGGTCTGTTTGTTGAATTTTAGACGTGTTTTCAGGTCAAGTCTGATGGAGTGCCATGCCCTGGTCTCAAAATCTATTTTGGTATTCTCCGGGGACTTTGTTGCTCTGCTCCCCTTGCTGTTTGGTTAATACCTTTAGTGTTTTGCCTCAGTGTGGTGGGGTCAGATCGGGCACAACTCCCACACTGTGTCTTCATTGTTGTCCCTCATAGTGTCATGGGTCAGTGAGGGACTCCGTGTCTCATGGTGGGGCCAGCCCTATGGTCCTCTCTGTGCCTTGGTTGCTCTGAGCAGGGATATCGTCCTCAGGGCTTGGTGGACCAGGATGTGCTCCACTCTCTTTCCCTCCCCCTTGTTTACTCCTTTGTTCTCTGATCAGACATGTCCCTCTCCCTGAGCTGTAGCTTTGGTGCTGTCCTCTGAAGTGAATTCTTCTGGGGGGTAGGGGGAGGTTGTCCATGTAGTTGGGATTGGGGCTGTCCCCTCTGACCTCTCTACTGGTTCTCTGCTTCATGCCAAAGATACTATATTTTGTCCATCAAAGTGGCAATCTTTTTAAATTAAAATACTTAATATTGGTGAGCATATAAGGAAATAGACACTACCATAAACTCATGACAAAAATATAAATTTGAATGACCTCTGTGGAAGACAATTTAGCAATAACAGCCTCACAAGTTCCATCTGTTCAGCTTATAAAAATGTATTTTATGCAATCCCAAAATATTCATCTGACATATAACTACAGCATTATTTTTCATAGTGAGTAATTCGCAACAGTTAACATGGTAAATGATGAAAGACTAGCTTTCATTATGATATCAGTGATATCATAATTATGATATCAATGATACCCAAAACCAAAACCCATTACCGTTGGGTTGATTCTGCATCATAGTGC
>NW_022105855.1:582685-584202 GCF_000313985.2 Echinops telfairi
ATATACAAATGCGCTTTACACAATTGATGTATGTATGGATTGTGATAAGAGTTGTATGAGCCCCTAATAAAATGATTAAAAAAAAAAAAAGAACAGGCCTTATTTGGACCCTCCCTGGGGCCTAAGGTCATATTGCATATGAATGGGATAGTCTAGATAAGAAAGTTTGATTTGTGTGTTGAAAAAAAGAATTGCGGTTAGGATCTGGCTGGGCTAGGATTATATTGACTTTTCTTACCTACTGTGATTGGCATGATGTGTGTTAGAAATGAATGTTCTAAACTAATGGTTAGAGTTTGTAAGCCTGCCCCCCTTCAGCCTTTACAATTGAATCTGGTAAAAGGGACATTAAGAGTTGCCCACAGGAAATGGCTTTTTGTCTGAAGCCAAGGGAAAAGGCTTAGAAAAGGTAACCCCCACCCAGTGCCAGGACATTGAATTTGAAAAGGCATGCAGCTAGAACTGTTAGAAGACTGAAGTAGAAGAAGAAAGTGACTTTGACTTTTTGAATCATGAGCCAGAGGTTTGCTTGTGGATGCTCCTAGGGTGGACAAGTGTATCCATCAGAACCCCGTCTTAGGACTGAACAGTAAAGGAATCCTATTGGCATCCTGAAGATAAAAGGATTTATACCACATTGTACTCATGTGCTTATTATGCAGCTTAGCCAAGGTTATTAGGTATAAAATTTGTGGCACATAGAATGTTCTTGATAAGTAGTACTCATGTGGCAGTGAGATTTTCTATCACCTTGCCACCTCGGTGAAAGTGTAGGGGTGGAGTTCACCCTGTCAATCAGATCACAGCCCAAGGATGCCTCCTTGGGGGTCTGGCCTTTTGTTTAAGAAACAGAGAGAGAGGCTGAGCAGAGCTATTCTTTGACACTTTGCCTTCTGTCTGAACTGGATCTGGTTCTTTGATCTCCTGCTGATCAAGGAACTGTCAGTGGACTGCGGGCAGTGGATTCATTCAGCCAGCTTTGGATTCATTTTACTGCAGCATCCACCAGCCTGTGCCCCCACTGTCTCTGTTTGGTAATCCGTCCTGCTTTCCTGTCCATCAGCTTCCATGAGTAAGGAGAAGCCTGATTTGAACTGGACTGGACTTACTTCTACTACTGTGTAAGCTGTTTCTTGACACAATTCTCTTGCTATGTACATCGCATAAAAGTGCCACTGATTTTCCTTCTCAAGAGAGGCCAAGCTAACACAATCCCATGGGAGTGGGATGCTGCAGAAACCCATCACGAAAATGATGTGTGCAGGCTTATCTGACCTCTGCCTTATGGCAATTGGGTGGAAGTGGATTTCCATTCTCCTTTGAATGGCCAGAGGAGTTCAGATATGGCTACATATTTTACTTGGTTTCTGGAAAAGACCCAGGAAGTAGAACATTTGATTCTTAGAAGTTGTATTTGACCTGAGTTGAAGCTCAGGGAAGTTAAGCACCTTTTGGACTTTCCTGAGGCAAAAGCTATGCTGCACAATCAGAATGGCTGATAGAAGAACAGGCCTCAG
>NW_022105855.1:585655-593876 GCF_000313985.2 Echinops telfairi
ATATACAAATGCGCTTTACACAATTGATGTATGTATGGATTGTGATAAGAGTTGTATGAGCCCCTAATAAAATGATTAAAAAAAAAAAAAGAACAGGCCTTATTTGGACCCTCCCTGGGGCCTAAGGTCATATTGCATATGAATGGGATAGTCTAGATAAGAAAGTTTGATTTGTGTGTTGAAAAAAAGAATTGCGGTTAGGATCTGGCTGGGCTAGGATTATATTGACTTTTCTTACCTACTGTGATTGGCATGATGTGTGTTAGAAATGAATGTTCTAAACTAATGGTTAGAGTTTGTAAGCCTGCCCCCCTTCAGCCTTTACAATTGAATCTGGTAAAAGGGACATTAAGAGTTGCCCACAGGAAATGGCTTTTTGTCTGAAGCCAAGGGAAAAGGCTTAGAAAAGGTAACCCCCACCCAGTGCCAGGACATTGAATTTGAAAAGGCATGCAGCTAGAACTGTTAGAAGACTGAAGTAGAAGAAGAAAGTGACTTTGACTTTTTGAATCATGAGCCAGAGGTTTGCTTGTGGATGCTCCTAGGGTGGACAAGTGTATCTATCAGAACCCCGTCTTAGGACTGAACAGTAAAGGAATCCTATTGGCATCCTGAAGCGCTAGATGGTGACTACCTGGACCCATTGATTAAGTGGAAGTGGGGGAAATGGAGAGATGGGTTTAGTCTGACCACAACACCCATGGATTTGGTTCACTGGGAACAGAAGAGAGACAAGATGTTGGCTGTCCTGAAGTTAAAGCTGTCGGAACCTCAACCCATGGTGTGATCTAGTCCGAGGACACTAGGGCTGTTGAGAATGTGAAGGGGCCGCTGGTCTGAAATGTGTGGGAATCTCGCTAGCTTGTTACAGTACCCATTGACCTAGCTTGAAATGGCTAGGACCAATTTGACCAGAACCCAATTGGGTGAAGAGGAAAATGTTTAACCCTGTGTGATGGTACACATTGCTGGATGGCTTGATGGATGGCCTGCTCTGGATTTTACCTTGCTTACGGAAGTATACACACAAGACTCCAAATGGAATGGAGAGTCTTCACATCAAAGCACATGCTTGTCCCCTCCCAGTTCTGGGTTGATAGAAAGGAGCAGTGTAGAAATTGGTTACCCCAAATGGGAGGAGATAAAGGCACAAAGTGGCCAGCTTACAGACTTTCACAGGTGAGACAAAATGTTGATAGGATGAGAGAATTCACACATAAGTGTTCATAAAACTGTAATCGTTAGGCATAGGAGATTTTATTTTCACTTATAGAATATAAAATTTAAATGGGGTCGGTCCATCTTCAGTTGTACACATTTTAGTTGAATCCTATTGGATACAACCATGATTTTATTATTGCCTTTGTTTAGAGACTAAGAATGGTTAAAGAGTTGTGTACAGACGTCAAGTTGACAAGGGGTGATCGGTGGCAGTTAGATTTTTTGGTCAATTTGCCACCTATCTGAAAGGGTAGGGGTGGGGTGCAATATTTCCACCAGGACACACAGCCTGAGGATGCCTCCCTGGGGTGTGGCCTTTTTATAGGAGAGACATTGATGACTTTCCTGCCCTCTCTTGCCCTTCAGCTCTATCTTTGCTGGGTCTCTGTGTCTGCCTTCAGAGGTGGCTCTCTGTAGACCACTGACCCTGGGAGCCAACCTCCAAGCTGCTTGTCCCCTGCCATGCATCCACCGACCTTGATCCATGCAGTTCTGTACCTGCCATGTGATCCCTGTGCCCAAATTAACCTTTTGGAGTCATTGGCTTTGGCTATGTGACTCTGACGATGGCTCCAGCTAGCCTTGGACCCACCGACTTGAATTTGACTGGGCTGGGAAGCTTCCTTGATATTAAATTACTTCTTGATATAAAGTTCCTTCTTAAACAATTGAAAGCAAGCAAATGAACCAAAAACTGGATTGGGTCAGATTATAAAGGATCATGTAGGCAATACAAAGGAACTGGTAGGCAGAGAGATTTAAAATGGAGGATGATGAATTTCTACTTTATAAACCTTTCTTTGTATCAGGGTGAATTTGGGGAGTAGGCAAGGAGACTGGTTACCAGGTGATTGAAGTAGACTTAGTAAAGGGGTGGTCGTGGACATGAAGAGAGTTACTAGGTTCAACCAAGTGACCACTTTCTCCCTACTAGACAGAACATGTGGTAACCCAGTTCTCCCTCATGCCCATCCACTTGTTCATTGATTTGAGTAGCATCTATCTGGCCCCTAATGTAGGCCAAGTGGTGTGCTAAATGCTTGGGATATAAATAGGACATGACTCCTTCCAATAACAAGCTCAATGTTTAGGATGGCTGACATTTAACAATTAAAATACAATCTACTAAGGACTATAAAAGAGATAAACAGAGGAATGTCAAGAAAAGAGGTTTCTAACAAGCTTTGTGAGGGGTAAAGTCAGCATTACACTTAACATTGTATGAGTAGCATTGAGCTGACCTGGGAAACCTGCTAGGTGCTGAATAAATATGTGAGTGTAAGTGGGGAGGTCTGTAGGCTGGGGGATGACACTTTATTCCTCCCTTTGTGATAAGCTGGAGAAGGGACCTGTCTCTTGGTTTTGAAAATAAAAGGGTTAAAACACCTAGGATTGCCCCTGGGTGAGGGTGCTTACAACAACACAAGATATGCTGCGATATTGAATAGAGTAGAAGCTGTAAGCCTCTGAGGATGTTCCTGGGTGGTGCAAACTCAGATACCAACTGAAGTGTTGGAGGTTCAAGCCCAGTAAGACATACCCCAGAGGGAAGGCCTGGTGATCTACACCTGAACAATTAGCCACGGGAACCCTATGGAGCCCAATTCTAGTGAACACACAGGAGGTGTCCATGATGTGGAATTGGCTGGATGGGGGCTGAGGGGTTTACCGTTCTGAGAGTTACTTGGCAAGACTTGGGGCAAAATTGCTATGTTTGTTTTCCCTTTGCCATCTAACAAAGTTTGGGGGTTTGTTTTGTTTTGTTTTAAGCGTGAGCTTATTTCGTCAAAGATAATCTAAGGCAAGAGTAAAGCTTTGTCAAACTTGAGTAAGAGACTCAACCAGAGCATTTCCTCCATCGAGGATCCCTGTGAGGAAGGGGAACCTCAGGGCGGGGAGCTGAGGTTGTGGCTGCTCCTGTCCCCAGAACCTGAAAATTCTGGGTTTTGTTTTACAAAAGGAGGTGAATCAATCATCTTGGACTTGCCATTGTGAAATCCAGCAAACCCTCAAAACCAACACCCCCCGCCTTTATTTCCTAGTTAATTTGTTTGCAGAGCCGACCAATGTGGTCCCAACTCCCTGCTGTTCCACAAGAGAAGGAGGTAGCGGTGTGCCTTGGTTCAGATGATAGTTCGGAACTGTGTCAGGCGGCCCTGCCCTTTTCTGTGGGTTACTATGAATTGACTTGATAGCGATGGTTTGGTTTCATTTGAACGTGAATTCATTTGACAACAAAATCTGACATGAGCTGATGTGAAGCTATTTATAGTCTTGATTTCCTCTGAAAGTATCCATCTTTGATGTTTTATGGCAGAAATAGTTATGTGTTTGGTGAGAGGTTCTGGCCCCTGATAGCCCTCCATGATATCATGTTAGATAATATTTGGTAACTGTACCATGTTAACTTTTTAAAACCTGAAAATGTTTGAATTAGGAAACACATCCTACGCCTACAGTTTTAGAGAAAGAATTGTGGCTTCATATTTTCTTTCAAGGGTTATTAAAGGGTCTTAGAGACAGTAAGCATTACTTGAGTCTTGAAGATGCATAGAACCTGTTTCTCAACGTGAAGTTCTTCTTGAGCCAAAGTTTTAAACTGATCTTGTTGGATCAAAGGACTTCTACCACACTGGTGTTGTACAGTGATTATAGCGTTGGCCCCCTGGGGTGTTTGGAAATGTGTGAGTGTATTTTTTTGAAGAGTACAATGATTGAAGAGTGTTTCTGTTGTTTTTGTAGCATACCCCGAAGTCCATTCCGACTCATTTTGAATGTATGGGACAAAATAGGACTGACTGCCCCATAGGGTTTCCGAGGCTGTACATCTTTACGAAAGCAGATGGCCACACCTTTCTCCTGTGGAACAGCTGGTGGGTTAGAACCATTGACCTTTCAGCTAATAGTTCTCACATAATGAACAGGTGCTAGGGCTGCTAAACAGCTGGATGTAGCAAAGATAGCCCTGCATGATGAAGACTCATCTGCCCAAAAAACGAACAGCTGCTCTGGGGCGAAACACCGAGGAAGAGCCAGAGTGCTGGGCCCGGGCCTGGGGTCGGGTCTGTCTGAAGGAAAGCCGAGCCTGGCAAGCTTAGGCTAATGTGTTTTCCCCTAACGGCAACTCTCCACTCCTCCTCTCCATTCACTTTTTAATGGTTTCCTTGAGCTCCATTCTTGGACTTCGTAAAGCATGTACCATCAACGAATAATGTTAATTACAGAGGAGGTTTGGACTGGTGTTTGGATCTTTGATCTCTAGGAATAATGAGAACTTTGCACTTTCCATGTTTCCCCATTTCACCTGTGACTCTTAGAAATAACACCCCCTCTTTTAAAAGAAACCTTGCTTGCCTCTAGGCGTAGAGTGATATGAAATAAAATTGCATGCAGAGCTTAGCACGAGTGCTCAAAACAAGCAGGCAGGAATTAGCGTCCGTGGACGTCATTTGCCTCCGGCATGCGTGGGCTCTCTGCCTTCCTGGAGGGCCTGTGGTTCCAGCACGTCCCTGTCCCCTCCTCACTGGGCTCCTTGCTCCTTCCTACCTTTTGGTAAAAATGAAGGGGGGTGTGGAGTGGGTGGAGGTGCTATTTATTCTCTTTCATGGTTAAAACATTGGAATGCTTTACAAAGATTACTCCACGTTGTGATTAACGTTCCTCATGCAGGTGTTAAGAATGAGTAGCCAGGGCTTTGAACCGCTTCTCTCCAATTCAGTCATGGCCAGCAAAGAAAACCCAAGACACCCATATTTGTCAAGTGTGGGTGTACCAGAATGATAACCGGAATGGGAAAAGTTACAGTTGACACCCTTGCTAGAAATATAATTGTCCTTCTAGAAAACCAACCAGTAGAGTGTGTGTGTGTGTGTGTGTGTGTGTGTGTGTGTGTGTGTGGCATAGCAACCAAATCTTGGTATCAGTGAAACTGGAAACATCCTTGTTTGACTCCAAGGCAATGACTGAGCGCATCACTCCCCAGCCTGGGTCCAGGCTCCAGCATCTGGATCTTGGACTCACTCTCTCTCTTCTGAGTCGCTCATCCCAGCGTTTTCCTGGTCCAGTTTCTGTCCTGGTGGACTACCCTCTGACAAACGCTGGTCTGCGTCCGCCATGACTGACTTGGTTTGAGCCGGTTCGCAGCCCTGATGAGACCAAATTGAATTTGGTTTACAAACCGTCACTGCCCAGACAGGACTCCATTGATGTCTTCCTGAGTCCCCGGAATTATTCAGCCCTCTTTCCACAACATCTAGGAGAAACAAAACAAGACACCCCCCCCCAAAAAAAAAAGCAGACACTAGCAATTGCCACTACAATACACAAATAAAAATGAATAATTCAGAACTCCCGTCTTACTTTGCTCCCCCTTGCCACCTCCGGCTAACTCCAGCGTTGCTTTCCAGCTCACAGTACTCAGAGAGGGAGGCGGCAGCGATGAGTGTCCAGGAGTCAGACAAAAAGCATGTCAGTAAGTGGCCCCGAAGAACCTTTGCGGAGCAGCTGGGAACGCACAGCCGGACTGGAATCTGCTGTCATGTGGAGCCTACTGGCTCTCTACTGGTCCCCAGGTGCTTGAAGACGTGAAGCCCCGACCTGTACCCAGTTGTTGACGTGCTCCTTCATGGTCACTCTTCAACCATTTCCTCGGGAGCGGTAGCTTCCGGTTCTTCTCAGGTGCCACGATCTTGTATGTGGAGCATCTGTGCTCGGCCTGTGTCCCCAGTTCATTTTGTCAGGTGGGCGAAAACCCGAAAGCAGGAACGGGACCTACGTGTCCCAGTGGCTCTCCCTTCACTGGTGTGTGGACTGTGCACAGAGCCAAGAGCCTCTCCGGTGTGCCCTATCGAGTCCCTGGGCATCCGCTGGCCTTTGGCGTCTTGGCTTGACCTTTGACTTGCTTGTGGTCAGTGGGCATTGCTCCAGATCGTTAGAACACTCACTGCTGAGTCAGATTCCGGATCCCTAGGCCTCCGGTTGGCTGCCCCCGCCCCGCCATCAACATTTCCAAAACATGTTCTTGCTACTTGGGCCCTTTGTATCAGCTCCTCTTTTGCCCCCTCCCTCCCAAAGCCTCCCACCCTCATGAATCCTTGATCGATTATGTATTGTTGTCATTATTTCGTGTCTTACACTGTCCATTGTCTCCCTTCACATACATTTCTGTTATTCGTCCCCATTGGGGTGGGGGGTTATATAGCCAATCTTGTGATGGGTTCCCCCTTCTCCCCCTCCCCTACCACCCGGCTCCCCCACCCGCATGTGTCGCTACTCCCTTATTGTTGGCCTATATCTTTTCCATTCTGCGAAATTCGTTTCGCCTTCCCATCCGCTTCCCGACTACCAGCGGCATAGTGCTGTTGCTGCTTCACTCATTCTCTCTGTCCTTGTCGGTTTATGTCTTTAAAAAAAAAAATCTACTTTTGTTTTGGTTGGCAAAAGTAGATTCCTGTGTTTAATCTGCCATCTTTCCCAGAACCCGTGCACGGAAATGAATAGGTTTTGTTTCACTTGGTTGGCATTCCTGACTCAAGCACTCGGGCCTGGTGTTAAATCTGGATAGCGCCGCCCTTGGAGGGATTGGAGAAGGCGGCATGAGGGACACACACTTCTTAAGGAACCCGTGCTGCCTTCTGTTGGCATTTTCTGTCTGAGGAAGCCATTTCCACGCTCTTACTCGACTTTCAACATTATGCCTGAGGGATGGAAACTGAGGACAGTAATTCCACCAACCCCCCAGTCTGCTACCAACTGGAAAGCAAGAGGAAGGGGACCCTCTTATACATGCACATAGTTAAGTAAGTCCTTCATATTTGTATTCTGGTACTCCAGATAGACAAAAATAACAAAGTAAAAGTAAGCCCCGTTCTTTAGTACACGGCTTGACAAGATTTTTAGTTTATATTTGTAATTTCAGACTTAGGGGTTTTGCCTTAGGTTTCTTTTTTTCATATATAATATATATATGAAAAATAAATATATATATTTATTTTTTTCCCTCCATCCAATAAAAGAGGAAGCATATCTGAATTTATTTTTCTTTAGTCATTTTTCAAGGGCATCATGTGATTTAATGTAAATTGGTGAACGCTTGGTTCAGGATCCACTTTATCAACCTACCCTTTAATCATGTGTGAGGGGGCTCGGGGCATGTGATACGGAGGTGGGTGTTGGAGAGAAAAGGGGAGAGATGCTTCAGTTTCTGAGGGCCTGGAGGCACAGAGTCACTGAGAGCTGTTTCCATGGCAGTGCTATGGAAACCGGGCTCTGCCGCTCACTCCTTTCCAAAGTGGGATTTCCATGCTTCATATAGCATGGGCTCCAAAAAAACCTACTGGCACCTCATCTGAACTATGGCTATCATTATAGCCTTGTCGCAATCTATCATTCTAACTTCTGTTAAGTGCGGAGAAGCGGGAAACAATCGGCTCCTAGTCCGGTCACTGGTAGAAAGTCAGCACCTTAAAGTCTTCTGTGTATTGTCTGGTGTGCCGCCGAGAAACGCTAGTTTTACTGTGTACCAGTTGTTGTTTCCGTGTCTCCATAAATCCATGTGAACCCACTCTCTGGATTCTCTTTTAGAGTATTGTGAAGTAATTCTATAGTTTTATGGGTGCCAGAGACTTCTCCCGATATTTTCCCTCCATTTGTTGGCTAAGGGTACAGGACTTACCCCTTCAAGGGTCTGACATCCCCTGCCCCTAGGCTCATCTGGTGGTCTTACGTTTGATTTGGCTTTGTCACGTGTGCTGCATTTCACAGTGGGGACCAGATGAAATGCTATGGATCAATCTCTGTAAAGTCACCATTTTGCCAAAGCTTTTCAAGCGTGTGTTATACTGGCAGTGTGTGTGTGTGTGTGTGTGTGTGTGTGTGTGTGTGTGTGTGTGTGTGTTTGATTATTTTGTACATGTGTTCACTCAGGTGAGGCCTTTTGACATAGGATGTTGGCTAACAGTTGTGATTTTCACCTCCTTGTCTTCCTTCAATGGCAAGGCTA
>NW_022105855.1:593976-607728 GCF_000313985.2 Echinops telfairi
AAAGCTTTTCAAGCGTGTGTTATACTGGCAGTGTGTGTCCTTGTGACTGGCAGTGTGTGTGTGTGTGTGTGTGTGTGTGTGTGTGTGTGTGTGACATCATTTCCTGTACATGTGTTCACTCAGGTGAGGCCTTTTGACATAGGATGTTGGCTAACAGTTGTGATTTTCACCTCCTTGTCTTCCTTCAATGGCAAGGCTATTGTGTAAGGGATGGCATCAAATGAAACCCATGAATATAAGACCTGAGAGAAAAAGTACTGAAGGTTGCAGGTACATTTTTAGAATAGAAAATACTTGAGTATTTTAACTTGCTTTTCCCTGAAAACGTCAGAGAAAAAGGAATACCCTCAATGAGATGGATTGGGGCAGTGACTGTAACAATGGGCGCAGACACAGCCAGTATGAGGGTGGCGCGGGACTGGTCACTGGTTCATTCTGTTGTGCATGGGCCACTGTGAGTCAGAACTGACTTGCTGGCCCCTACCAGTAACATTCCCCTTCAAAGACATCAAAGATAGGCCTAATGGGCTTAATGAGCACTACCAGGCAGTGAGAGCTTATTTTATTAGACCTTAAAACCTGGCTTTTATATATATATAACTTCTGTAGCATATATATAACTTCTGTAGCTCTCATATTACAGAAACTTTCCTAAAGGCCTTTTATTAGACTCAATACATCTTTCTACAGCATCTTTATATTTTTCCTGATACATACTTCCTCAAAGCTCCCTTCTCCAATGACTTCATTTCGCTCCTCAATGCACAATTCACCTTTCATTCTTTTGTTTTGAATCAGTTTCTGCTCAAGATATTTATGGATTCCTGAGTACTTGGTCATTATTTTATTCTTAAGATGTCAGCATTTTCTGTTTTATCTGTTTTGGGTGGCACCTTATCCTAGATTCAATGATACAACATATTCCTGCTATGAGTTTCTTGTTTGAGAGTCTTTTGCCTAGTAGCTTAATCCCAGCGCTGATATTTGCCACTGATCTGAGGTACCTCGAGTACTGCTTGCACATTCATTGTCCACCGTTCATTGCCACACCTTTGATTATAGTTTTTCTTTTCACTTATCGACCCCTTTATTCATTCCACTATTGATGGTTGCTGTGTGTATAGCATTGTGTTGTGTATGGGTCACACCCAAGAAGTCAAAGATACACTATAAAGTTGAACCATATGAAATTGCTGAAACTCTATTCCTTTTGACCAATTGAAGGACAATTTCACGTGCTCTAACCTCATATAAAGGTAGCATATAAAAAGAGCTAGGTAAACAAGATTGACATTTAAAGACAGCTTTTTAAAAATCAAAGAGATGAAAGTGAGAGGAAGAATTGAAAATGCCAGGCCTGGACAGGGAGAGC
This sequence comes from Echinops telfairi, assembly GCF_000313985.2. Lineage (NCBI taxonomy): Eukaryota > Metazoa > Chordata > Mammalia > Afrosoricida > Tenrecidae > Echinops > Echinops telfairi. The sequence continues at coordinate 595,349 of NW_022105855.1, forward strand.
TGCAAGAATCATGACCACCTCGATGTCCGAAGCACAAGACTCCGTGTGTGGGAAGACGAGTAAGTGGTAGATTCTCCCCAGAGTTTTGTAGTGAACACTACCGTAGCCACTAGCCACCTGTGACTATTTAAATGTCCATTGTTGTTGTTGTTGTTAGGTGCCCCTGCATGGTTCTGACTCATAGCAACCCTTTGTACAAGAGAATGAAGCACTGCCACGTTCTGTGGCACCCTCACAGCTGTTCCTGTGTCTGCGCCCATCGATGCAGCCAGGGCGTCCACCCATCGTGTCAGAGGTCTTCCTCGTTTTCACAGCACTGATGCGTTAGCAAGCATGATGTCCTTCTCCAGGGACTGGTCTCTCTTGACAACATGTCCCCAGTATGGGAGACAGAGTCTCTCCAGCCTTGCCCCTACCCTGCACTTCTTCCAAGGCAGATTTGTTTATTCTTTTGGCAATCCGTGGTGCAGTCCACATTCTTCACCAGCACCACACTTCAACTGCATTGATCCTGGAGGTCCAGAAGCTGTACCTATAACAAAGAAAGGTAGCCTCATAGGATGCTCAAATTAGACAATACTTTTAATTAGTTAAATGAAACTAAGAATCCAGTTCCTTGGTAGTCTGAGACGTATTTCAAGTGTTTACCATTCACACATGGTGAGTGGTTATCATATTGTACAGTAGAGATTAGAACATTTCTAGCACCATAAAGGCCTTATTGGGTGATGCTGCAAACCAGAGAAGAATGGATTGTGGGGGGATAATAGGCTAGGGGGACTTTAGGCTTAGAACGAAGTCTGTAATGGTGTAGGGAACTTGAGGGATGTAGGGCGTCTTTGGCATTTCACTGACTGGCACGGGCTAGTTCCTCCTGTGCTGTGCCTTTGTGGCTATTTTGGAACAGCTAGTAGCTTCGGTGCATTCTGTCACCGGTCTCAGATGTACAAATACTGACCAGATCAAAGAGTCAGTTGCCTTACAGGGATTATTCCCTTTGCTGTCCATCTCAGCCAACCCCAGGGGCTAGATGCCACACGAGAGAGATGACCTGATTCGGTTCTCTGCTTATGGTCCCTCTAGCTGAGCATGAGCACCCACTGAGGAATTCGCCGGAGAGGAAAACTACCATTTACTCATCTTCCCACCCACTGAAAGAGTTTTGTACTTCAGGCATCAAGTTGCTAAATTCAAACACTTTCCAAGTTTCCTGGAAATGCCGATGTTTCATCCCAACTCAATCATTGCTTTTCACTCCTTGATAACTTAAAAAATAAATTTGACTTGTCATTTTCCCCCCAACAGTTTTATTGGCACATCATTTACATATAATCTGATTCAATAGTTCAATCGCACATAATTTACATATCATCTGATTCAATAGTTCAATCGTTCAATCACATCAAGGAGAATTGTATAATCATCACCACATCAATTTAGAGCACCCCCTCCCCCCAATAATTAAATAAGTTTAAAATGAGTTGTTCAATCACAACCTGTTCTTGTGCTCCCCTCCCACTCTTGCCTTCATTGTTTACTTCTAAAATCCCCTTTCCCTCCCTATCACCTCCCCCCCAGCCCCAGTATTCCCTATATTCCCTTGTATCAGTTATTACCATTATCCATCTTCCTGTGCATCACCACTGGAATACCCAACAGAAACAATAAAAATCAAATCCGCACTAAGGTAGTAAGGATAAAATCATACCCTGTTTCCCTGAAAATAAGACAGCGTCTTATTTTAATTTTTGCTCCCAAATGTGCGCTAGGTCTTATTTTCAGGGGATGTCTTATTTTTCCATGAAGAAGAATATGGTACACATTTATTGTTTATTGTTTTAGTAAAAGAGACCTCACACTTCCTGTCTGCTCTGGCTGCGCTGTGGCCGACAGTGAGCTGCATGGTGGCACCTGCCTCTATGGTCCAGAGTCCAGAGTTACGGTAGGTTTCGGGAGGTCTTATTTTCGGAGGGTGCCTTATATTTCAGCAAGAGGCAAAACTGTAAGTAGGTCTTATTTTCGGGGGATGTCTTACTTTCGGGGAAACAGGGTAGTAGTATAAAGACAAAAATACAAATAATGCATAAGAAGGAAAAGACCATCATCAACATTCAAAAATCCAGGGAGGAAATTTCTGTTTTGGAACCAGTAATTGCTGCTTGCACCCAGCACCAATTCAGGTCGTGGCTGTGGGGTAGTCCAGGGTCAAGTATCAAGTTCGGTCCAACATCATCAAGATTTCAATAGTCTCTGCCTGAGATAGTGAGGCTGCTTGAGACTCTTGCCTGTGGCTAGAGCGGATCTGCCAATGACTCAGCCTGACTAGGTACTCTGCAGATGGGTTTTGGGCTCCCTCAGTCCTCCACAAACTGGTTGTTCATAATTTTAGCTCTGATTACTTTTCTCTTTGCCATATTTGAATTTTGTAATTGTCGTCTTTGGATCACACAAGCTGGTGTGCTTCTTCCTTTGGACTTAGTTGACTCCTTGCTTCGATGGCTGCTCTTTTAAATACAAGCCTCTAGGACCCCAGACATGATCCCAATGGATAGCCGGGCATCATGCGCTCTCTTTATGACTTTCGATAACGTTCTTGGCACATCCAAAAGGGACCGTGGTGATTGAGGGGCATTCTGCAGTGAGGATGCATTCACCATTTTTCATCTCTGAGTCTGCCCACTTTGATCTAAAGACCCCACTGGTGGCTCATGTGAACCCATGTGTCCGTACACATTCTGCTGCTCTTGTGCATTTGCGATTTCCCCAAAAGGGGAGACTATAAAACTGGGTTGGAGTCAACCTCAAGTCACTGTCATGGAGTCGATTGCAAGTGATCGTGATCTAAGGGGCCAGGAGAGAACTGCCCTTTGGAGTTCTGAGACTAAATCTTCACGGGAGCGGATCACCTCATCTCTCTCTTGTGGAGGGACTGCTATGTTTGAACTGCTGTCCAAACAGCAGCCTAGTGAGTACTCTACCATGCCCCTAGAGCTCCTAGAAGGAAGGGAGAGGGGAAACACACACACACACACACACACACACACACACACACACAGGCAAAGGGTGTTTTTGATACCTATTTTATGAGACTATTGGACACGCCTTTATTCACTGGTATGTAAGTCATTGTATTTTAACCATAATAAGTAGAGCCTAGTTGAACTGCCCTCATGGGGCTTCCAAGGCTGTGAAACTTCACAGAACCAGACTACCCCATGTGTCTCACATGGAGTGCTGGAGAGATTTGAACTGCCCAACTTTAGGTTAGCTGAGTACTTAGCTCTTGCGCCACCCCCGGCACAATCTTAACTAGGATGCACTCATGTATTTAAACTCTTTACTATTCTCACTGTGCACCCTATTGAATGAGTCACCCCTTTGAAGTTAGACTTGAGTCTGCATCGATGACCTTTGACAAGTGTCTTAATATTCTTGATCTTCAGCCGTCGCATGTATTATAGAAACTTGAGTGTGATCATGAGGATGAAGTGAGAATATGAGTGTATCAATTGTTGACAATCGGTGATTGTTACTATTAGCTATTATTATGTTGTTATGTTTTCTACCAAACTTTATTCCCGCTTCCTGTTTCCAGTTCCTAGTACACAGAGTCCCAGAAGTAAAATGATTGTCGGAATCCATAGCATTCACACATGCTCTCTCTGCCGTCTGGTTCTCATTTCTGCCTCACTCTTATCCTCCCCTTATATTATTATCATTATGGCATTTAGTGTCTAAATTGTGACTCTAGTTCTAATAGTTCTTGATATGTTTCCATTTGACTTTTTTTATTTCCAGTTTTCCGTAAAACTCCCCCAGACGATTCAAGTGCGCCTGCTTTGCTGCTGTAATGTGGATCCCAGTCTACTATGCGTTGTCAATGCCCCTCCTGACATCTACAGTTGTCCCTGGAAGGGCAAGTCCTGGGTCTTCCCTTTCGGAATGCCAGGAGTTTCAACTACAGCGTGGTATCATGGGCACCACAACCAACATCCCTCATCTGACTGCTGCTTCTGCCTTTTTCCTCTCTCCCGCACTCCTGTGTCTCTAGACACATTGTTTGATTCCGTGGTACTTTTAATGTTCTCGGATTTCATATGTTCCTTCCTTTATTGAATGCAAAGCATTGGAGCAGAATTTTACCCATGTTTGAAGGAAAAACAGGTTTAATTCAAGATGAGAAAAAGAAAAAGGGCGGGGGGGAGCACTGATGAAAATAGAAACTGGGGCGAGTAGGTCATGGGGAATATTACTACCAGGCAGATCAAATTCAACCCAAAGCCTGAGCCCAACAGTTAATTCAGTCAACATCCTTCCATATAAAAGAGAAGTAAGTGGATGTGTTCTTGAAGTTTCCTTTATTGGAATACCCCCAGAGATGGCTGCGCTGGTAGAGACTTAAATATTTGAGATTTGATTTTTATAGAGGTGGGTAGAGTTATTGTCTGAAAAATGCGAACCTACCTGTGGGGTCCCCCACCATACCTTCAGTTTATAGGACATGCCCCCTTTTTGCGGTCTTTGTCCAGTTTTAACCTCGTAATGACCACCTTGCTGGGGTGAATGCCCACATGCACAGTGGTGCCGTTAGCTTTATCTCGCTGCACCCGCTCAATGTAGATGACGTATTTCTTGCGGTACACCTGGACCACTTTGCCAATCTGCTGACCTTTGTAGTGTCCTCGCACAACCTGAACTTCATCATCCTTGCGGATCGGCAATTTTCTTTTTGGCTGAGATTTTGCCAAAGTGTCATAGGTTAGGGAGACTTGTAAGAGTAAAAAACAAAACAAAACAAAACAAACAAAAAGCAATAGACCTCCTTTAAAATGTATACATGCACCAAAAAATTTCTGGGGACTTATGGACCGCTTAAGGTCTTATTCACAAACCCCAAGTTTAGCATTCCTAGTCCATATTCATATATTTTCCTTGCTAAGGTCACCAGATTTTAACATTGGTAAAGTGGGACACCATTGATAAAACTCTTACCCTGGCAAAATAGCCACATGGCAGCCGAAAACTATATACCCTAGCTTGTCGTGTATTCTTTCCAAAAATTGGGACTTTTAAAAAATGCCATGGGACGTGGGAAAAATTGTTAAACATTGGGACTGTCCCTCCAAAATGGGGACATCTGGTCATCTTATACCTCTCTCTGCATTCATTATCACTGTTAAAATATAACTTTTGTGTCCAATCCAAATCCGAAGCTTCTGTGTTCCTTCAGGCCCACATTCGGGCCAGTGTGTTGGTTGCCAGACCCTCTGGCTGCTTATGGTGACTCGAGTGGTCTGTCTCTGAAGGAAACTATCTGTGTGGCCATCAGGGAAGCAGGCCTGCCTGGAATGCCAGTGTGCAGATGTGTCTGTCTGTGCGCAGTAGTGACCCCAAAGTGTCACAAGACCTGGCCCTGTGAAAGTAGAAACTGACTCCTGCTAACTGAGACTACGGAAGCAGGGAGTTAGGGGTTAGTATTGCCAACTCTGTTTTGGCATCTTCCTCACTACCCTCTTTCCCTAGTTACATAGGGATGCCCGGTGTTCAGGTTTGAAGAAAGTAAAGGAGGCCAAGGGGGGTAAGGAACAATGGAGGCTGGGAGGTATCGATGATAAGAGGGGAAGGTCTCTCAGAAGAGGTGACATTTGAGCAAAACGATGAAGATGGGAAGGAAGCATGAGCTTTCTAGGTTCTGTGAACAGCAGACAGGTCCTGGGGCAGGAGCGGATTGGGCATGTCTGAGAAACACTGAGAAATGCTCCTGGTAGGAGCCCAAGGAGGAGGATGAAGGGCACAGGAACTGGGGTCAGCGAGGTAGACTGGGCCCATAGACCAGGCTACGATGCTTGGATCATGATCTTCACACGTTTGCATTGAACTTTGCCATCATAATTGAACTGTGTAATTGTCGTCTGGAATCATCATTTGTCTCTAGATCAAGGGATGTAGTCCATTTCTAAAGGACAAAGGTTCAAACATCATCTTTATGCTTTGAAATTTCCCATCATAAGAAGCAGTCCACAGCTGGATGAGTTTGATTGAGGTCTTGATCTTTTTGATAGTCTGAACTCTGAGAAGCAAACCAAGGGTCTTCAACTCAGTTTCCTTCTTTCAGAAGTCTTTTGGTTCCTTTACTGCCTGACTACCAAAGGGGTGGGGGTGGCGCTTCTGCTTAAATGCCTGCTTGTAATATTCTGAAACAAGGAGGCTAATCAAAGGCCCTGTTCTGCAGAACAGGGACACTGAATGACAAGATTTATTTCCGTAATCAAGCAGCTTAATTTGGACCTTTCCCCCTTCTCTGTTGCTGATTGAAATTGCGGCACGTTTTGCTGTGGTGAGATTCTATGCTCCCCTAGTAAATCTGCCTTACCATTACTAGAAGATGGGAAGCAAGGTGATTGTGGTCAGAGAGGAGAGGAGGAGAGGAGGAGGAGGAGAAGGAGGACTTCACATGGAGTGAAATGAGAACAAGTGTGGCAATGCATAAAAGGAACTAGAAGTGGTCGAGGGCCTCTTACAAGAAGGGGTGTTTTGTTTTTGAAGTTGGGAAAGATTTTATTGAGGCAGGGAAAGAGCTCCCATGAGGGAAAGGAGAGGAGAGCGGAGAAAGGGACGGGGGCATCTTGAGCCCCCCGGGCGGGTTCCGAGACCGAACACCTTAGGTCAGGGAAATCACCACAAGCAGTGGAGTTAAGGACTTCACATAATTGTCCACATGTCGGCGACTCACTGCCCAAAAAGGTTTTCTTCCAGGGAGCTGGAACACAGCAGTCATTTCTGCTCACACAGCCATAGCACGTTTGGGCTAAAGGACGCCATGGAGATCCTCTAATCCAATTGTCTTGTCATAAACCAGCCCCAGCAACATTAAGGATCATGCACTCTGTTTATTAATACTAGACAAAATTTCAAGACAAAGTCGACAAGCGTAAGGAATCTAATGGGATTTACTGGAAACTAAACAGCAGGGTTGGTGGACCTTTATCTAAAGCATTATGATTTGCAAGGCACACGCCCTACCTTGAGGTGGGTATGAGAGATGCAGATTCAGGTTGGAATTTGAGGGAACTCTTCTGAAAAGATTTAATAACCATCAGCGATAATGGTCTGCGTGCTTATTGTTTCTTAGAAAATCAAAAGCCTCACAATGGGAACCTGAACACCATCCTTTCTTTTGTATTGTAGTTGGGACTGAAGAGTAATGCTTTCAAGGGATAAAACAAATGCTCTGGCTGTCATTTGACGCAATTATTTGAAAATTTGACCTTCATGTTTTCCCAGCCTTGTTTTGGTTTTGAGCTTATCTTATGCTGCCCTATGAGCCTTAGTGAAGGGAGTTAATCTGTGGGTAAGAAGCTAAGGAGGTGTAGGTTTTAATCTTGGCTTTGTCTCTAACCCTCAGTGAGTCATTTAACCTTTCTGGGCTTCAGTTTTTTTAATTGTAAAATGGGAATGTCAATACAGATATGCCTCACAGAAGAATAACTAATAAATGACTGTAAAATTCTTTCCAAATATAAAGTGCTAAATAAATACTAAAAGATAATAGAAATGGACTCCTAAATAAAATGGATATAGAGAAAATTAAATCAAGGCCAGACCAGACTGATATGACTAGTCAGGTCTTAGCCAGGCTGTCTGTGGATGGGGGGGCGGACGGGGTGGAGAAGGAGGGTAGCAGGCCAAAGACAGAAGACAATGCCCAGTAAATTTTACTCGCCAGAAGGAGGTTGGTCATTTGAATTCATTTACATACTCCCCAGAAGAAAGGTAGGCAATCTATTTCCAAAAGATTGCAGTCATTGAAAACGCTATAGGACACCGTTCTACTCTGAAACACATGGGGTCACAACTAACTCGGCAAGCCAAACTCATTGGCACTCAGGCAATACAGACTCCTAGCAAGCTTATAGAACAGGGTAGAATTGCCTCTGGGAGTTCCCAAGACTGTGGCTGCTTAAGGAAGTAGAAACCTGGTCTTTCTCCCACGGAGGGGCTGGCGGTCTTGATCTTCTGACCATGCATAACCACTGTGCCACCACCACTGTGCCACCACGGCTCCCACCAAGGTCATCAGAATTGACTGTGATCAACTACTTAAGTCCATGAACTCACGGTTAGCACGGTCAGGGGCACATGGTTTAAACATCACTGTGTATTATTGCCCCTAGTCCTTATGACCAGCCCTTCTTGTTCAGAAAATTGACATGGCTTGGTCCACTTGTTCATTCATGTCAAAATATTTGGCAAGCATTGCTACAAGACACTCTTCTCGCCCTCATGGAGTTTATAATTGATCAGAGGTGGTGAGACATAACCAAGTTAATTTAAGGATTGGTGAGAAATACTCCAGGACTTGTAGATAGGACTGCAGGGGCACTTTTGTGATGAGAGCGGGCACACTGCAGGAGATGGGATTGGAATACCCACAGATCTCCCTGGGCAAGACTGGGAGTAGAAAGGAGGGCAGTCTAGGCCGAGTATGACCAAATATGAAACTGTAATAATGCTTAACAATGAGGCGTTCAGACACGTGGTATCTCGAAAAGCTGTAGAAGATAGGACTAAACAGATAGTTGTAGAAGATAGGGGTGGAGTTTAGAGGAACCCTCAGTGATTTGGGGAGAGAGGAATACACAGAGTGATTGTGGAAGAAGTGATCTGAAACACGAGCACAGTGCTACTCTTTCTGGGATGTGAGAGCAGAGGCTGAAAGCCAATTTACTAAAACTTAAGAAATGCAAACTGTCAGATGGGCAGAACAGGCCATGGAGGATTAAAGCAGCATATGAAAAGATGCCTTATCTAAAAACAACCCCTCTCTAACGGCAAGAGTTCTGCAGAAACCATAAGACAGTACATCAGAAATAAGTGGCAAATGTTTGACAGGTTTAAACTTGACCATCCAGGAATGCATATTCTGGTGCAAAGATATAATTTGACAGGTTCAGAGAGAGATGAAAATGAGTAAATAATGACGGAAGTTCTTAGTGAAGTGACAATTCCTAGTGATGTAATTCCATCAACCTAATTCCATCTACCATGCTTTAAATAGAAACAGAGGGGCGTAAAGTGACTGGGACACACATAACTTTGGGGTCCTGGGCAGAAAGACAAAGTCTGAATTGATGATGGGCATCACTTTAAACTTGTCTGGGGGTAACCCATCAAGAATATCCCCATGTATCGTTGTTCCCTTGGACTAGAAAGCCCGGTCCCTGGAGGAGGGACATCATGCACGTGAAGGAGAGGGGCAATGGAAGAAGAAGGGCCTGTACGAGATGGATCCACCCTGTGGCTGCCACATGGCTCAAACAGAACAGCAGTGGTGAGGATGGCCAGGGCTGGGCAGGGCTTCTGGCTGCTGCACACAGGGTGACTGTGCGTCTGAACTGACTCGCTGGCACCGAACAACGAAGAACTGTGTCCCTCTCACCGAGGAGTCTAAGTGTTTAGAGTTTTCCTGTGTGCAAACATGGTTCAGTGATGGAGTTTTTCAAGTGAGATCTGGCTTCAATCCCTGACCAATCCATCTCATCTGCAGCTACCATCTGTCTGTCACGAGAGGCTCCTGTGTTGTTCTGCTTCTAAACATGTTTCATGGAAGCTTCTAGATCGTAGGTCCCCAAACTTTTTTGGCCAACTACCCCTTTTTCAGGGGGAAAAATAATTCATTATCCCTCTGGCAGTTGAAAACGTTTGTACTATAGCCTATACTCCAGGATAAAGTGTAGGTACCTGCTTTTACAGGGTCCTTGGATTGGTCGAGCACTAGACTAATCTTTGTCTAGAAGAGAATAAGATGGAATAGGAAGAAAGGCCTGGTGATCTGACTCTGAAGATCAGCCAATGAAAACCACATGGATCAGAACAATCTGGTTCAATAGACAATCAGTCATGGGACTGAGCCAGGACTGGGCAGTACTTTTCTTTGCTCGGCAAGGGGTCGCCGTGAGTCATGGCTGACTCATTAGCAGCTAACAGGGACACCATGAAGATTGAAAGTGGAAAACTCCTTAACCATATTTTTGTATTAATTCATCACCCCCAATATTATTGCAGTCTTTGCATTGGTTAAAAATAGAACAAACATGTTTGCCTTGGTTCATATGGAAAACGTTTTCTTTTATCATTACGGTAAAAACAGATGCCAAAGGTGTGATGATAGTGAACGAGTAGTGTGGCCTATGAACTAGGGAGAGGAGCAGGGGCTTTGGGACCCAGCTTCTCGTATTGAGTTGTGTAGTTATCAGCTCTCTGGACTAGTCACCTCCTGTCCCAGACTGTCACTAGGACAGTGGTAATGGTTGTCATGTTGCCAGGCACCTCCAGTCAGACACCTGCTCCTGGTGCCCCGTGCACAATGTAGTGAGACACTGCTTGGCCTTGAGCCATCCCGTGATTGGTTGCAGATCTGACCAGGTTTTATATCGGCTGAGTCTTGGAATTGGAGTCCCAAGGCTATTCTCCCAAGTCTGTCTTGGTCCAAATGCTTCACCAAGACCTGTTTAGCACTAGAACCACACACAAAGCCTTTTGTATGCAGAGCCAGGCCCCCCATGGCCACTTATTTTTTTCTTTTAAAATGAAATATAACCTAAGATATTATCCCTATTACGCAAGGGATGTATGCCCATTGGAGAACAATTAGAAGGGGGGTGGGATCAGACATTATCTTACCAGATAATAGCACTAGAAGCATCTTCTTAGTTTATGCTAGAAATTATCAAGTGGACTTTCTAGTCAACCCAACTCACAGCGAGCCTGTCAGATGGAACTGAACTGGCTCCCAAGGTTTCCAGGGCTGTGATCAGCATGGGAACAGACCGCCATCGCTTTTGCCCGGGGAGCCACCAGTGAATTTGAACCAGCTGTCTTTTGGTTAGCCGCTGAGTGCTTTAATCAATCACTGTGCCCCAGGGCTTCCAGCAAATGGTATATAAAATAAAAATGAAGTAATAATATATACACTGTTATTACTGGAAGCCAACCATTCATATTTAACAGCGTTTAATGATCACCCTTTCTGTTCAACAAAAGTTCTTCTGTATCCTTTCTGATGCAAACCAAACCAAATTCCGTGCCACGAGTCAGTGCTGTCTCACAGTGACCCTCTTGGGCAGGGGAGGGCTGCCTGGGAGTTTCCGAGGCTGTAACTTTTCATAAGAGTTGAAAGCCCTGTCTTCCTCCCATGGAACGACTGGGGGATTTGAACAGCTGACCTTACAGTTAGCAGCCCAATGTGTAACCACTACACCTCCTGGGAATCTCTCCTTTCTTCATTTTTTACCAGCTCTCTTATTGTTCAGGAGATTTTATAGTATTTTCCACTTGGGGAGATTTCATAAGTAGTGTAATAATAAATATCCTTGCAGATAGTCTTCTTGTCCATTCACCAGTATTTCTTTAAGATAAGTTTGTGGACCTGCCTTTGCTTCTTCAAACATCACCAGTGTTCTGTGGGTTTGATGTAGCTCATCAAATGGATCATCTGAAAGTTTTCCTAGGTACACGTGTCTGTCAGTGGTGTTTGGGATGGATACTTCTTCCATCTCCACAATAAGGGGAGAAAATTCTTTGCATAATTAAAGGAATAAGATGCTATTTACTTGATTGGTGAATGAATTGAACTTTTACAGCATGTTTCTCAGCTGCTTGGTTTTTATTTTGCTTTTGGGAATTGCCTTTATTCTCATGTGTAGTACTTTGGAACGGAAGCAAAGTTCCCCCCTCCCCGTTCCCTCCTCTAATACCCTGTCTATCTTTATGATATTGCTTACCACTAAACTATTATTCATTGTTGATAGGTTTGTTTCTTGTGCTAGATTTCATGTTCCTTCAGGCGAGGATGGAATCTTATTTGTCTTGTATCCTGAGCACCCGGCGTGAAGGACGGACTCGGAAAGTGTCTGACGGTCCATGAACGCATGTGAAGAAGGGCCCCAGTGAGCTCTTTCCGGTCTGCTCGCCCGGAGTAGTGCAGTCAGCTCAGTACAGGCAACGGCCAAGTCTCAGCCATGTGGGGAGGGCCCAGAGCCGAATGTGGGATAGCACCTAAGACAGTGGGAGAAGGAGGCCAGGAGGCTTGGTGATGAGATGAGTGGTCAGCAGACGGCTGAACTGGAGGCTGAAGGAGGGACAACCCACAATAGAGCTGCATTTCTTTTCTTCTGTCAAGAGTTTTTCCTGTGTGACCACTGAGAAATGGGCTTCATCACTTCTCCTCCAAGGAAGGCTGTGGGGGCTCTAAAGGGTTCTAGCTGTATTGATTGTGAGAAGTTCATTGAGCCATGGCAATGTGCTATTCAGATGGGATGGTGGAGCTCTTACCCACTGGCCTGGCAGGACTGTGGCCATAAATTCTCAGTCCTCTCAGA
>NW_022105855.1:607828-611194 GCF_000313985.2 Echinops telfairi
CACAGCGAGCCTGTCAGATGGAACTGAACTGGCTCCCAAGGTTTCCAGGGCTGTGATCAGCATGGGAACAGACCGCCATCGCTTTTGCCCGGGGAGCCACCAGTGAATTTGAACCAGCTGTCTTTTGGTTAGCCGCTGAGTGCTTTAATCAATCACTGTGCCCCAGGGCTTCCAGCAAATGGTATATAAAATAAAAATGAAGTAATAATATATACACTGTTATTACTGGAAGCCAACCATTCATATTTAACAGCGTTTAATGATCACCCTTTCTGTTCAACAAAAGTTCTTCTGTATCCTTTCTGATGCAAACCAAACCAAATTCCGTGCCACGAGTCAGTGCTGTCTCACAGTGACCCTCTTGGGCAGGGGAGGGCTGCCTGGGAGTTTCCGAGGCTGTAACTTTTCATAAGAGTTGAAAGCCCTGTCTTCCTCCCATGGAACGACTGGGGGATTTGAACAGCTGACCTTACAGTTAGCAGCCCAATGTGTAACCACTACACCTCCTGGGAATCTCTCCTTTCTTCATTTTTTACCAGCTCTCTTATTGTTCAGGAGATTTTATAGTATTTTCCACTTGGGGAGATTTCATAAGTAGTGTAATAATAAATATCCTTGCAGATAGTCTTCTTGTCCATTCACCAGTATTTCTTTAAGATAAGTTTGTGGACCTGCCTTTGCTTCTTCAAACATCACCAGTGTTCTGTGGGTTTGATGTAGCTCATCAAATGGATCATCTGAAAGTTTTCCTAGGTACACGTGTCTGTCAGTGGTGTTTGGGATGGATACTTCTTCCATCTCCACAATAAGGGGAGAAAATTCTTTGCATAATTAAAGGAATAAGATGCTATTTACTTGATTGGTGAATGAATTGAACTTTTACAGCATGTTTCTCAGCTGCTTGGTTTTTATTTTGCTTTTGGGAATTGCCTTTATTCTCATGTGTAGTACTTTGGAACGGAAGCAAAGTTCCCCCCTCCCCGTTCCCTCCTCTAATACCCTGTCTATCTTTATGATATTGCTTACCACTAAACTATTATTCATTGTTGATAGGTTTGTTTCTTGTGCTAGATTTCATGTTCCTTCAGGCGAGGATGGAATCTTATTTGTCTTGTATCCTGAGCACCCGGTGTGAAGGACGGACTCGGAAAGTGTCTGACGGACTCGGAAAGTGTCTGACGGTCCATGAACGCATGTGAAGAAGGGCCCCAGTGAGCTCTTTCCGGTCTGCTCGCCCGGAGTAGTGCAGTCAGCTCAGTACAGGCAACGGCCAAGTCTCAGCCATGTGGGGAGGGCCCAGAGCCGAATGTGGGATAGCACCTAAGACAGTGGGAGAAGGAGGCCAGGAGGCTTGGTGATGAGATGAGTGGTCAGCAGACGGCTGAACTGGAGGCTGAAGGAGGGACAACCCACAATAGAGCTGCATTTCTTTTCTTCTGTCAAGAGTTTTTCCTGTGTGACCACTGAGAAATGGGCTTCATCACTTCTCCTCCAAGGAAGGCTGTGGGGGCTCTAAAGGGTTCTAGCTGTATTGATTGTGAGAAGTTCATTGAGCCATGGCAATGTGCTATTCAGATGGGATGGTGGAGCTCTTACCCACTGGCCTGGCAGGACTGTGGCCATAAATTCTCAGTCCTCTCAGATAGTGGGAGCTGGGGCTGGTGGTGCAGCACGTCTGGGTGCTACTTCCCTGATTTTCTGTTCCCTCTCCTTAGAAGTCTTATCTTTGGAACCCCAAGTATCTAGTACAGGGAAAGATTGTACAGGCATGAGAAGAAGATGGGACATGGATGCCAGGCAATATGTCTTGCATAGGTTCTTATGGACCTTGGTCTCTAGGAGTCACAAGTTGCGGCAGTGTGTTTTGTATCGTTTTGTTGTTAGGTGCGGTCGCGTTGGCTCTGACTTACGTACAACAGGAAGAGACACTCCCTTGTCCTGAGCCATCCTCATAATGGTTCTTGTGTTTGAACCCTTGGCCGTGGCCACTGTGCGTCCTGTCGGGGCCTTCCACTCTTTCACTGCCCCTCTACTTTACCAAGCACGACTTGTACCGTCCATCCAAATCGGCAGTATTTGTGCAAGCTAGTCCATAAAATATGCTTCATGAACGTTTATTCTACTTACATAGACTTACATATAAATTCATGTTGACATGGCATATTTGGGTGAATTACAGACTGTGCATATTGTTTGCCTAGTGTTTTTTTGTGTGTGTGTGTGGGGGCAATGCCAGTTTTATAAAGATCCCACTTATTAGCCATTCAACTAAGAATGAATGAAACATAAGTAAAAACCCCTGTATGTATGCTCATTTGTTAATTGAATGGCTAGAAGATCTCCTCTAGGTAGGTAACACATATAGACTTGCGTCCTGCATCACGTATTCATTTCCTTACACGCTGACATCTGAATATGGCATGGCACTGAAGACGTGGCTATGCAGGAGAAAGTGCATTATTGACATTTATTTGGTTTACTGGCTCATTGTAGGCATCCTGAGTCTTATGATATATGATTCATAGTGCATCCTTTTGAACTTGTATAATCCAGTTTGATCATCCATGGAAGCAAAATGAATCAGAAAATGAGCTATGTATCCATTTCATCTGAATAATATGCTGCCCCAGGATGCCATGTTGGTTTCAGCTAATACCACCTGTGCCTGTGCGTCCACAGAGGTTAAGAACCCTGTGAAAACCTCAGGGAGGAGCAGAGCTAAAGGGAGAGTTTTAACAGTTAGTGGAGATTGAAATAGTAGTTAATAACTAAATTTAAACTCTACATGACAGATCCAGGAGAAATAGTAATAACTTTGAGGTAACTTTGGCAGAGTGCTAAAAATAGTCAGGTGTTTGGAAAAGGCGACTCAAAAGAAAGGTAACATAGCATTAATGAAGGCAATTTTGGAGGAAGATTTTTGCTATAAATCCAGTGAATAAAGTATTCCACAGTACCCACTGGACTTCAATCTTAAGGGTGATAAAAAGACTCATGCCCAGAGGGTATAAGAAACCTGGTAGGGTTTGATCAAGGGCAATGTAACCGAGAGGAATTACTGAAACCCAAATGAAGGCTGAACATGATAGTGGGACAAGAGGAAAGTAAAAGGAAATAAAGGAAAGAATTAGGAGGCAAAGGGCATTTATAGGAGTTTAAATACAGGCATGTACATATGTAAATATATTTATATATGATGATGGGGAAATAGATCTATGTGCATATACTTATAGGTTTATTATTAAGATAGCAGAAGGATATTGAGCCTCTACTCAAGTACTTCCTCAATACAAGAACACTTTGTTCTATTAAACTGGCATTCCATAATGCTCACCTTCCCAACATGTTTGCTGAAGACAAAGCAGA
>NW_022105855.1:611979-617383 GCF_000313985.2 Echinops telfairi
ATGGATGGATGGATGGATGGATGGATGGATGGATGGATGGATGGATGGATTGTGATCAGAGTTGTACTAGTCCCCAATAAAATGATTGAAAGAAAAAAAAAAGACACATGCCCTACCTAGAAAACGGTGGCCACATGGACCCCAGCCATCTGATTCTCAGACAATTGATTAGGAAACAGCACGTGGCCTCCTACTGGGTGAATTATTGGATGATGAGTTCAGGAGCTGAAAGGGCATGCACTGGTTGGGTTTGAGGGAGCTGCTTTTCATTCCAGTTTTCAGAATTCTTTATATTGTAGGGCTGATCTTTCACCACTGCTGAATGGATGGTTCACTTTGTTCAGTGGGGTCCTCTGGGAGAATTAGAGTATTCTGGAGCTGTGACATCTTCCAGGCAGGCAGCAGTGCCTTGAGTCTGGCAGATTTTCATGCTAGGATCCTAAATTCCCTCCCTAGCCCTGCTTAGCACATGCTCCTGAAGCACTCTCTCTCTGTCCCTCTCCCTCACCATGGGTGGCATCTTTAACTTGCCTGCACCCCCTGCCATCTTTTGACAGTCAATTTTTCACAGAAACAATCCATGAGGCTCCTGACCACCTCCCCTCCTCCTTTCCTTCTCCTCCCTCTCCTCCCTCCCTCCTGCTGATTTGTTATTATGTACTGCAGCTGCCCAAGGATTTTAAATAGACCCATAATGGCACAGCAGCGCCTGTTGGAAGCTTAAATATAACCTTCTTGTTAATCTTGTCTGTGGCTGCAGCAGGAACAGCACCTGGGGAAGAAGGCAAGGGGCTGGAGATGCCCTGGGGTTCTACCCTGAGCTCAGGGCTCCTTCTCAGGTGTCTTATGATCTGAAAGCATTTGGACTCAGCCTCACTGGTGGCTTTGCCTCAGTGGAAGTGGATTTGGTGCTAGATCGACAGTCCCTCGAAATGCAAGCGGAGAGCAGGAGAGACACCTGCAACTTGGGAAATGTCTGAGATTCCTCCCCCCTCCCTCTGGCAGTGTGCACTCACCTCCAGGAGCCTTAGAAGGGAGGGGTGTTTGGTCTCATTTAGCCTTTGGCCCTATGCGGGGACTTGGAGTTGAAAGAGCTAATAATTAGTGTTGATTACAGGAGTGACCATGATTCTTAAGGAATAGATGTATAAATTGTAAGAGTTGCCGACCCATAGGATCAAAGCCTCCGAACAGCTTTCATGAGAGATAGGTGTTTACTTTGACCTTACTCATGAGACAATACAGATTCTGGCCTGAGTCCCCGAACTTGCCCATGTTTTCTTGGATTTAGCAAATGCCAGCCCTAATAGTAATTCTCTCATTCAGTAAAATATTACAGAGCACTTGTGATTGTGGGAAAGAAAAGGGCCACAAGGAAGTAAAGTGTCTTGTTTCATCCAAGGAGGCCCTTAACACTGGAATGGTAAACTGTTTTTTTTAATCATTTTATTAAAGGCTCATACAACTCTTATCACAATCCATACACACATCAATTGGAATGGTAAACTGTTCATAGAATTCAGACTTCCAGGAGAGAGAGGTCCTACTATCCATCTGGTCCCGTAGTCCCTTTCCCTTTTTCGGGTGATCCAAGGATGCGATGGCAAATGACCAGATGTTTATTGAAAATATTTCCTTTCTGTTTTGGCGGGAATGGGACAGCAAGGGCCGAATACCCGCCACAAGACCAAAAGCAAGCCCCAACAGAAGACCCCAGGTAAGACACCCTGTCAAACCAGGTGCTCCGGATTCAAAGAAAGCCTCAAGGAGTCCATGCTAAATTCTGAGTTTCCACACCCCGTATGCTAATTGCCATACATTCCTCACCACCCCTTTAAAAACCCGTGCCCCCAGCTGCTGAGCAGATTTCCCGGTTGGCCTGGGTCATGGACCCTCCTCCAGGAGCTCCGCCTAATAAAGCTATTTCTGTTTCTGCTCTCCCTTGTCCTGTCAGTTATGTCTGTCCGTCTTCCTGTGCCTCAGTTTTACTTTACCGGTTCCTCATAGTGTGAAGTACTATGTGAAGCTCTTAATTTGCGGGGAGGACTAGAGTACATTCCTACATTAAGCCATTTGCTGTAGAAGGAGTGGTGGTAGGGTACTTGGATACATAATAATACGCAAATTACGTAGATTTTTTACAATCTAGTGGATACATATTTTCACATAGATAATCTTGTTTCACAATCACTCATCCACGAGCGGTCATTATCCTCATTTTCCAGAAGGAAAATTAAGAGCTCAGATGATTTTCCCAAGGTCAATCAACTAGTAAGTAGTGAAACCAAGATGGCTACCCAAATAAACTTGTGTTATTATCTTTTCATCCCTAGCAGCTAGCACGTTGCATTCATGTTGCAATGTTTATACTTTTTTAAGCAAATGACTAGATGACATTACTTGTTCTATTTCATACCACTGTGATCATGTATTCATTTTAAATAAGCATACTCTATTAGAGTTAAATTCTCAGCACCCCATTTGCACAAGGCTGTGGATAACAGAGAAACCCCTAAACCCACTGGCAGAGTACAGTACCTAGATTAAGCTTCCATTGAATTCCTTCTGGTGTTTAACCAAGGAGGTAGATAACTGGCCCTCAGGCAGAGTATATAGAAAAGTGGCTTTCCTCTACCCAGCGAGGGGCTGTCTTTCCCAGGGACTTTCCGGGGTGTGACCTTGATGGAGGTCACATAATGGGGACAGTACAACCCATGGTCATTCATGAGTTAAGCCCTATGAGTCATTCCCTGAGTGCTTTGGATGGAAGTCCTTGGACCATCTTGGATGCCTTTTTTTTTTTTTTTCCCCCATTTATTTTTTATTTCTTTTATTTACTTTTTTAAACATTTTATTAGGGGCTCATACAACTCTTATCACAATCCATACACACATCAATTGTGTAAAGTGCATTTGTACATCATTCTCAAAACATCTCTCCACTTAAACACCCGACATTAGGTCCTCATTTTTCCCCTCCCTGCCTGATCCCCCCTCCCTCATGAGCCCTTGATAGTTTATTAATTGTTATTTTGTCATATCTTGCCCTGTCCGACGTCTCCCTTCACCCACTTTTCGGTTGTCTGTCCCCCAGGGAGGAGGTCACATATAGTTCCTTGCAATCAGTTCCCTCTTTCCTACCCACTCTCCCTTTACCCTCTCTGTTTCGCCACTCACACCACTGGTCCTGTAGGGCTCATCCGCCCTGGATTCCCTGTATTTTCAGTTCCTATCTGTACCAGTGTACATCCTCTGGTCTAGCCAGACTTGCAAGGTTGAATTCGAGTCATGGTAGTGGGAGCGGGGGAGGAACCATTTAGGAATTAGAGGAAAGTTGTATTTCTCATCGTTGTTACATCACGCCCTGACTGGCTCATCTCCTCCCCGAGACCCCTCTGCAAGGGGATCTCCAGTGGCCTACTAATGGGCTTTGGATCTCCACTCTGCACTCCCCCATCATTCACTATGGTAAAATTTTTTGTTCTGATGATGCCTTATACCTGATCCCTTCGACACCTCGTGGTTGCATAGGCTGGGGGTGTTGTTCCATGTGGGCTTTGTTGCTTCTGAGGTAGATGGCCGCTTGATTACCTTCAAGCTTTTAAGACTCCAGACGCTATATCTTTTGATAGCTGGGCACCATCAGCTTTCTTCGCCACATTTGCTTATGCACCCATTTGTCTTCAGTGATCCGTTCGACACCTCGTGATCACACAGGCTGATATGTTGTTCCATGTGGGCTTTGTTGCTTCTGAGGTAGATGGCTGCTTGTTTACCTTCAAGCTTTTAAGACCCCAGACGCTATATCTTTTGATAGCCGGGCACCATCAACTTTCTTCACCACATTTGCTTATTCACCCGCTTTGTCTTCAGCGGTTGTGTCGGGAAGGTGAGCATCATAGAATGCCAATTTAATAGAAGAAAGTATTCTTGCGTTGAGGGAGTACTTGAGTGGAGGCCCAATGTCCTTCTGCTACCTTAATACTAAACCTGTAATTGTAGGCTCATAGATCTATTTCCCCATCCTCGTATAAATATATTTGCATATGTACATGCCTTTAACTAGACCTCTATAAATGCCCTTTGCCTCCCAGCTCTTTCCTCTGTTTCCCTTGATTCTTGGATGTTTTTCTACATAATGTATGTGTCCCAATCATGGTCCTGTTTGGGCTTTTGCAGTCCCACCTGTAACTGTGATGTATTGATCCTGCCACCAATCATGAATTTGGGATAGTTTCCTTTGTTCTATGTCTTATTTAACTAGCGTCCCATCTGTGAATCCTTGGACATCAGTATGGATGCATGCTAATGGCCTCCCTCATCTGGATAAGGTTTCTGTGTCTGGGTCCCTTTTAAGATTTAATAAATGTTCTCCTTACATTATATTTGAGATGGGTGGTCTCTTTTGTACCACACATTTTTAAATGTTTCAGTTACAGAGATTACTGAGGAAGAGGAATGAGTCAGGAATGATTCTCATGGATTGAGTGTAGTAGTCATGGAACAACTTCTAGACCTTTATTAAAGATAGGGTCTGAGGAACAGGAGTGTCAGCCTTCTTGGGAGCCCTGAAAAGGACAGCATCTAAACCATAGCCGTGCCTTAGCAGGAGGGCTGGACATTGCTGGGTAAGTAGAACCTACAGCGGATTAATGCTAAGAAATGGAATGCTAGGAATGAATTATTGGTAGACTTGTTGATTGCACTTGAGTTGGCTCTGGCTGATGGCGACTTTGTACGTAACAGAAGGAAAACCTCCCGATACTGTGCCATCTCCATGATCTTTGCCACATTTAATCCTGAGAAAATGACAGCAGAGAGAGGGGACTGGGTGGGTCAGAGGAGGCCATCGATCCAGAAGGACCCCTGAGAATTCCAGATAGGCAGCATTCTGTGGTAAGGTTGTTACGGGTGAAGATCACGTGAACTATATTTATGGAGTTTTATGCCCTTTAAGTAAAGACATTTATTTAACCATCTCACATATCATGAAATTCTAGTTGCAGTTTATCTAATAGTTTATTTTATATGGAAATGGAGACCAATTGATTGTTGTAAGGTTGCTAAAGAGGTGGATTGCATCTAATCTATTTACAGAATTTTATACCCTTTTAATAATAGCATTCCTGGAGGGTGGAGGGTGGGTGGGGTGGAAAGGGTGAACTGATTAAAAACTTCTATGTATGGCCTCCTCCCTGGGGGACAGCAAAATAAAAGTGGGTGATGGGAGACATTGGACAGTGTAAGATATGACAAAATAATAATTTATAAATTATCAAGGGTTCAAGAGGGAGGGGCATCGGGGAGGGAGCAGGAAAAATGAGGAGCTGATGCCAGGGGCTTAAGTGGAGAGCAAATGTTTTGAGAATGATGAGGGCAACGAATGTACAAATGGTGCTTTACA
>NW_022105855.1:618002-631900 GCF_000313985.2 Echinops telfairi
TCAGGGATGTCTTGCAGGAAGTGAGCCTTGCCAGCTAAAGCAGGGAACTGGCTAAGGCAGCTTCACCCTGGTCTGACCATCAGAAAGTATGAAATCCAAGAACTAAAAAGATGAGGCTCACTGAGCCATTTATCCCTCTGCCCTTCAATTAACCCCACATGTGTTTATTGGCCTGGTTGGCACAATAAGCTAACTACCTCAACTACCTAAGCCCTTCTCATTCTAAGAACCATTAGGGATCTTTCAAAATCATTAGCCCAATTGTATCTAACAAGAGTGAAACAACTCTTGCTCAAATGAGAATTGGTTTCTCTACTTTCCACTGTTATTTTAGTAAAGTACAATGAATACATATTTTTTAATTATGTATTTCTGTGAGTGAGAAATGCTTTACTTTCCCTTGTGGAGCTTAAGTTCTAAAAGTAGAAAAATCATTTTATTATTTTGTTGTCAAGAATAAATTCTTTGAGGTGAGGATGAACAAGGCAGGCCTGGCAGGTAATAAGGAAAACTAGAGTCTTGTACCAGATTGACATTGCCAAGGATTTTGTCAATTTAGATTTGCAATCAATGTTCATGGAAACGGCAGTCAAGAGATCAAAGGATGCTTTGCTCTGGGTAAATCTATTGCACAAGACCTCTTTACAGTGTTGAAAAGCAAGGATGTTACTTTGAAGAGTCAGGTGTGCCTGGCCCAAGCCATGGGATTCTTAATTACCTCATGTGCTTGTGGAAGTTGGACATTGAATAAGGAAGACTGAAGTAGAATGGAGGCATTTGAATTATGGAGTTGGTGAAGATTATTGAAAGTACCATGGACTGCCAAAAGAACAAAATCTGTCTTGGAAGGAGTACAACCAGAATGTTCCTTTCAGGCAAAGAACATACTTTGGACATCTTGTCAGGAGAGACCAGTCTCTGGAAAAGGATATCAAGCTTGTTGAAGTAGAGAGCAGTGAAAAAGAGGAAGGTTCATTCCATTGTACATAGGGTTGCTGTCGGTTGGAAGAGCTTTATAGCATGTAACAACAACAACAGCAACAACAACAAAGTCTTGTACCAGTGTTGCCCTTGAATTTGTATTCTTGGGAAATACATTAGCTTCTTCAGGACTCAGTTCCCCATCAGTTAAAATGAGAAGTTTGGACTGATGAATTCTAGATCTTTTCTGTTCACACGCCAAAGCCTGTGTGGAAGTGACAACTTTATTTAATAGTTTCTTTTAAATCAGAGTGGAGACCAATCATTACTTTACATTTGAAATATGTTATAGCCACTTATAAGAAATTTGGCATGTTGAAAATGACTACCCAGGTCCTTCTCATTCTGAGAACCATTAGGGATATTTCAAAAGTATTAGTCCAATTGTATCTAACATGAGTGAATGGAATGATGGATGGGAAGGTTCCGCTGGCCACGTGGAAAAGAATAGATAGGTGTACTGCAGAAAGCTTTTTTTCTCACAGTGGTTTTCAAATGAGTTGACTTTTTTCTTTTTCTTATAAAAAGTGGCTTAATATTTGCTTATTAATTGCCAGGCTTCAAGGTTAATGGACATTTCCATTTCAAATGGTTGTCAAACTTTTTATTTGTTTGTCTGAGAGAAGGAACTGCCTAGTTGTAGATGACCCATGTCTGTGCTCTGTGGTCATAATGATCATTTCCATGGGCTCTCTTCCTTCTGGTCAGGAAGGACGTTTAAAGAGAAGAATCAAAAGTATAGCATCTGGGGTCTTAAAGGCTTGAAGGTAATCAAGCGGCCATCAAGCTCAGAAGCAACAAAGCCCACATGGAAGAAGCACACCAACCTATGCAACCACGAGGTGTCGAAGGGATCAGGTATAAGGCATCATCAGAACAAAAAATCTTACCATAGTGAATGAGGGGGGGAGTGCAGAGTGGAGATCCAAAGTCCATTAGTAGGCCACTGGAGATTCCCTTGCTGAGGGGTCTCGGGGAGGAGATGAGCCAGTCAGGGTGCGATGTAACAACGATGAGAAATACAACTTTCCTCTAGTTCCTAATGTTTCCTCCGCGCTCCCACTACCATGACTAGAATTCGACCTTGCAAGTCTGGCTAGACCAGAGGATGTACACTGGTACAGATAGGAACTGAAAATACTGGGAATCCAGGTCGGATGATTCCTTCAGGACCAGTGGTGTGAGTGGCAAAACAGGGAGGGTGGAGGGAGAGTGGGTAGGAAGGAGGGAACCGATTACAAGGGACTATATGTGACGGACAGCAGAAAAGTGGGTGAGGGGAGACGTCGGACAGGGCAAGATATGACAAAATAACAATTTATAAACTATCAAGGGCTCATGAGGGAGGGGGGAGCAGGGAGGGAGGGGAAAAATGAGGACCTAATGTCGGTGGTTTAAGTGGAGAGAAAATGTTTTGAGAATGAAGTACAAATGTGCTTTACACAATTGATGTGTGTATGGATTTTGATAAGAGTTGTATGAGCCCCTAAAAAAATGTTTTTTTTAAAAAAAGAGAAGACTAAGGAGTCTGCCTGAGTACCGTGGTTGAACGTCACAGAATGGCGTGGGCCACAGTCTGATGGTCTGGGCTTCAGTTTTATGGGTCTGTAGTCGGTTATGCTTTGAGGATAGATCATAGCATACATTTAAAGCAGTATTATCTCCCCAACCTTCTACATTTCCCTATCTTGGGGGTGATAAGAAATAGAGGTTTTACTCCATTTAATGTTAGTCGTTGTTAATAGCTAACATTTGTTGAACTCTTGTTATCTGCCATTGTGTGTTAAGAAATGTACATACTTTATCTCATTGAATCCCACAATAGTCTAACAAAGTAGGCACTGTTATACCCTCTTTACAGGTGAGAAATCGAGGTTTAGATAATGAACAACTTAGTGTAGTTGAAATGCATTGCAAAGTCAAATCCTGTTCTTTCTAGAAAATGTGTTCTTTTGCCACTACACCAATCTGATTTCATCCTCAAGACAAAGATTTAGTGACGATAATCACATTCTTAAGTCTATCATGTTCGCTAACATTTAAATATTCTAATAACTTTCCCCTATCTTGCTACTTTACTAACTCAGTTTTTTGTCTTGTATATGATCTTAGATTTTTTTTCTCTGCTTATTATAGGTTGGTCTAGTTTCTTTGTTATTAAACAGCCCTTATTTCTGTTAATATTTTTTATTATGAAGTGGGCAAAATTTATGGAGCAGGTGATCAGTTCAGTCAATAAATTATATACATTTTGCTTGATCTCGTTCAGGACAAGCCCCTCAGGGTGATACTACTTGTCTCACTTTCTCCCTGTGCTTCACGTTTACATTCCACCAGCTTTCCTAACCCTTCGACATCTCGTCCTTGGGTCATTGCTGC
Source organism: Echinops telfairi (assembly GCF_000313985.2). Lineage (NCBI taxonomy): Eukaryota > Metazoa > Chordata > Mammalia > Afrosoricida > Tenrecidae > Echinops > Echinops telfairi. The sequence continues at coordinate 621,363 of NW_022105855.1, forward strand.
CCTTTTGGGTGCCAGTGGTTGGTTATTCTGAGGTGCACGTACTTACTAGTTGTCCTTGTTCCCTTATGAACTTGTCTGTTATTTGGCTGCAAACAGCCACAATGGTGTGTTCCATTCTAGATTTGAAGGATGACTAAACGTTATAGTCTCAGGAGCTCCACTACATCCTATTATGCTTTATGATCAGGTGGTTTGATCACATCATTCTTATTTACACCGGTCAGTCTGAATTCTAGTGGGTGATCAGAGGCCAGGCTCTGATCTCGCTTTTCAGTCCTGGAGCATCAGAATGACCCAAGGAATCTTAGGGTTTTGTGACCCTTTGCCTGTGGAAGCACCTCTCATGGCCAAGTTCCCCGGCAGTGGAGAAATGCAGCAGGATTTCAGTATAGACCTGCAGTGCTGTCTGGACCCTGCGCTCTGGAAGATGCGGTGGCTTGGTCCATCTGTATTCAAGATCACCTCCTGGGAGGACAAAATGTGAATTAGATCGTCATGGATGAATGGAACAGAATACACTTGTATATTCTGAAGCTTGGTTGTTATGGAAGCATTTGCTAGCATATTACACTTAGATCTACCCCTCCATAGCTAACGTTATTTATTTTAAGCTTCACTTATTCTGATTCCTCAATTGTCTTAAATAACTTCATGAGAAAAATTACTTCTTTGTCAGACAACTGTAGAAGGCTTGCTTGCTGAAGAGCAAGTATGTCTGTGAAACATACTTTATTTTCCTAGATGCCACCCAATCTTATTTTCCTAGATGCCTCAGATGCCAGAATGTGGAAGCGTGTCAAAATCATGGACTTAGCCGCAAGTTCACAATGTGTTTGTCTGATAGTCCCCTTAGTTGAGCATTTAGTTTAGTAGAGTGATGTCTTTGCCAATGCACTGAAATGGGCCTGCTGCTGTAGAGGCAGCTATTGGCCTGTTGCCATAGAAACAGAGGTGGTCCTTACTCAAGAACATATTAGCATGTAAACGGCTCTCCTTTCCTTTGATTTCACTTTTTCCTATTTCAGTTAAGGAGTTGACTGCAAAGATTTCAAAGGGCTGAAAAACCTGTGCCCACATGCACCCCAACTCCTGATTGTGCTCAGGTGCTAAGCAAATGCTTGTAGACACTTCGGGAATTAGAGAAGGGTGAGAAGGGTGAGAAGTGGAGTCCTGTGGTACAGTGGTGAAGCGCTTAACTGCTAACCCAAAGGTCAGTGGTTCAAACCCACCAGCTACTTCTTGGGAGAAAGATGTGACAGTGTGCTTCAGACACTATTACAGCTGTGGAAATGCCATGGACCAGTTCTACCGTGTCCTATTGGGCCGCCATGAGTTAGATGTGCCTGGACAGCAACGGGCCTGGTTTGGGGATGGACTTAAGTAAGGAAGAGCAGGCCGAATAAGAGGGTCAGAAGAGCAGAGCCACCCTGGGCCAGGCCATCAGCGCTCAGTTTATTCTGTATGGAGAGCAGGAAGGACTGAGGACATTTTTGGTCGGAGATTAAGTGAAAAGTTTCTTGAGGACCAAGGCGGTGTGAATTGCACAACTTTATTCAAAACATTCAAGCCCATAGTAGAATGCATCTGAATTATAACAACCCAGTTGTTGCCGAGTTGATTTCAACTCATGGCAACTCCATGTGTGTCCAAGTAGAACACTGCTCCGTGCGATTTCCACTGGCTGATTGAAAAATAAAGTTAGAACACTAGCCTGTTCTGAGACAGAGGACTTCAACCCCTAACTGTTTGCTAGCAGCTGAGCATGTTAGTCATTTGCACAACCCAGGGTCTCCAGTCTGAATTGTAAGTGTGGTAGTTATATAATCTGTTGTCAATTTGAGAGGATGAAGAGCAAAGGAGTGGAGTCTAGCCTGTCAATCAGATCATAGCCTCTATGTGGGCATGGCCTTCTCCTGAGGATTCTGGGAACTCGGGTATTCCTTCTTGGAGGTGGGAGACTCTCTCTCTGCTCATTCCCTGAGAGACACAGCTGACAAGACACAATGAACTACACTAGTGTCCTGAGCTGGAGGAGCCACATAAAGACCCTTGTCAATGCTGAGATGCTTACAATGCCACTGGATCCACAAGACTTCCCACCCACTGACCTGTGATCTTCCTGCATTCAGTTTCATTTCATGTGTTTCGTGAATCTGAAGAGGACTTTATAGATTGGTATCAGACATATGGGCTAATATCAGATTGATGGACTTGATCTGGACTGGGCTGGGATCTTTTTTCAATATTCAATTGCTCTTGTATGTAAAGTTCTTTCTTATACACATATGAATGTCTATGAATTTGTTTCTCTAGTCTACCCAGACGAACACAATAAGCATTGCAAAAGCATTTAGGAATACTATATGTGCCATTGATTTCTCCAAGCCTCACCACCTTTTAACTGGAGGACGTTTGCAATTGCAGGAACAGTAACATCTTACTGGTTCACGCTTCCTCTCACACATTTAAAGGCTGAATCCCATGTAGTATTGGTTTTCTAGAGATACCCCAACGAAACATCACAAACTGATGGCTTGTAGGAGCAGAAGTATATGTCTCAGATTTGTGTTGCTGACGGCCTGAGACCAGGGTGTCAGCTGTGTTGATTCCTTTAGTTTGCATTTATACTCCCTTCCTTCTTCCTCAAGAGTCCCTGGATGAGGTTGTGGAAAGGTTCAAGCAGTAGTCAGTAGGCTGTATTCTAAATGACTCTGTTCTCTATGACTAGAGCTCTGTTAATGAAGAGAACTTACTTGATTTCTACTTCCCTTAAGGTGAGCTCTCCCCAGGAGTTCCGCGAATGCTCAGGAGAGTAGACTTCTGCAGAGCTCACCTCTCCTCTTTCCCTCACGTGCCCAGACCTAGAAAGCACCAAGACTGGCTGACAGAGGAACGGAACCCACAAGTCCTAGGCCGCCTTTAGGGAGTGACAAATTCTGCTATCCATTGTGGGAACAGGCCAAAGCTCACAGAAAATAGCATTGGATGTGGAATCCGAATGTGTGCATTGATCTTGACTGACTTCTAATAGCTCTCTAGCCTCTTGCAAGCCCCTCAGTGTCTATGAACCTCAGGATCTTCATCTTTACCTTCGAGTTCAAATTTTTTTATTTCATAGGACCATTGGAAAAATGGAGGAATTGAATAGAGGGTAGCAATATTCTAAAATGCTGAGATGGTAAGAACATTGTGGAGGTGTAAGTAAAAGATACACTGTTAATTGTGAAATATTTTTGTCCATGGAGGGGTTTTTGGTCATTCAATATCCTCAGAGTCTTTCACAATAGTTGAAATGTTAACTCTGTTGTCAAGAACAGATTCTATTTATGTCCCTTAATTTTCTTGACACTGTTATTTCTTTCTAAAACGAAAAACAAATCCACAGTGAATCAAGTCCGTTTTGACTCATCGGGACCCCATTGGATACAGTGGAACTGATCCCCAGCGTTTATGACAGTGCAGTCTTAACAGAAGCAGACAGATTCATCGTTATCCTATGAGGAGCTGCTGGGTTTGAACTGCCAACCTTATGGTTAGCAACCCAACTTGTAACTCAGTATACTACCAGGGCTCCTCAGTTCTTTCTAGAGCTATTATATTCTGGTTTGTAATGAAACAAGGGGCACCTGGGTGCTCCCCACTCTCTTCCCCATCCACTTTCTTCCTTGCCCTGCTGTGTGGTCTAGGCTACGACCACTGTGTGGGCCTCGTATTGGGTTTTCCGGGCGTAGCTTTAGTTTTACCATCCCCCTACCTACTCCCCACCTCACCCTTCTGCTTTGCTATGCCTCTCACTCCTGCCCCTTATCTGGGTCCTTATTGCAACCTCAGTCTTATGCATAACTCAACTGCCCATGGGAGGTCTTGCTTTCAATGCTGTTGGGTACCATTGAGTCAGTTTCCACTCAGCGGTCCCATGTGACGGTGGAACTGCCCCATAGGATTTTATATGATTTAATAATAACAGGTATAATAATAACAGGAGTAGATATGCAAGTTTTTTTTCCTTGTGGGAGAGATTAGATGGATTTTAACTGTCAATCTTTCAATTAGCAATCATGGCTCCTATGGATCATAATCTTAGTTCAAATTGTATTTTAGGATGATCAACAAAGAAATGAGTATCTTCTCTAGGTCTGAGATTTCTATTATATAATAAAATCATGGGCTAGCATCTGTGAGCAGCAACTCCCAGTCCTTCCCTGTAACCAAATTAGAAAGAAAGGATTCACAGGAGATAACTGTCCCCAAAGTCATGGGAAACACACCGAGTTGCCTCTGAAGGCCTGCTGGCGTGGTCTTTACCGTGTACATTTCTATTCGGTGGACATGGGATGTAGCTATCTAAGGGGGAAGGAAAACATTTTTATCTGGGTCAAGGAGATGAATGATTAGGGAAGAGTTTAAAAAATTAAAATAAAAAAAATCCATGTTCTCAAAGTAGAGATGATGAGCTCAGAGAGATGATTCAGATTGGGGGTACTTGGGCATGAGATGGAGGGGAAGGCCAAGGGGAGACGGAGAGGACAAAGCCAGTGCTGAAAGACAGGACAGGTCCCTGCAGAGAGATTATGGGAGGGACCAGAGGTCCTTCCAGGTGGAAGATTAGAGGCATTTACTGCAGGTGGACCGTGTCTGTGATGGGCAGGAAGGTGGAGGCCAGGAGAGCTGAAGATAGATTCTGGTATGTCTTGGTCTTGACAATATTTTGCATCCCCAAGCAGCATAGAAGTAGAGAAGTGAGAAAGCTGGGTGCCTGGTTCAGAGGAGGAGTGGCCCGTAGCAGGACACTGGTCTGGAATATTGGGGGACGACAACGTGGGAACTGATATTGTGTTCATGTTATAACTTCATGCCATACTGACTCACAGGAAACTGGACTTCTGATTTGCCTAACCTTTTTGGTCATGTGTGCTCTGTGTGAGCTCTCTGTTTTAGTAAAGACCGTCGTGCATGTAAATGCATTGTGTCCGAAGCTTTAGGGTCCGAAGCAGGAAGGGATCCCGCTGAAGAAACAAAAGCTTTCTCCTGCCTTCGACTGCTTCCTGTAAGCTCCCATCAAAACTCATTTGACAGACAGTGGTAGCCGGTTAAGTGCAGTTGTTAGCAACAGTGATGGGGAACTCGGAAAGGTGTCCTGAAATCACATTTTGTTGTAAAATATTCTCAGCGAGCATTTCTTGAACACTTCCTTGTGTTCGTCGCTTTGCTGAATGGAGGCACGCCACCATCATCAGTTCTCCACTGAGGAAATGAAGGCGAGCTCGGCGTGCGGCTTGAGGAGGACCGACCCAGTGGGCTTGGAGCACCCTGAGCTGGAGCGCCTTTTCTCTTCATCCACGCGCTCCGGAGCTTCATCCAGCCCCCAAACCTGGTTTGCTGAAGTGGGAATGGCTAGTTATAGCCACGTGCACTTATTGCCACTTTAGATCCCCAGTGTAGCTGGCATGCCTTCACTGTCACAGTGCCAGGGAGCTGTCTGTCTTGTACACTGGCATGGGTCCTGCAGAGGCTGCTGTTGAATATAAAAGTTTATAACCTCAGCCATGTGAGCATATGGATAAAATACTCTTTGCCTGTTTCAAAAACATTCTCTCTTGTCTAATGAGGTTTTATACTCATATATATGTGTGTGTGTGTGTGTGTATACTTGAAGTCGATATATAATTTTATTTTTTAATCAGGATACTTTAAGACACCTTTGGCAAGAAGCTCTGGAGATTTTGCTGGGCTTGACTTGAAATGTGAGCTGAGCCATTGATCAGGATGGTCAGCAAATTAAGTGAGTGAGACATTGGCAGGTGGCATTTAGCTGTATGGCTACTTTGGTCTTCTGCTCACTTGCAGGCAGTGAGGAGAGAGGGCATAATGCTCGGGACCAATGTGGCCTGAGTCAGAGAAGAGGGACACGGTTTCTTCTGTCAACAAAGATACTGAGAGCAACGGGAGATGCTTAGGACCAAGAAATGAATGCCTTCGTTCAAATAAACAGACTTTCTGGCTGGGAGTAAGGCCTAACTGGTGGGAAGCACCAATGCAGAGAAATGAAAAGGGCCTCAAAGATGGGGGTTGGGGGTGGGGGTAGCCCTGGCCTTTTTATAAGAGGCATGTGAAATAGTGTTCCTAATGAGTGCCCAGCGGTCTCTGGGTCTAAGGAACTGTACCAAACCAAGCTCCCTGCTACGAAGTCAGTGCTGACACATCACCACCCCTGTGGGCTTCCAAGACTATAACTGTTTACAGGAACAGAAAGGCAGTCTTTCTCCCTCAGAGCTGCTGGTGGTTTTGAACTGCTGACCATGAGGATCTCAGTCCCAATGTGTAACCACTACACCACCAAGGTTCTAAGTAAGGAGTTCTGGAAATCCTTTAATTTTGGCAACCTCATTTTTAAAATGACAGTGTTTTGTTAGACAACTTCCAATTCTCCCTTAAGGGTGAAAGATAGACTTGAACGTGCTGGCAATCCCGAGAGTGGTGCATAATCCTCGTGATAAAGGTATAATGGTGTCTTATGCTGGTGCACATAAGGTCACTACTAGTTGGAATACATTCAATGGTCCCTAACAACAAAGCTACAGCAACAGCATAATGAACAGTTAGTGTTCACAACCTGTGGAAAGTAGGCAAGAACGGTATTAGTTTTAGTTGTTAATAGGTATACCTTCGGGAAACCTCGTACATTGTATTCAATGTGATCGTTGCCTCCCTGGCATTCCAGGGGTTCAGTGTGATCCCCTGAACTCGTTGTCTTTTCTCAGAAACAAAGTCGGAGATGTCCTCAGACATCATCTCCCTCCCCGTGATGGCCATCAGAGTTTGGGAGAAAGAGTATCTCTTCCCACCTCTTCCATCTGAGCCTGTCTCCACCTACCACAGAGCCATCTAGATGGAACCTGATCGGTTTTCTTTCCCTTGACTCCCCTCAACTCTAAAAGGTGAGGATACGAGTCACCGAGGAATTTAAGATTTCAAGGAGTCCATACTGGGGCTCATGAAGTTTCTAGAGACGAGAGACCCCAGGTTACTATGGAGACTTCTGGTATCTTTAAGGTAAATTAGTGTAGGCTGGCCTGAGATTGCAGTCACCATTTACTGTATTGGCTCCATGAAAGAAGTGCTTTGGGATTTCTAAGTAATTAACTGAAAAATTAACTTTTGGAACAAGGTGTAGCTGTAGGTTGGGGCCTGACTCTCTTTAGAACAGGAATGGGGAACGTCCAGCTCTCGAGCCATGTAAAGCCCATGAAGTCATCCCTACTGGCTAACATCACGTCTCACCAAAGAGAATCAAGTTCAGCCATCCCAAACTCACTGCCGTTGAGCCGATTCCAAATCATAGCAACCCTAGAGGACAGAGTAGAACTGACCCTGTGGGACTCTGAGATGGTAACACTTAATATAACACCTCATCTTCCTCCTTTCGAGCCGCTGCTGGTTTTGAACTGCTGACCTTGCAGTTAGCAACCAAATGAGTAACCCCCTTGCCACAGGGCTCCTCAGTATTCACCGTAGGGGTAAGTTGATTCACTGTTCGATCAGTGTGGTGGTTGAAAGGTGTTCTAAATATTCAAATGGCCATTGACAGGGAAAAAAAATTTCTCCCCTCTGATTTAGAAGGTAAGCGCTTTCATTCTTAGCCAAGTAGGCTCCATGTTTCAGCCTGTTTTCAACCTTTCTGGGTCGTGTTCCCTGTCTGGAGCAAGTTAAAGGAGGCTTGGTACCTTATTGACAAAAGAATATGCACATGAGACTAAATTATCCTCTCTTCATACCTGCTGATGAGTCTCTTGCATGCGTTGGAGTTCATAGTCTTAGTATAGGCCTATGGGGATAATAGGGTATAGGAAATCCTTAGGTAATTTGCAAGTCCTGTGAAAGCCTCATTTATTTTGTGTTCTCTTTCCTTACAGCGGCATTGTCTATTAGCCCACCAGATCTTTCACTAGCTGAATTGGCTATTATTTGTGTTTCATTTCCCTAGCACTGCCTGCCCTTTCTCAGAGGTACTAATAAGTCATAACACTATACATCGGGAGGAAAGAATGCAAATGTTTTTAGCAGGTTGCCTTAGTCTTGGAAGACTCCTATAAGAAGAAGCCCTGGGGGTGCTGTGGGTCAGGTATTGGCCAGGAAACCACAAGGTCAGTGGTTCAATACCACCAGCCCTTTCACAAGACAAAGATGAGGGTGCCTGCTGCCATGAAGATTGATCGTCTCAGACACTCTATATAGGATTGCTAGGAGTCAGAATCTACTCGATGGTAGTAGAGGGTTTTCTTTTCTTTTCTTATTTTTCTATCAGAGTAAGGGCATTCCTAACAGCAAAATCCCTTCTTATCCACCATTGACATACATTCTCTGGAAGGCCCACTAGACCCACTACCATTGAGCTGATTCTGACTCCCGCTGACCCTGTATAGGGTTTCTGAGCCTATACGTCTTCACAGGAGCATACAGCTCAACTTTCACCCCCAGAATGACTGGTGGGTGGAAGGCCCCACCCTTGAGGTTAGCAGTTTGACATTCACCTGTCAGCGCCACCAGAGAGCCAAGAAATAGACTCTGCAGGTTTTCAGGTGGTATATGTGAGAGAAGCAATGACAGGCTGAAGCGATCAGGACATGTGCTGAAGTCCTGCTTTTTTAAGGCTGAGACTCCTTATAAGCTTAAGAAAGTTTTCCAAATACCATTCTGTGGCTATTTTTCCTGGTCTAGGTTTGCCTTGACCTTCTATTTCATCCAGTCACCTGGTAGGGCTGTTTTTACAGGTCTTCCGAAAAACTCTAAAATGAAGCCTCTTAGATGAATTGGAGTCGGGGAAGGTAGAGGATGAACGTAGAGCAGCAGGTGAGAGCTATCTATCAAAGGTTCCATGAGGGGGGTGGATTGCTGTACACATTTTCTTTTCTCTTTTGAAGTGTGTATTTGTTATCTCTCTTTTGTGGAGCATCTCAAACTGGGAGGACTAAGCGCTCTTGAATAGACCCTCCCCCTGCAGGCCCTGCTGCTCTCAGTGGCCACTCTCACCTGCTGGGCAGCCTGCATTGACAAAGAAAGGGAATGGACCACTGGCACAGCAGCAAAACAAGCTATGTTTCTTCCCCTTTGAGTTAGTGAAAAAGCTCTTTCCAAGCGGACATGGTTCACCTAGGTTGGTATTCAACTGGGCCATCTTTATTTATATTTGAATAGCTCTGCTACTGTGGGCACGAATCATTTATTCCTACTTCACCCAGCCTTTTATTTGTCCTGAATCTCCAGTAACAAATAACTAGACAAATTCCAGGGCTGCTTTCTCAACTGTGTATGTGGGCGCACCAGGAGTAGGGACTGGCCTGGTTGGCATTTTGTGTAATTAAAAGGGAAGGACAATGCTGGAAAAGGAAGTCAGTTCAACCCTGTGGGGCTCTTCAGGAGATACGTACGTATATATGAAATGGGATGGAATGACGTGTGAGTGTGAGACCTTCCAACAGAATTGCACACCGGTGGAGACACAGGACATTTAGTTCTGTTGGGTGTTTTCAGGGTTTGCTCAGCAGAGGGTTTCGTTTTTTCCTCCTTGATGTTTCTTTTTGAATCAAATTAAGTAAAAAATTATTTTAATTTGGTTTTGAGCTTAATTTCTCCCTGTAGCCTTGGAACCCTGAGTGAATAGATGATTATAGCAAGAGGAGAAAATGAATTTTGCCTGCTTAGTCAAGTGTAGACAGTCTCACTGGAAAACAGTAAATGAGCAAAGAACAACCCTCTCCAACAGTTCTGGGGAGATCAATCAGCAATTCCGTTTTCTTGGGTGGCTGATCATTAGCATAAGGCTGGAACATTCACGAGCTGTGGATCCATGATCGGGTACTGCTGATGACTCTGTGGCCTTGGGCAAGTCATTTAATGATTTTGTGCTTTCGTTTTTAAATTTATTACAGCAAACATGGAAGGTTCCATTGAAAACATGACTGATCATGTTTTGAATGTAGATCATTGACATTGGGGTGGTCAGCCTAGTGGGCTTTAGTTTCTTCACCTGTACTTTATTCCGGTAAAGTAGAGGGGCAGGTAAAAAGAGGAAGCCCTGAACAAGATGGATGGGCACTGGCTGCAACAATGAATTGTGAGGAGGCTGCTGGGCCGGGCAGTGTTTTGTTCTGTTTTATATAGGGTTTCTGTGTGTTGGAACTGACTCCATGGCACCTACCAACAAGAATGACAACAACAACAATCTGGAGGAGGAAACAATGGGACCGACAGTTCGGGGGGACATGGGAGAGGGGGAGGTGGGGGGAAAGGAAGTAGTGTTAACAAACCCAGCAACAAGGGAACAACAAGTGATCCAAATCAGTGGTGAGGAGAGTGTAGGAGGCCTGGTAGGGCATGACCAAGGGTAATGTAACCGAGAGGAATTACTGAAACTGAGTAATGAAGTAATGAAGTAAATGAAGACTGAGCATGATAGTGGGACAAGAGGAAAGTCAAAGGAAATAGAGGAAAGAGCTAGGAGGCAAAGGGCATTTATAGAGGTCTAAATAAAGGCATGT
>NW_022105855.1:633585-638937 GCF_000313985.2 Echinops telfairi
TTTTAATTGATGAAGCATCACAGGCCCATGAAACAAGTGGAGTAAAAGCATGGAGTTGAGAAAAGTAGAAGACCTGTTTGGTGACTGTGAGAGACAGACTGGTGTGAAGGAGTTTGGTGAGAGGCTGGACTAGAAAAGGGGTCTTGGGAATAAACTTTGGAGGGCTGGGTTTGGCCATCGGAGTAGTGTGCATGATGTTAAATGTTTAAGAGTTTTAAGGCATAAAGTTGCATGATTATACCTTTGTTTTATTATGTTGGAGAAAGTTAGGCTATCTGTTCCCATCAAAATCGACAGCCTTGGAAACCCCACATAGGGTTGCTGTGAGACAGAATTGGCTTGATGGGCAGAGGGTATGTAATTCTTTCATCTTATGCAAATGGGATTAGAACGGGGTGAGTGCCAGAAGACCACGTAGGGACCCAGTTCCTTAGAGACTCCAAGAAGTAAGCAAGGAGTTAAAAGAGGGTAGTGACAATTAAAGGGAAAAATGAGAGAGAGGATTCATGCAAACTTATGTTATTCATGAGTTAAGGATCATGATTCATTTTGCTTTTTCAAAGGTAATGCCTTAGAGGTGAAAATAGATCGTAAACACTTGAAAAACCAGATCATTAGTGAAGAATATAAATCAACCTTTAGTGGAGTTCACCAGTCTCTTGTGTTGTAATACATTACTGAGAATGGAATGGCCCAAACAAGAGCTGTTTATGATTTCTCATGAACCTAGGCGTCCGCTAGTCCGTCCTTCTGGGGGCATTGGACTCTCATATGTCAGCTGTCAGCTGTACTTGAAGAGGACATGCCTCATCTTCAGTGGGCTCTCCCATCTTTGGCATCAGCTGACTGTAGACTGACACATTCCGCTGTCGGGAGAGAAAGCAGAATTTGCAAGGCCTCTTGGGCCTACGCTTAGAACCAGCATGCTGACACATTTGCCACATTAGAAGGGGGTATCCCCCCCCCCCAAAAAAACCCCAGATTTAAAAAATTTTTTTTTACAAAACAACCTTATCACCTTCGAGGTACTCTCCATTACACTTAATACATCTGTCAAATCTGTGATTCCATTCTAGGAAACATATTTAAAACTCATCTGTTTGGATAGCTGACAGAACCTCCCCTCGTTTTTACTTCACCTCTTCTATGTCGTCAAATCATTGTCCTTTCATGTCCCTCTTCATTCACAGAAACAAAAAGAAGTCTCACAGAGTGAGATCAGGTGAGTCAGGTGCACGGGACAAGAGAGGCATGCTGGTTTTTGCCCAAAACTAGAGCACTGAGATGGCTGGTTGGGCAGGTGCATTGTCATGGTAGCAAATCCAGTCTCCATCTGCCTCAAATCAGGCTTTTTTTTTTTTTGATCACACACTGTTACACAATCTTTTCAGAACCTCTAAATAGAAGGCTTGGTTAACAGTCTGACCTGGTGAAACATACTCCAAATGCATGATTCCTCTCACATAAAAACAAAACAAGCATTTCTTGACCTTTGATTTCACTTGATGAGCTTTTTTGGGCAAGGTGATGATGGCATCCACTGGCTTTATTAATGTTTGCTTTCAGGGTCATAAGAATAGCACCATGTCTTGTCATCAGTAATGACCTTGGGAAAAAAGTCTGGGTCACTTTGGAGCTGTTCTTTCAAACCAGGGCATATTTCCACTTGACGCTTGTTTTTCTAGTCAGTCAAAGCCCAAGGCACACATTTTGAAGGGACCCTTCTTGTTCTCAAATCTTCTGTTAAAATTTGCTGAACCGAGCTCCAAGGTAGTCCAGATAACGTGACTCTCTTCAATGATCTATTGTCAGGCTTTGAGCACAAGTGCACAAATTTTGTCAACATTTTCATCTGTTTGGGAAGTTGACAGATGTCCACAATGAGGTTTGTCATCAATCGAAATTTTAGCATTTTTAGAATCAGAAAACCACTCATACAATTGAGATTTTCCCAAAGTGCTGTTCTTGTAAGCTGTGTTCAACCTCACAACAATTTCTGTGGCATTTTTCCCAAGTAGGACACAAAATTTCACAGCTGCATGCTATTCTCTTAAACCGACCATCACAAACGAGGTACAAGTGTAACTGCTTTGATGAAACAATTCACTGTGACCAGAGAGAACCTTCCCAGGCGATGTCACCGGGTGCACTAACTCAGAGCAAGTTGCTTGATGCTCACCTATGTGGGAAAATTTGTACTATAAAAGTTTTGACCAGTCCATTCCTTTCTGAGTAAGTGGACTATAATTCTTGAATGGAAGGAACCGCAAAGTCCCTTTGCAAGGGGAGGCCCCTAATTGTGACTTTGGCTATTAACACATTCAATCTGTCTCATGAGGCTTGCTCACTACTCCAGGTCTTTCCTGTCATGAGGAAGCTTCGTTTATTATCAGGCAAAGAGACACCTATGTTGCTAGCTATGACCCAAATGAACATGTTCTATATTAGTTATCCATCATTCTTGCTTTCCTTTGACTAGCAGGGCTCAAGTCCGAAAGGGTCAGCCTCTTCTACTTTCTAAACTAAGCTCTATCAGACATGGCCAGCTGCTAGGAGAATCTAGATTGTTGTTGCATGGGCTGGGCTTCTTTTCTTTATTTAAAATAATCCCACGTCACTCTTTTCTTTGGATGATTTTCTTCCTTACAAGGAAACCTGTTTTTGTCCCTCAGCAGAGTCTAGAGAACTTCTTCAGTCTCTCTGGGTATTCACAAACCTCAGCTGGACACCTGTGTCCATGTGGCCCAGGTTCTTGTGCCTAGGTCACAATGTCCAGTGACCTTCTTACAGTGGTGTTCTAGCTTCTGAAATACTTCTCGGTTAACACCCACCTCTGGCTTGGTATGAGGGATTTTATTTCACTCATAATGCCTCTTTGGTTCTCTTATAACTAATTCCTGTTTAATTATTCCTTGTGACTTATTTTGGAAGCTCAATAAAATATCTGGAAGTCATTATAAAGGGAATTCTGTTGCATGTAGGCAGGGAGAAGGCATTGTGCATTTAATCGCTAACTTCTTTATTCCTAGTACATGAGCCCTTTGTCTCCTCTTAAGGTTTTGCCTCTTGGTGTGGGAGAAGGAAGAGCTGACCTCGAAGAGTTCTGAAAGAATTTTAGGTAAAGACGCTGAACAAATGGAAGCTCTGGCTATTATTTCACAAATAATAAATTATGCATTAATAAAGAAAACGTATTTAAATTTATCACTGGGACTGTAAATTACAGATAATTGTTTTGTTAATATAGGTAACATAGTTTTGAATTCCCTGTGTTTGGAAAATGTTGTTTCTTTTGGCAACAGTATTTGGCTTAGCTGAAATCATGAGTATTATTATCTGCAGGTGAGGGAGTTCTGGGTGCTCAGAGAGCGTGCATTCTCCTCCCTGGAGACTGGGCACATCTCATTTCCCCACCTGCTTCTTAGGAGTGCCTGGCCTGTTGGCTGAGTTGCAGCAGCTTTGACCTTCAGTGGAGAAGTCAGGTGAGGCTAGGAGTGTGATGATGTGATGTGATGGTGGTGGGGGAAGAAGGGACAATCTGTGGGTGATCCCAGTGAAGAGCAAAGAGCCTCTCGAAGTGCGATTCACCAAAGTGGATGTTAGCTCAAGAAGGGAGTACAAAACGGACTCTAAACTACTGACAGCTCTTTCCTCAAATCTACGAGAAACGAGTCTCATTACTTTATTGTCAGAAAGGGAGCTGTATTGGATCATCGATCTCGCAACTGGATGAGCTGAGTGATAAGCTAGAATTCTTTCGGTATTTTATTGTAGTCTCAACCTAAAGACAAAAATGACATCTTACGACCTGGCAAATTTGTCCCTTGAGAGGAGCAAAAGCGAAATGCTGTTCTTAGCCTTGGTGGCAGAGATCATCTGGGTACCTAGGAGAAGGCTTGCTCCCAGCTGCTTGGAAATGCTGACAGTCACCGAAGCCTGATCTCTGGCTGCGCACAGGAATGGTTTGTGTGTGTGTGTGTGTGTGTACGTACATACCAGGGTTGGGGTGAGCAGGCCCCTCCCCTCCTTTAGCCACCTTAGACAGGAGGATGGAAATGTGGTCATTTTCCTCTGTAACCTATTTCCTTCCCTAGACAGACCTGTTGATTGACCCATGCTTTCTAATTGTGGGTAAAGCAAAGCCTATTTCATCAACTCAAAGCAATGCTAGTCTTGCCTGATGTTCAACCTGAGTCCAGCACATCACTCTGTTGACATAATTGACCTGCAGATACTGTAGAACTAGAGTTTGTCTCTAATAATAACCCACATATACACCCACAATAATGGATAACGTATAATTATCACACGTTTATGTAATACTGTCAGATAGAACTGACTTGATTGACTTATACTTCACTACATACATATAATATTAATATAGTTGTATAAGGTACCTTAAAGGTCACTTAGTTCAACATCTACTTAGTTCAACGGTGGGAAGCCATGATAGGTGGACAATACAGTTTTTTTGTTGAAACGCTTCTGGTAGTGGGGGGTAGGGAGGGAGGAACTTATTTGAATGGCCAAGTGAACCCATTCCATTTAGATTGTGAGAAGTTTCCTTGAATTAAAAAAAAAAATCACTGTGCTGTAACTGCTACTTTGGGGGGTTATATTCTCCTCTCAAGTTATTTTTAACTTTTTCCATGGCACTGCCTCGAGGTTCATTATGATAACCATCAGTTAGACCCTGAGTTTTCTTCAAGCTAAGCAGTCTAACCTTCTTCCGCTGTTTGTCAAATTAAATGATTTCCAGATATTTCATGCTGGGCACTTGATCGAGCCACCAGTGACTAGTTTATAATTGTGTTCTGCTTACTGCTGAGCATCTTGAAAGGATCTCGCATGCTTGCTATGCGATCCTTCTACTCTAGCACCTTACAATTGCATTCCCTGCTTCAGCAGCCCGTTTCCCAAGCTCGTCCAGAGTGCAGAGAGCCGCACCTTCCCCAGGCTGTGTTCCTGCAATGGGATTTAAATTGATACCAAGACAGTGTTTGTTTGATTTGATTATGTCGTTGGCATCTTGCTAGGTTGTCCTTACATAATTCTGAAAGTGTGATTCTTTCATCAGGTATTTGTATTTTTCTTCCCATTGCCTTATTGTCTGCGTATCTTACACCTGTGTCGGTTCTCCCCCCTACTTGTTGATCAAAATACCGAATACCAGAGGACTAGGTAAGAATCTGTTGTGTACCCACCAGCAAGTTTCCATTAAGCTATTGTTTCATCTTTTAACCGAAGATTTAAGCTGTTCTGTTAAGCGTCTTGCTAAATGTTTGATAACATCTCTGATGAGAAAAGGTTCCTTTTTAATAAATATACAAGGTCTATGCCATCTCGACGCCA
>NW_022105855.1:639054-664997 GCF_000313985.2 Echinops telfairi
TAATATCATGTAACCTAACCCTTTAACTATTTTTGCTCCTCCATTACTCCGGACACTTGATTTTGGACCATCTTCTCTACAGATTTCTCCAATCATGTTGCTTTATAACCTTCGCTCTCTGAACAGTTTGGTCTCTGAGAGAGCTCTGGTTTTGTGCATTCTTTTGCCAATGTTCTGAAAACACACACAAAACAGTTGCCTTCTGGTTCATTCCAACCCTGGGTGGCTCCAGGCATGTCAGAGTAAATTGTGGTGATCAGGATTTCCAGGGCCTGACTTTTTTCATTTTCCTTCTGATGTGTGTCTGGATGGACTTGAACCTCCAACCTTTCAGGTGGTAGTTAAGAATGTTAACTGTTTGAACCATCCAAGGACTCCCCGCCATTCTTCCTTCTCTTGAATTCATGACTCTCTAAGCAATGGCTCCCAGTTCTCCCGGCATCCACTGAGTTGTTTTTTAGAGATTTTGGGGAAACATGGTACATCTGCTATGTCTTGTGGCTGAAAGGAAGCCATGACTGGGGAGGGATGTAACACCTGATTAAAAGCCACACAAACAATATTCTGTAATATCTGGGAGGATAAATCATAGTGAATGCTTTTCTCTGCCTGAACCTTCATGGAATACTGCCTGGGATTCAGGCCTACAGTTGGAAGTTGCTTACATAAATGAGAAAGACTGGTTTCAAAAGATAGCTCTATAGTGAATAAGGAGTCAAAGGCCACCTAAATAAAAATTTTACTTCTCACTGTCTCTGTATTTAAGTTGACTAATTTCTATTTTTATAAACTATGTCCCCGTCCTGGTGGCACAGTAAAAGAGCCCTGGTAGTGTAGTGGGTTACACGTGGGGCTGCTCAGCCCAACAGTGAATCCTCAAGAGAAAATTGAGTCTTCTGCTCCCATAAAGACATACAGCCTCAGAATCCATAGGGCAATTGTCTCTGTCCTGTAGGTGGCTGTGAGTCAAAATAAAAATAATAAAATATAAATATAAAAATGAATAAATCTAAATGTTAAGTATTAAGGTAGCAGACAGACATTGGGCCTCTATTCAAGTACTTCCTCAATGCAAGAACACTTTGTTCTAATAGCCTGGCATTCTGTGATGCTCACCTTCCTGACACAGTCACTAAAAACAAAATGGGTGCATAAGCTAATGTGAAGAAAGCTGATGGTTCCCAGCTATCAAAAGATATAGAGTCTGGGGTCTTAAAGGCTAGAAGATAAACACGCGACCATCTAGCTGAGAAGCAACCAAGCCCACATGGAAGACGCACACCAGCCTGTGTGATCATGAGGTATCGGTTGATGGGATCAGATATCAGACATCAAGAACCCAGAACAAAAAATCATATCAAAGTGAATGAAGGGTGGGTGGAGCGGAGACCCAAACCCATCTGTCAAAAATGGGACATCCCCTCACACAGGGTCACAAGGAAGAGACAAGACAGTCAGGGTGCAGTATAGTACAGATGAAACACAATTTCCTTTACTTATTTAATGCTTCCTCATGAATGCTTCTCCCCACTATCAT
Source organism: Echinops telfairi (assembly GCF_000313985.2). Classification (NCBI taxonomy): domain Eukaryota; kingdom Metazoa; phylum Chordata; class Mammalia; order Afrosoricida; family Tenrecidae; genus Echinops; species Echinops telfairi. The sequence continues at coordinate 640,592 of NW_022105855.1, forward strand.
GACCCCAATTCTACCTTACAAATCCAGCTAGACCAGAACATGTACACTGGTACAGAGAAGAGCTCACAACACAGGGAATCCAGGACAGATAAACCCCTCAGGAACAATAATGAGAATAGAGATTCCAGGAGGGGAAGGAGAAGGTGGGGGAAGAAAGGGGGAACAGATCACCATGATCAACAGAAAAGTGCATGAAGGGAGACAGCAGTCGGTGTAAGACATGAAAAAAATAATTATAAATCATCAAGTGTTCGTGAGGGAGGGCGGGTAGGGGAAAGTGGGGAGAAATGAGCTGATACCAAAAGCTCAAGTAGAAAGAAAATGTTTTGAAAACGATGATGGCAACATATGTACAAATGTGCTTGACAAGATGGATGTATTGGATTGTGATAAGAGCTGTAAGAGCCTCCAATACAATGGTTTAAAAAAATCAATAGCAGTGAGTTTGGAAAGCCAAAATACCCCAAACCAAAGTCAAACCTATTGCCACTGTCTTGATTATGACCTACAGGTCAAGGTCGGGATCAGCAAGCTCAGTTAAATACACAAGTCTATTCGGTGCTGCCATTGCTCCAACTGAGGGCGGGCGCTGGTTGGGAAACGAGTTCCTAGAACTTTAAAAAATTTTTTTAATGTGACATCAGTTCTTTTGGGTAGAGGAGACAAAATTGGAAAATTGGACAGTAGCACTGGAAGACGAAATAGCAAAATAATGAGGATAATTTTAATAATAGCTACATTATTGAAACTGTATTAGGTTTACAGAATTGTGCCTTCTCCTTGAATTCTCCTACCAGTCCTCGGTGGTGTGTGCTATGATTGCCATCCATTGACAGAGGAAGACACTGAGGCACAGAGGGCTTATTTACCAAAGATGCTACAACCAGGGAGGGCTGAGGCTGCAGGTAACTGGGCTAGGAAGTGTGCTTGGGGGAGGCACCAACCAGTAAGGAAACAACAACAACCTGTCATATGTGCCAACTGAGCTAATAAAATGTGGCGAGTCTGAATAGAGATTTGCTGTCCATGGGAAATACACAGGGAATTGATGGCTTTGTATTGGGGGGCGGGGGTGGGGTGATATGTAACTATCCCATTAGCAATTTTTATATTGATTACACATTGAAATAGTGACTATTTGGATATATTAAGTTAGAGTACTACAATTTAGTTGTAGCTGCTTCGTTTTTCCCAATGTGATTTTTCTGCAGGACCTTGAGTGGTGCTGTGGGTAGGCATTGGACTGCCAACCGCAAGGTTATTGGTCCAAATCCATGGTCCATTGTGAGCGAGAAAGATGAGGCCGACTGATTCCATAAACATGCCCAGTGTCAGAAATCCCAAGTCCTGTTTAAAAGACAATTTAAAATAGCATCTGAGACTGACATGATCTTTTTAAGGGACAGCATTGCTTGAGCGTCACTCTTCAGGATTTGTTTTAGTATTGTCTACAGGCACAGAATGAAATGAGGAAAGCTACAAAGCAGAGTAGCTTGCATGTGCTAGGTCCTTTCAGCGGAGGAGGCTGCTTATAGAATTTCCTATGGTTGGAAGCAAGAAAGACCATAGGGTCAGCTTGGAGTGAAGGAGTCAGTTTCTCCAGAAAATGTTTGGCTAAGCATCACTTTCCTAGACCACCCCCCCCAAAACAAAACCTCAAAGCACTGCTCTTGGACCAAACATGCAAACAAGCCGGAACTATCAAGATAAAGATGGATTCATGAGAATAATAGGTTTTGGTGACTCTGCAGCAGGGAGGGTAAAAAAAAATGGAGCAGCGTTTTCAGTCAAATTAAACGGAATCAAGAATGATCATTCCTGGTGCATTGGGCTGGAGTTCAGCCAGGAAGCATCAGTGTGGTTTGCAATTGTAAAATATGGATCCACTTCCGAACCGCTGATAAACAATGGCTTGTTCCCCTGAGGCCCCCTGACTGCTCACAGTCCTCTTTCTCCAGACTTTTCTGCAAGCCAGCACCTGAAGGGGTTCGGTTTTGATAGGTTGATACCGGGGCCATGCTGGTAGTTAGATTTTGAATATCATTCGTGCTTATATGAAACTTACCTGCAACTTATCTAATTTCATATAATTTAAACAATTTTATAATTTGATCAGAGTAAGATGTATTCTGAGAATCCTTCCCAGGGAGATTAACAGTCAGAAAAAACAGCATGAAAAACACACCGGGGCTGGCAGCTGAGTGTTAGAGGGCTTTCCGAAGGAGAGAAATGGAGATGACTCCTATGAGCAAGGTAGGGAACAGTGTGTGTGTGTGTGTGTGTGTGTGCTTCAGAAAGTTCATGGGAAAATAGGGTTAAGCTACAATGTTTTTTTCCCCTAGACTTTCAGAAGCCCCCTCCTATGTGTGAAGGAGCCCTGTGGGTACCATGTGTAAAGCACTCGGCTGCTGGCCACACAGTCAGCATTGTGAACCCAACAGCAGCTCTGTCAGAAAGACAGAGCAGCCTTGACACGATCGGTTCATTTGGGAAGTCTGTGCACACGCACGCCCGTGTGCTTGCATTGAGAAAGCCCACTGTGTGACCAAAGTGACTCTTCCCTGGGCCCACCCAAGTCTTCTAAAATGTTCATGTGTCTAACCTCACAGAAATGGATGAAACAGGTGGCTGTGTTTTTTCCCTGTGTGGAAACCCGTGAAGTCTGGACTTTAAATTTCAATTGGTCGCAGTGAAAGAGTAGAAACCACGAGGGCAGAAACTAGAACTTGGCTAGCCACCGAGAAGCAGTAACCCACAGGCTTGTAAAAAGTTCAAGAAGGATTTTTGACTTTGGTGGCCTCAGAATTGACATTGGGAGCAAAATCAATATGATTGGCACCATTCGTGGCCACCAGCTGACAAGTGGGTGTTGAACAAATGCACACTGCCCTCAAGTTGATTGTAACTTAATGGCATTCCCATAGGGCAGAAAAGAACTCCCTGTGGCTTTTCCACAGCAATCTGGGTAGAATTGTGGCTCAGCAGTCCCACAGGGCAGAGGAGAACTCCCCACAGGGTTTGCACAGCTACAAACCTTCATGGAAGCAAACTGCCACATCTCTGCCCCCCAGGGCTGGTGGGTTGGAACTGCCAACCTTTTGGCTATCAGCAGATTGCTTCCGCCACTGCACTACCAGGACTCAAATGTAAATACTTATGATGCATATATTTTGAGCTGCAGTGTCCCTCAGGAATAGAGGAGAAAGACTACTTGTGATACTGCGGAAGAGAAATCATCCACGTTCCCCAAGTGCCGAAGATCACCATTCACTGCCAACAAGTCAATTCTGACTCATGGGGACTCTCTAGGACAATGTAGAACTGCCCCCGTGGGTGTCAGGGACTGCGACTGTTTATAAGAGTAGAGAGCTCTCTCTCAGAGCTGGCCAGTGGTTTTGAACTGATGATCCTAATGGTCAGCAGCCCAAGACGTAAACGTTATGTCATAAGGGTGTCTCAAGTGTTAGTGACGTCAGGCATGAAATGACGTGGCACTTTGGGGGGCCTTTCATCCTAGCCATTGCCAAGACCATAGTCCCTGTAATGAGTTGACTTCCTGGATTCTTGGGAGCTGAGGGTTAGGGGATATTCAGCAGTAAGAACAGTGACTTCAGTGAATTGCATTCCTCCCATTTCCCAACTTGGCTTACCAGCCTAAGTGAGGTGGCCTGGCGTTGACCTGGAGGAAGAGAGGCGCAGAGGGGCGGGCAGCACAGAGTGATCAGGATGTAGAGGTGTTCACGCTTGAGAGAAAGAAGTGTTCTTCAGGAAGTTTGTGAGAGGAGGATGCTCTTAGCTCCAATTCACCCTTGTTCCTGGCTCCTGTTATTAACTCTCTATTCTCTCTGCATTGGCCTTTGGACTTAGAGCCAAAACAAGGCACACTCAAAGGTGACTTGGTCTGAAGCATTCTCTCCAGGAGCCAGGCTTAGTCAGCTTCTTTTTGTCTTTAGGTCAAGATAGAGACCGAGCCATGAGGTTAATGGAATCGGGCTCCGGATCATCTAGGCTTTGAGAACCAAGCACCTTCAAGACTCCTGTTAATGCTTCCTGCCTTATTCTCCGGCCTCCGTCCCGCCACCCCCATCTCCCACCCTACACATCTCCTTGCACAATCTGTTGCACAATCAGTGCAGTTAAAATCACATTTGTCCAAGCATAGAGTCGAGGGGATACAAGGTTATGAAATCATGACTGTTCATTTTTTTTAAGGTTTGGGGACTCATTTCTCATCTCCTCCCCTCCGCTCCTTTGCTTTGACAATCCTTTTCTTTCTCCTTTAATGTTTTTCATGTGTACTCTTATCTCAAGTCTAACCCATATAATTTTTGTTCCAAGAAAACTCACAAATAAAGTTTCTAGTTTATTCTGTTATTTTTCCAAGACTATGTAAATAGTGAACTAGTATTTTAGACTGCAGTATAAAATCACATTAGTTTGTTTTCCTGTTGAGTAACTGTCAAGGATGTCACATTTCCAACATTCCTCACTGCCCTGTTTATGGAATGGGAATACCACACATGCTAAAGACCATGAGGAGCATTGGGCTGCTAACCATAAGGTAAGCAGTTTGAAACCACCAGCCACTTGTCAAGAGAAAGACAAGGTTTTCCACTTCCATAAAGAGTTAGTCTCGGACACTCACAGGGGCAATTCTGCTCTCTCCTACAAGGTCACTATGAGTCGGCACAAGTCAACAGCAGTGCTTTTTTCTTGTTTTTCTTTTTTTTTAAAGAGCATGAAAGCATCCCTGGTGGCACAGTGTATTAAGCACTGCTAACCTGAGCCCACCAAGCCACACCACAGTAGAATGCCGAGGCTTTGTTTTCCCTTACAATTAAAAGTCTTCAGAATCACGAGGGGCCAGGTCTACTCTGTCCTAAAGGATCACGTTCAGTCAGACTCAACTCAGTGGCAGTGACAGGACAGGTAATTGACAGGAAGGGATGTTTAACCTCACTGATCAAAGAAGTGGAAATCAAAACAAAATTGACATCCTATTTTTCATCTGCCAATTTGGCAAACTTTTTATTTTTATTTTATTTATTTATTTTAATCATTTTATTAGGGGCTCATACAACTCTTAATCACAATCCATACATACATCAATTTTGTAAAGCACATTTGTACATTCATTGCCCTCGTTATTCTGAAAACATTCGCTCTCCACTTAAGCCCCCCGGCATCAGGTCCTCATTTTTCCCCTCCCTCCCCACTCCCCTCTCCCTCATGATCCCTTGATAATTTATAAATTATTATTTTGTCATATCTTGCCCTTTCCGATGTCTCCCTTCACCCACTTTTCTGTTGTCCTTCCCCCAGGGAGGAGGTCACATATAGGTCCTTTTAATCAGTTCCCTCTTTCCAACCCACCCTCTCTCTACCCTCCCAGTATCACGATTCATACCACTGGTCCTGAAGGGAGCATCTGCCCTAGATTCCCTGTGTTGGCAAACCTTTTAAAGAGCTGTATTAACTGTGGGGCATGGTGCAATTAGCACATTCGTATACTTCTTATGAAAGAGTAAAATGGTAAGACTATTTCTGGAAAACAAAATGTCAAAATGTATTGATGACTTCTAAAAAGATATTATTGTTCGGTTAGTCCTTCCCTGATTCCACTTCTCAGACACTACCTTGGTGGTCTCAGCTGTTCCCACAGTATACTAACTGAACACGTACTGTGTGCCAGGCACTGTGCTAACGGCTTCCCAGACTCCTGCCCAGTTAGTCTGCACAACGCCCTGTGAGCTAAAAACAACAGACACAGCTGTAGACGGCAGAACTGGTTTCTAACGTCATCTTTCCCCAGGCCCCCTCTCTTCGTCCCTGCACAGTGGTGTGTTATCAAAGTGACCCACTCTATTATTTCCCCGCGTGTCCGCTCTTCCTCCACTAGGCCTTGAGACCTGAGGTAGGAAGCTCCCAGGTCTCTCAGGTCCGTCTCCAGATAACCATCCTCACTGCCATTACTACCACCACCACCATCCACAGCATTGTCATCTTCATCCGTGGAAACATCATTTTATCACTCTCTGATTATGGTAATCCTGATTCTCCTAATCTTGTGTGATCCCTCCCTTTCCAGTATCATATGTTCATTCTTTTTGTGGTAATGATTCCACTCTTTACATCATTGGCATTTATGTATTCCTAGTATCAGAACACAGCTCTCTTTTGATCAGAGATGTTACTATTCCTTCATGAAGCCTACTTAGTACCCACGAAGGATCTTTCTTGCATTTGTTTCAGGGGTAATTAATTGCGTGTCATATCTATTGATGTGACTGCATAATGCTGGACTATTTATAAAAACCACCCCCCCTCCCCCGCTAGACACCAGGATAAAAAGGCTTAAGCAAAACACCAACTGTGTTATGACACCATTTAAGAAACTGTTTCCTTTTACAATGGACCTTTGGCTTTGCCAGATTAGTAACCCTGTGGGTGCTAAGACCTTCTCTTACATCTCGGTACTCCTGTGCAGGACTGTGAAATCAGATTAAGTGGCTATTCCAGATGAACTCTTCTGTGGTTCCTTTCACCCCTAGCGGCCTTTCCAGGGATGAACGTTCTCTGATAAAGTGGAGCTGTTGGTTTGGATTCAGAATTAACCATCTAGATAGTCAGTCACCTTTAACCTATTAAATGCCCCACACATTCTTTTGTCCCCTTTTCTTGATAAAAACCTGCTAGCAAGATTAACTAAGTTAGATGGAAGGAAATGCTCTCTGTATTACGTGCACAGTCCTTTTTCTTTGTAGGCGTCATCAGCTTGGACACATCATTTCTCTTTTAAATTTACTGTTGAAACACTTCCTGCCCAGATTGTCAGGACAAACAAATTTCACCCTCCAGAAATTTCTCTAGTATCCAAGCCAGATTGTTCTAGAACACTCAGCTTTTACTTAGGTCGTTTATCAATCCCGATTCCAGACTTCCCGCAGGGAGAGGGACTGGACAGCATGAACAGTCTGCTATCGAAAGGAGATCCCGTGGCTGCGCCCCCCCAAGGTTTGTCTTGGGTTTGCAATGTTTTAAGCTGCACTACGTTTCTAATCCACTCAGAAGGTTGGCCCAGCCAGCGTGCCAGGGCGTCTGGGTCTGGAAGGACTTCCAGTTTCAGCCTGTGCTGTGCCAAAACTGTTCCTCCTCTGTGAACCCCTAGTCCCGTATGCTGTGGGGGTTCACATCCAAGTTCCCTGTTGCCTCCTGGAAAATTCTGCCATTGTCTTTTCCTGCCAGAGGTCTCAGGCTGAACCCTATCCATCTGCAGAAAAGTCAGATCACTTTGAAGGCACTGAATCATTTTATTTTTAATTCCAAGTACAACCCTTGGTTGGCTCCTTATTCTTTGGCCTGCTTCTTCTCCAGAGATCAGGGTTCATCATTGTAAGAGGGATACCTGTGTAGTATCCGCCAAAGTTCTCTTTAACTCCCACCCCAGCGGAATAAATGCCATTTGGGTGTCAGCATCTCAGGGGCGATGCAGAGTTCTGTCCCAAGGTGATTCCCCATGTCCGTCTTGATGCAGCAGAAACCACCTTCATTTGGCTCAGAGAGTTCACGTGCTATCTTGCTAAGACCTGCTTCACGGGTATTTAACATCTATATTCTATAGGACGAAGCCTTGGTGCCACAGCGGTTAAGCACTCGGCCGCTAACCAAAAGGTCAATGCTTCAAACTCATTTGCTTCTTGCGGGCACAGTCTGCGTCTGGAAGGAGTAGTGCTAGTGTTGCTGTTGGGCACCATGGAGTCCAGTCCGACTCACAGCAACCCCCTGGATCATGTGCCTACTTCGATGTCTCCCTCAGAGTTACTGCTAGGGTTGAGCCCATGGTGTCTGCCACTGGGTCCATCCATCTCTTTGAAGATCTTCCTCTTTGATGCCGATCCGCTACTTTCCTGAGCATGATGTTCGTGCCAGGGCCTGTCCCTCCTGATCACAAGTCCAAAATTAATGAGACAAAAAGTCTTGCCATCCTCACGTCTAAGGAACATTCTGGTTGTGCTTCTTCCAAGATCAATTTGCTCATGATCCTGGAAGCACACAGCTAATCTTTTTTGCCAACACCACAACTCAGTGCCATCAGTTCTTCCAGGGTCTTCCTTGGCAACTTCATGGGGGCCGAGCGATGCTGCTCTGTGCACGAGAGTGGGCTTGATGACTATGAGATTTGTTTTCACTTTACTTTTTGGTATTTTATATACATTCCTGACTTTTTGCGGCAACTCCTTCTTGTCTTTTTTTGCGTGTACACATCCACACACACACACACACACACAATGTGCAGGTGTGTGTGTGCACAAACTCACAACTGAGGCTACACTAGCTATTTCAGGTCATGTGAAAATTGAATGTCGGGAAAGCAGTGTAGACTTCTGCGTAGAAAGAAAAAATGCTCTCTTTCACAAGACCTCCCAGTTTCTCCATGACTGCAAGAGAAAGGAACTTACTAAGCAAGTAATCTATACTCCCTGGTGGCCATGTGGAGACGCTGGCCACTGCTGCTGTTCTAACCACCCCCTCCCCGCAGTGCCCCTTTCCACCATCTGCCTGGGGCTGTTCAGAGTTCCCGATGTGCTGCCATGAGAGTGTGAAGTGTCCCCTCACCTAGACTCCGTTCTAGGACAGGCTCTCCCAAACAAGCTGAGACGAGCCTCCGTGCGTTTCTCTCACTGCTGGGTGGGGGGTGGGGGTGGGGGGCAAGAACGGAAGGTCAGATTTTCTGAATGAGAGAATGTACATTAGTTAGATAGCTTGGGGTGCCTTTGATGAGGAGGGCTAGCCGTGGAAGGTGTGATGGTTTTTGTAGACCTTTGAAGGTGTTTAGAAGTTAGTTGATTTGTTAAAGACAAGAGAATCTGCGAGAAGGCCGCGATGTTATAGTGATTGAAATGCACAGTCTTGAGTCATTTGGGTATTTCAGATTCAACTTATCATTTCTGCCCAATTTCTTCTACCTTTTAGTCCAGATATTTATTCTGCATGAGCATGATTAAAATACTGATTTTGTCCCAAAAGGAAGTGTTTTTGCCTTGCTTTATATATGTGGTTAGGGAGTTTCATATTGTAGCATTCTGATTAGACGGTGTGAGATGGGTACTATGATGGGGGGACCCTCATTGATAAGCCCGCAGAGGATCTAAGGAAGAAGATAGAGATAGGGGCCTGAGCAGTAGGCCTGGATGTAAGATGTGGTAGTTTAGTCCCTATGCTCAGAGTAGACCGATCCACAAACAGTCCAAATGCTTGTTGTATTCATTAGCTCTGGGGGAAGCACTCAGATTGGGGCAAGTGTAGAGAAAATCCGTGATTTTCACAGGAGGGGGGCCGCTTGCTTTCCTTTTGATGGCCAAGGGAAATTGTGTCTGGTGAAGGAAGGCAGTCTGATATAAAGAGCTATCAAAATGTCTCAGAACAGACAGCCCCAGTGGAAGATGGTCCATTGGAGAACAGGTGGCCATGGGTAGAAAATAGCTGTAAAAATATGGCTTTCATGAAGCAGCCAAATTGGTGTCCTCAATGGATTGGTGAACATTCTTCCATCAACTGATAGGTCCCTAAGAAACAGAAAACAGGCAAGAATATACTTTTGGGACAGAACATTTAGTGATCATCTCATGGGTCAATGGCGCTAAATCATAAGCGAAATCAATGGGATCCATAGCAGGACCTGAGAAGGTGAAGTGTTCTCATGTTTTCAGAAGGGGATAGGTCAGGGGCCTGAGCTGTTCTGAGTGAATTATAGTTCAGGCAATCGTGGAAGCTTTGTTCAAATCTAATGGAGAAACTTAGGTATCAAGGACAATAAAAATGATGATGTATAAAAGCCTGCATGAACCTTCCCTTTGCTTATCTTTTAACCTTCACGTGACAAATGGATTCACCCTCAATTAACCCAAGAGTTTACTGAGCGTCAGGCACTGTAGACACCCTTTTTATGCACATTGGTTCATCCCATCCTCCTCACTCACAGCCTCTAAATTAAGAAGAATTCTTTTTATAAGGACATGAGACCCACTAAGAGAGATAACTTACCTAAGAACACATTGTTAAGTCAAGAGGGATGTGGGTTTGAATCTAAAGGGTCCAGTTCCCAATTCAGTTCTTTTTTTGTACAGCAGTGTGCTTCTTCTCTTTATGTACTTGCTGATCCATGGCCTTAACCTACAGGGAAATCCGTATTGTAAACCATGTAGATTTATACAGAAGAAAATCTTTCACTTACTGGCCACCGAGAAGTAGTAGCTGTGAGAAATCGGCTGTCAAACTCATAGAGGACATGGAAGCACCTAGGGATGGGCTCTGGTGGCGCTGTAGGTTAGGTGGGTATTGTGCTGCTAACCCAAAGGTCAGCAGTTCAAAAGCACCAGCCACTACTCCACAGGAGAAAGGTGATGAGGCTCCGGAAAAGATGTGCAGTCCCGGAAAACCCTTCAGTGTTTCTCTGGGTCAGAATTGGTTCCATGGAAGTGCGGAGGGGTATGAAACTTAGGGAACAGATGTTTATAGAACTCTCTGGAAGTAATTGTCCTTTATTCCTGTTCAACAGAATTCACTGCAGCCAATCTTTCTGCCCTGGAATAAACAGCCCACATCTGTCTCCATGTGTGGTTAAAATGGGTGGAGGAGGGGACGTTTGTGGTTTGTGCTGAGATGCTAAGTCCCAAGAGCTAAATTAGTGTTTGGCTCTTAAACACTCAACAGTGCAAATAACTTTATAACCTCTGGCCGGACTCAAAATTTTAGCATCACCAATTAAATATTATAGAAAGTCATCTTTGTAACTACTGCTCGGCCATCATCTTACCGAGGGTTAAGTATTTCACCTGCGTTTCTTCTGATGTCTTGCCTTACTCAGACTCACTGCCATCAGGTTGATTCCAACTCACAGTGGCCCTGTAGGGCAGGCTAGGGCTGCCCCTGTGGGTTTCTAGGCTGTGACTCCATCGCGGAGTAGAAAAACCCCATCTTTCTCCCTTGGAGTTGCGGGTGGATCTGGCGGATCACAGCTCACTCATAACCAGTACTCTCCCAGTATACCAAATGTGGTTAAAGTTCATGCAAGTTCCTTTGAAACAAATGCAAATAGAGAGGTTGGTGTTGACTGCCCAGTGACTCAGGAAACACAGAGCTCAAAATTGGGTGGGTCATTTCTCCCAGTCTAAATTCCTAAGCACATGGGAAATGTCTTGGTTTGAACAGAGCACAGATCAGCTTTATAGGCAATACAGAAATGGTGAAAAGCAGGCCAGTGTGGCTTCAGTCGGGGCCTATGGATAGTGGTCCCGGAATAAGCAAGAGGCTGGGAGACATTCCATTCCTTGCAGCTGTGAAAAATGGGAAATAGTTAAAACTGTCGGAAGCAGGAGTCATTTTCACATCAGTGGAAGTCAAGGAAACGAGAAGTTCAGATAAAACAAATAGCTCACTTTCTAAGCTATTTGAGGTTTGCCTGGTGCTGCACAGAGAACCTTCCTTACGGCATAATGGCTCCTGGCAGCCTCAGAGCGCTTAGATGGCTGTCTCTTCAATGTGTGGGATACAACCCTGCACCCTTTCCCACCCAATTTTTCATTCTGCGTGTACAGTGTGGGGTAGTGGCATCCTCCCCCTGCTGTTTGTTTATTTCAGGGACAAGTGTGCAAGCAATGTTTGGTTAACTCTTTCGGTGTCTGTGAAAGGGATGTGTTTGGTTAGTGTCTAAAGCAGACTTAAAAAAAAAAAATCTCTGAGAATATTATAAATGTCCAAGTGACGTATCTCCAAGTAAGCTGGGCCAACCCTCCTGTGCCCAGTTCTATGCCAGCCCTGTGTTCAGTCCCCAATAAATCCCAATGGCTGGATAGATGACAGAAAGAACAGAGATGGAGATACGCCTAAGAACCTGGGGACATGTGCACAAAGATCTGCGTATGGATGTAGCGAGCTCGCTACCCATCTTTAGAACCTTGAGGCAACCCCCCCAGGCTTCTGCAATTATCCGTAGTTGGAAGTGAGATAGTGGTAGGTGAGTGGTTGGAATCCCTTTCCAGGTCGAAACCCCAGGTTGGCATCAGCGACAGTGCACCTCATGTGCAGGCCACCTTGTCTGTCACACATGAGGTCTGTACATGGTCAGTATGCTGAGCAGGTTTCAGGAGAGCTTTCTGACAACGATGGACAAAGAAAAAAAGCCTGACAAACTACTTCTGAAAGTCAGCTCACGAGAACCCAGTGAATCACAAGGGTCTGCTCCTCAGCCAGTCGTGGGAATGGCTCCACACCAGGTACAGTTCCCTTTCACTGTGTATGAGATCGCTGTGAGTGGATTGCCACAAACACCAACAACAGTGGATAGAACCAAAGCAGAATAAACAAGGGGTCTAGGAGACGTTATCCTGTGTAAATAGCATTAGCTTACTGCCGGGAACTCACTGCCATGCTGTCAATTCTGACCCACGGTGACCGGTCTGGAACAGGTAGAACTGATCAACTGATCCTTTGGGATTCTGAGACTAGGACTCTTCACAGGAGTTGAAAACCTTGTCTTCTCCCATGGAGCAGCTAATTGTTACTAATATTCAACCTTGAGGTTAGCAGCTCAACATGAACCCACTATTCCAACACCTTTGTACTTTGCGTGTGTTGTCAGGAGAAGCCGGTCCCTTGAGAAGGACCTCATGCTTGGTAAAGTGGAGAGGCAACCAAAAAAAATAGAGGAAGGTCCATGTGGTAATTAAATTTTATGTCAACTTAAATTTGTACGTGTAGGTGGAGTCCAACCGGTCAATGAGGTCACAGTCTGATGATGTCTCCCAGGAGGGGTGGCCTTTTTATAAAAGAAACATTGAGGACCCTTCCCGAGCACTCTGCGCCTTCACCTACCTGGTTGCTGGGAATCTGTGCCTGTCTCCCGAAGCAGCCCCAGGTGGGCTGTTTGACCCTGAGAGCTGTTGTCCCTGCCATGTTTCCAGTGACCTTGGACCGTGTCACTCTAAAGCCACTGGCCTGTGCTCTGCCTGCACCCCACTTCACCTTTCGATGTCAATGGCCTGCAGCTACATGGATCTAAAGACAGCTCTAGCTAGCATTGGACCCATGGACTTAAGTTGGGCTGGGGAGGGATATAAGGTTACTTATTTAAAGCTCTTTCTTATACACCTATGTGTGTCACTGGTTTTTGTCTTTCAAGACAACCCAGTCGAACAAAGCCCGCGACAAGGTGGATTGACAGCGTGGCTACCACAGAGGGCTCAGACCCAGGAAGACCCGGGAGGGTGGCAGGAGACCGTTCATTCTGTTGTATCAGGGTCAATCCTCAATCCAAGTGGGAATTGACTTGATGCTTGGAACCTACCAACCACAGAAGAGAACTTTGGCCAGCCACCTTTGCTGCTTCAGCAGCCTTAGATCAGGGGACTGAAGCTTATTCTCACAGTTTCTTAGCTCCGTTGAATTCTGGGATGAAATTCAACAGAAAGGACATTTTCTGTGTGAAAATAGAACACCGTGAAATAAATTCCTAGGCGTCACCTTTTTATGCTGAGTTTTCTCTTAGCAACAGCAAAGCCCAACTGAATTATGGCCAGAAAGCAAAAGCAAAATCCAGCTGGCGTTTGATGGTGAGGCTGCGCATCGGAGAAGAGAGCGAGAGAACATGGGGAACTCAGACCACTCCGTGCCAGGCTCTGTGCTGGCTCTTGGGGGAGACCATGGGGGTACCTCTGCTTCTCCTGCATACCTCTCTGGCTCAGCTTCCTCTGCTAACCCTGAACAGCAACTTTCCATTATTTGGGAGTTTTCATGACCTCTGTTTGTTTCAGCTTTTCTGTGCTCATTCATGTATTAGTTCACATTCCTGAGAGAGACAAAGAGTGTAGAGGGATCTGCCTCATATTTCTTGCTCAGCTACAAACTGTAGGGTACTGGTCAGCTTACGGACTGGCTGCTTTGGTCAGGTGCTGCTGGTTGTGACCGGTGTCCATGCTGTGCAGGGAATTGCTGAGGCTGAGGGCAAGGGGAGGTTCATTGGAAATGAAAATTGGACACAATGGGTGATGGGTATGGTTACTTCACATATCAAAAAGAAAAAGACTTCACTCATTCTGGATCTAGACATCACTCTTAGAGCCGAGTGGAAATTCCCTCCTGGAGCATCTTTAATATATCAAGCCAGTGAAGTATCCAAGGAGTTTTACTCTGGCCCAAGCAGAAGGGTCTTTTTGCCCTCGTGTGAGGAAATGGAGAGGTGAATCCAGCAGTACTTCTACTTTACAGTAGGATAGCATTAAGAAATTGAATGCATTAAGGTGAGATGAAGTGATCCTCTATTTCTGGAGATTTGATTATTAAGAACATACTCTAGCCAGGTTGCCACTATGATGGAAGTCCTCAGGAGATTATTTCGAAGACTTTTATCGAAAGATGGACTTTTATCCAAAGAAAGGCATGACGATCTACTTTCAAAAGGCAGCCAATAATTTTTATTATCTTTGCACCATTGAGTAACTCAGAAATAGGACAGATGTCACTAAAATAATTGTGTCTTCTCCTGGCTGATGTAAATAATTACTGACAACCAGTGGAGAAGGGGGAAAGTTGGGATCAGTAAACAAATAGGTGGGGAGAGAAGTAGCTAGGAATTATCATTCTCCTAGCATTTCTGAGGAATACTGAAAAGAATTCCTAACAAAATCAATTTGCAATCATTTGAAGAGAAGGGTTTTTTGTTTTTTTTAAACTGAGTAGCCTGACTTCATAAAGAACAAGTCCTGTCAGGATAATTTAATTTTCTGAGATGAAAATGAAAGGCTGAGTAGATCAAGGAAAAATATTTATATATAATTCATTTAGACTATAAAATGGTTTGGATATGATCCTATACAGTATGCCTATCAACCCCGGTGTTTCTACCTGAGATGTGGCCACCCGAGGATCATTGCCCATTTCAGGAGTAATCGCAGGCCACGTTCTAGTGGTGTAGTTGCATTTCCATCCATAGTTAGCATAGTGATTAGAATGCACAGGCATTTAGTTTGCTCACGACTCTGAGCAGCCCTGCACTGGTGGTAGAACTGGCAAAGAAAATCAGTAAGGATACAGAAGTTTGGAAAATATGTGGTTTTTCTTAGTGACCATCCGGGCAGCCTTATATAACATTGAAACATTGAACGAAACATTGCCCTGTCCTGCATCATGTTCATTAATGGTCACTCTGTTTGAGTCCATTACTGCTACTGTTGTCCGGTGCTCTCCAACCTAGGCTTATCTTCTATGTCTTGTATTGTACAACTTTCTTTTGTGATTCCTTCAAGGATAGCTAGACTTTGCTTCACATACTTGGTGTGGCAGTTACATAATTTCCTGTCAACTTGCCAAGGGATGGAGTCTAGCCTGTCAATCAGGTCACAGCTTGACAACCTCATTTAGAAGCCAAAGTAGATAAATAGTTCACTGGAGGCCCAGACACACACTCTCTGCTTTGTCTTCCTGCTAACAAGCCATATGGAGCTACAGTGATGGAGCCAGAGCCCTGGAGCTGGAGGAGCCACATGGAGACTCCCGCCAGTGCTGAGATGCTTTCACTGCCACTGGATCCCCAAGACTTTCCACCCAGTGCCTTTGATCTTCTTGAATTTGGTATCATTGCGTGGCTGCGTGGGTCTGAAGAGGAATTTATAGACTGGTATCAGACATATGGGCTAATATCAGACTTATGGACTTGATCGGGACTGGGCTGGGGTGTTTTCTCAATATACAATTGCTCTTTTATATAAAGCTCTTTCTTATATATGTATGCGTCTCCCTGGATTTGTTTCTCTCATCTACCTGGACTAACACACTCGGGAACATGTTATCAGGAGAGACCGGTCCCTGGGAAAAAGACTTCAGACTTAATAAAGTAGAGGGTCAGCGATAAACAAACAAACAACAACGGCCCTCCAGGACAGGAGTTGACACAATTGCTGCAGCAGTGGGCTCCCACATGACAGTGGCGAGAATGACGCAGGGCCAGGCAGCGTTTTCTTTTGTTGTATATAAGGTCACTATGTGTTGGAACCAACTCGATAAGACCTGACAACAACAAAAACAACAGCCGCAACAGGTGTCTGATTAATTGTTGGAATTAGGTCACCTGGCCTTTCTTTCCTAGTCTGTCTTCATCTGGAAGCTCTGCTGAAACTGCCAGGAGGACCCCTGCTTGTTTTGGAAATGCTGGTGGCATTGTACTAGCATCAGAACAACATGGAAGCCACTACAGTACAATTGATGGATGGTGGTTAGAAAATGTGGAAATAGAGCTACCCTAATTGTTCCAACCATACTGACCTCTCTTACTATTCCTATGACACTTACAGTCACATGATCATGTCAATGAAGTAAAACATGAGTTACACACGTGCTTTGGTCTATCTTCTCCTTAGTCCATGTTAGAGGATGATGGCTTTTTCTTCATTTTTCTTCCCCACAGCACCTGATAAGGCATTTCCAAACATTTGATTGATTAGCAAGCAGTTGATAAAATGTGGTAAGGAACTAGCTCTGAGCATGCCCAATAGAAGAATACTGTTGGGTAATAGCATATACGGCAACAGTGACTTGTTTAATATGGCTCTTCTAGCCAAGGTCTAACCCCAACCAAGTGACCTTTTCCTGCCTGGGCCTAGTGAAAAGAGAGGGGAATATACTGAAAGGATTCATTCACCTTGGAGTAACTGTGAACGGGATTCACTGGAATTCCATCCAGCTGTATATAAGTGAGCCATCTGAGAGGCAGGAGCGGGGAATCTCATGACCAGCAAGAGCCATGGAATGGAGTGTGTCCTCTGGACCCAAGATGCCTGCACAATGAATTTCCAAGATCCAGAAGACAACTATACCATCACAGAGAGGCTTCAGCAGAACCAGGAGCCAGAGCATGAAACAAGAGCCAGGGCAAGGAGCAAGTAAAGCTGATGCTTTTGTGCAGGAGGCTGGCTTGTGGAGTGAGGTGCCTCTGGGCACTTAATTGGGGAAGTTGGACTTCCTGGCCCATGGAAATGAGCTCAGTGCCTTCAAACTGAGGCACACTGGAGTAAGGTGCCTCTGAGTACTTAATTTTGGGAGGTAGGTTTGCTGACTCATGGAGCTTGGGCTGAAGACCTTTGGCTTGAGGTTTGCAGTGGAGGGGTATGCCCTTTGGACATGTATTAGCACACCTGAAAAAAATTTGTCACCTGCCCTGATACACAACTCAACCCTGAGTATGTCTCACTGTATTATATTATAATATAATATACGTATTATAACTTGTTAACTTCCTTAATAAATCCTTTAATCATGAATTTTGTCTGTGAGTTCTGTTTGGCCATTGCAATGGATATTAGGACCCAGAGAAATAAAATAGAGAGCATTAATTAAAACAGCACAACGTATGCAAAGTTCATCACTAGTTTGCAATACAAGTGTACTAGTAGATGGATACACAGGAATGAAATTATGAAAATTACCTCCATACTACACTAGGCAGGTTAAACTTTTACTAAACTACTGCAACCATTCTTTGCTTGACAATTAGAACGATGCGTAGATGGTTCTGATGGGAGTTACAGAAATGATTAAAGGAAACGACAAAGAGTGCCGTCCTGATAGAGCATGTACATTCTGAAACCAGATCCATCCAGGTTTACATACTAGCTGTGACCTCGGGTATATTACTTCTCTAACCCTCACTTTCTCTGTTAGTAAACTAGAATAACAAACCTTACTTAATAAAAAAATGAATGGTCATTGATGTGATGCACCTATAGCACGTAGCACAGTGTAAGCAACTCATAAAACTGTAATTGGAACCACAAGTAATGAGAAAGAAATCAAGGGGAGGGTTTTCAGGCCGAGGAATAAAAGTGAGTTTAATAACAACATACAAAGAAATGACAAACCATCACCCACCTTTACATCACCTTGATTCACTTCAGTGAACATATCGGTAGCTTATTATTATTGTTATTTGTCTTCCCCTAAAGAATGCATGCGACCCAGGAGCATACACAATCTGCAGCATGATAGGGCCAGCAAGAATATCTGAGAGTCTGGATTTCTGGGTTCACGTACCTACATAACTGAGGAAAGTTGTGGAATTCTCTTTGAAAATTTAGAAAACAATCTAGTTTCATCTTCTTTCCCACAAATGGTTTAACTATATTCCTGTTTTGAGCTGGGCCACAGTCTTCCCAAAGGAGCTATGGGCCGTTAACCGCAAAGTCATCAGTTTGAAACCATCTGCTCTATAAGACAAAGAATGGGAATTCTGCTCCCATTAAGATTTACAGGCTTGGACACGAGTCAGAATCAACTTCATGGTAAAGAGTCTGGCTTTGGAGTCCAGGGTCTTCTCAAGATGGCCTGGTTAATGTCTAGTCTTTGGACTATTTGGCTGAATCGATTTAAACAAGAGTTTAAACTTAACTTTACCTAAGACGAACATATCAGCACCTTTCAACAATGGCAATTGACCATCAAGATGCTGGGCCATAGGATGCCCTATTTTGTTGGCATGGATCAGAATCCACGGGCAGCCAATATGAGCCTTAGAGCTTCAAGTGAGCTTCTTTGTTGTTATTTCTACAGTCTCTGTGTGTAATTCTCATACTTGTCTGAGTTGATTGATCTACAAGAAGCAGCCCAGTAGTGAAGGGTCTATCTTAGCTAATCATAAAAGCTGGTATCGGATTGTAACTATGGCTTTGCTTTCAAGAATCTGATGAGAGTGGTTGGAAGGATAAACGCCGAGCTTGTTTCTATTTGAAACACAAGTTCATATTTTTTAAAAAAAGAAAGAGAAAAAGATCTTATTCTGCTTGTATATTTCCATCAGACGAAAAGTATGCAGATAAAATACGATCTCTCTCAAAAACTCATTTACTGCCTTTAAGTTGATTCTAAGTCCCAGGGACTCCATAGGACACTGTAGAACTTCCCGTAGGGGTTCTGGAAGCTGTACATAATTATAGGAGCAGAGCGCCACATTTCTCACTCAGTGCAGTGGAGAACTGCTGACCTCGTGGTTAGCAGCCCAGGACACCACCCACTACACCACTGTAAATTGTAGAAATGTTGGAGACCACATATTGTGGCTTGCAAGCAAACAAGTGAGCAACCCTCAAGATAAGAACAAATACAGGGCTGCTCAAGACCCTTGCTTCCAGAGAAGATCTTGCCAACTTTGGTACCTCTCTGATTTGATTGAAGCTGCTCATTTCACACTGGCCAGTCCCCAAAGTGAAGCAGAGATATTGACAGCATGTCGGCTTCCCAGCACATGAAAGGGACAACAGAAACAATAGCTGGACTCTCCGGCTCTTCGTGGAGGATCTTTGTCGATGGAACTAGGACTGTGGGGAAAATGAGGAAGGAACCCCCTCCTGGGCCACAATGCTGATTATAGCAGTGACGAGATAACTTCCAGGGATGTGGTTGGGATAGTAAGCCTGCTAGGTCATGCGGGTCTGATTGGGCAGGGAAAATCACTCTTACCTGCATGGGAAGCTCGATTCATAGTGTTCTCTACTTTACAAATCAATGATGTACTCTTTCTTTGTGTGGCTCGACATATAAACTGTTTGCTGAGAATATGGCCAAGATTGTGTGGTTAGAGACGTGGTTGGCTCTAGTGTGGTTACTCCTGTGTTCGTTTAGGAGCTGGGCATTGGTTCTAATAGACTGTGTTGTCTGCTAAGTGAGACTTCATATGCCCAGTCCCCCTGGAGCAAACCAAATGAAAATGAGGAGTAGGTAGTATAAACACAGCTCTTACAGATTCACATTTAGTGCTAATAACCAGGAGCCAGAGAGCTGAATAATTCTCAAAAGGCAGAGCAGTGTTCAGTATAAAATGAACATAGAAAATCTCAACTAAATTTGGATATAAACAATCACCTACTGGACACCTTTTCACTCTACTGTAGGCCAGGCACATGGATCTTAGCCACAGGTCTAGGGAAGGCCAGACAGCTGGGAAGGTTGGGCTGAGCAGTTACAGGGTGGAGACCACCAAGCTCTGAGTATACCCTATTTAAGACCAAGTATAATTCAGACTAAAAGGAGCCCTGGTGGCGTACTGGATACATATCAGGCTGTCAACTACAAGGTCAGCCATTTGAAACCATCAGCAGCTCCATGGATGAAAGATGGGACTTTCTACTCCTATAAAGAGCTCCAGTCTTGGAAACCCACAAGGGCAATTCTACTTTGTTCCATAGGGTCTTTATGAGTTGGAATCAACTTAATGATAATGAGTTTGGTTTGGGTTTGGTAATGCAGATTGTTGCAGAGGTTTGGATAAAGCAGCACAAGTGTGTTGACACTAGTAATGCCTAGTAACCTCACTGTTAATGGTGGAAAGGGAATTCATCAGATCTTGGCTGACTTAGAGATCTAGGGAACAGAATCTAGCACCAATGACTTAGGAGGCTTATGGAATCCTGCGCAAAATAGTTGAAGGTTATGAATAGCATTCTTCACCCGGTAGAGAGTTGAATAAAAACCAGGACCTGAATTTAGTCCTTTGGATTGGGTACATATTAAAACTATTCAGAAGGATGGGGGTGGGAGGGTATGTGTGTGTACCCATCCAGTGTACCAAATACCCAACCAGATTGAGCTACTGTTGGTGAGGTGGAATCTTGGTAAGCCCTGGGTTAAAGACTGAAAGACAATGTCTAAGGGCAGAAGTTCGAAAGTCCTGTAGTCAAGTCGGGCTGAGACAGACAAACACTGGAAAGTTGTTGATTTTTTAAAATTTTTTATCATTTTATTGGGGGCTCATACAGCTCTTATCACAATCCACCCATCCATCCATTGTGTTAAGCACGTTTGTACATATGTTGCCATTATTGTTTTCAAAACATTTTCTTTCTGCTTGAGCCCTTGGTATCAGCTCCTCATTTTTCCCCTCCCTCCCTCGCCTGCCTTCCCTCCCTCATGAACCTTTGGTAATTTATAAATTTTTTTTTCATGTCTTACATGGACTGCTGTCTCCCTTTACTCACTTTTCTGTTGTTGATCATGGTGATTGGTTTTCCCTTTATCCCCCTACTTTTCCCCTATGCTCTTGGTATCGATACTCTCATTATTGGTCCTGAGGGGTTTATCTGTCCTGGATTCCCTGTGTTAAGGGCTCTTACCCGTACCATTGTACATGCTTGGGTCTAGCTGAATTTGTAAGGTAGCATTGGGGTCATGATATTGGCGGGGAGGAAGCATTAAAGAACTAGAAGAAAGTTATATGTTTCGTCAGTGCTATACTACACCCTGACTGGCTCATCTTTTCCTTGTGATCCTTATGTGAGGAGATGTCCAATTGTCTACAGATGGGCTTTTGGTCTCTAATCCGCCTCCCCTCATTCACAATGATATGATCTTTTGTTCTGGGTCTTTGATGCCTGATGACTGATCCCATCGACACCTCATGGTCACACAGGCTGGTGTGCTTCTTCCATGTGGGCTTTGCTGCTTCTCAGCTAGATGGCCGCTTGTATATGACTTTTTATTTTAATCTGCCTATATGCAATTTTATTTTCATTTCTGGAGCCCTTCAAAATGTATTGCCTCTTTTTAGACTGAAGACCAGATTGGATTGAGGATATGTGAATACATTCAAAGCCATTCTGAAGGACAGCCAGCCACACTCCATTGTAGGTGAGGAAGTCACAATTGGTTCTGCAATCTAGTGATGACTGGATGTTTGATGAGAAAAACTTGCTCAGAAAACTCCTTTTGGCCTGTGGGAGCCAATGACTTGTTAACCTGAACCAAAGGATCATGAATGATCCAAATCCTAAATCCAGCCGTGCTTTGTACCTTTTTTCCATAGGGAGTAGAGGCCAAAGGAAACCTGGGCTTGGTTTACCAGCAGTCTCTTGCAGAGACCCGTGCATCTGTATGCAGTCACAGTACCTGGTACTTGTATTTTCGTTAGTTTTGGCAACAAATGAGTGACTAGCACTCATAGCTTAATCAAGTATGAAATGCCTTCTCCACCCGACCCCTCTCCCGAGCACCGCCCCACTTCTCTCTTCCTGCTAGAATGGGAACGTGATGTTCTGATCAAATGCTTATGAAGAGGGAAATGTTAATTTATTTGAGGCAAATGCCAACATCTTTACTCCAAACAAAAAGTGACTAGCACATCAAGTACCATCACTGGCTTGTACATACTTAACCTTGTTCTTTAATAGAAAATGACATTTCTTCTGTAGATTCTATCTTCTCTTTTTAAGTTAAACAGAAGGATTTTGATGATAAAAGACAGGTTTGGATTTAGCATTTCATTCCCTCACCCCCACCCCCTGCTGCCTTTTTTTAAGAAGATGTTTTTCTTCAGAACTAAGTGTAGTTTTCTGCTGTCCTTTCACCACCTATAAGATGTCTAGATTTTATTATTGGTGATCACATTTGATTTCTAGAAATGTATCTCAATAAATTGAGCTTGATATTGATAAACCTGCTACTTAATAGTTCGATTCATATTTACACTGAACTTTCTCTATACCCAGTTTCTTTCTTTGTTTCCTCTTTTCCCACCTTCTTCCCTGGTGTTGACTTAAAAGCCCATTGATTCAGCCAAGGTACCTGATTGTTGCTGAATGGGTCAGCATGCCCTTTTCTAGAAAAGAGCTGCTTCATAAAAAGACAAGTCAAGGCATGCGCGAGTTGTTTTAATGGAGCCGGCCACAGAGAGGAGTTTTAATTTAAGATGAAATGAAACCGCCTTGTGAAGCTTTTGGCTGTCCTGGTGCCTTCCAGAGGAGCACAGTTACGTTCAGGAAGTTCTCTTTGAAATGCTGGCCCTTCCTCCTTAGTTTCCCTCTGTCACTCATGTGGGTGTCCGAGTGATGGGGGAATCTGCCTTGTTATACTTCCTTCTTATGACCCTTCCTGAACTTATAAAAGGAGCCCTGGTGGGGGCAGTGTGGAAAGCCCTCTGCCACTGTCATGGAAGCCAGCAGGGTGAGCCACCAGCCGCTGCATGGGACAATGGTGTGGCTGTCTGCTGCCATAAGGGTAACAGCCTTGGGAATCCATTGGGGGCAATTCTCCCAGGCCTGGTAGGATTGCAGTGATCTGGACTGGACTTGATGGCAATGGGTTACGTACGCGTGTACTAGGCTCCCGGAGCAGAGCAATGGTGCTGCTCCATTGGTCTTAAATGATGGAGAACTTCGTAAAGACTCGCAAGCTGCAGCGCTTGATTCTCAGCTGTGGCAATTTGGTGATTAAAGTAAAGGAGACGTGATGAGGGAGGAAAAAGAGGCAAGCTCAAGGAGCAAGCAGGAGCTCTTGCAAGAGCAATGAAAGAAAAGATGGCTGGCTTTTGCAAGAGTCGTGTGAATCGTGCACAGTGACTGCTCAGCCAGCCTCATCGGCTTGCATGTCTGTTGTGTGGGTTTGTGAAAACCCGGCGTTTTCCTTTCTGTGTGAGGACTGGAGGAGAAGAATGGCCTGGCCTTTAACAGCAGGAAGATCCCGGTTCTCCATCACTAAGCCTCCATTGAGCGTTTCAGTGATGAGGCTTTTGATTAATCGTAGGCTGGAGAACATCAAGCATGTCCCCTATCTTGGAAGGCACTGTTGACAAAAAACCTAACATTATTCAAGCCACAACCCTAAGCTGCCTCCAGCCTTAGTCACCTGGAACAAATTATAGTGTGGCATTAGACTGTCTAGTCACCAAAGAAGAGAATCTCCTGGGGTAAGTGCAGAAATCATATCTACCATTTCTCTGATTAAAAGAGATTCCCTTGCCATATTCTGCTTCAGAGCCAGGGAATGACCATGACCTCTCACCCCAACGTTTCCACGCTGGCCTTCCAGAGCTGGTAATAGGAAATGAAAATTTCAATAAAAGCCGAGGCATCTTTTTTACCAGATGTAGGTCTTCTTGGATAATCAAATTAAAAGAACAAGAAGAGGATTTCCTCTACTCCTTTAAAACAAGAAGGAACAAGGAGGAAAACCATATTTATTTGTAATCTCAAACTATGTTTTAATGTCCTAGCAGAATCACATTCCTGAAATGTTATGAAATACTAGGTTTAGAATAATGTTAAACACTTTACAGTGCTACAAATTATAATGTCATTTGGACTGCCAACAAAGATAAGTTGGGTTGGAGGATTTTCTGGTCACAGGATCAATGACTTCATTTTATTTACTTATGTTCTTGGTGACAATCCATAAGACATGCACCACCGTAACAATTTCTTTATGAAAAATTCAGTGGTATTGGTTACATTTTCCAAGTTCTGACACTTTTCTTTTTCACTTTTTAAAATATGTGATTCACCTTAATAGTTTCCATCTTTTTTTAATCGTTTTGAGGGGCTCTTACAACTCTTATCACAGTCCATACATACATCAATTGTGTAAAGCACATTTG
>NW_022105855.1:666913-668034 GCF_000313985.2 Echinops telfairi
GGGCTGGCCATGTGGTCCTCTCTGTGGACTGGCTGCTCTAATTGGGGTCATCGTCCTCAAGGCCTGGTGGGCCAGGATGTGCTCCAGTCTCTCCTCCTCCCCCTTCATCTGCTCCCATGTGCTCTGCTCAGATATGTCCCTCTCCAAGAGCTGCAGATTCATTGCAGTCCTTTGAAATAAATTCTTCTGGGGGAAGGGGCAGGCATCCACTTAGTATTTGGGACTGAGGCCAGCCCCCCAGAACTCTCCACTGGTTCCCTACTCCATGCAGGAATGTTGCATTCACACCTTGGGGCACTGGATTGAAGTCTGGTCCCTCTTTTCCTGTGGAGATATAAACAATACCCTCCCCTTGGGTGGGTTAGCGCCCGTGCCCCTTCTTCCCATTTTTTCCATATTTTCATCACTTTTCCCCCTTCCCCACCTCCTCCCCAGTTGTCTACCATGTGCATCCCTGCATTTGATCTGGTCCCTGCCATACTACCTGGTCCTCACCCCGAGAATGTTTGTGTACAGTAGCTTTTTCCTTTTGCCCCCTTTGCATTTTTTTTTTAAAACGCTTACCTCAGCGGACTCATGTTGTACTTGTCCTTTTGTGCCTGACTTACTTTGCTTAGCATGATTTCCTCCAGTTCTTCCCATGCAGGGATGTGCTTCATACGTTCATCACTGCTTTTTAGCAATTTCCATCTTTTAAACGCTTTTTCTTGTGAGTGGGTTGAGATTTTACATATCAGATTATCATTTTTTTATGCAACAAGTTTAACAACTTTTCAAACTTCCCAATGTACGCCACCTTCTTGACACCCTTTTCAAAGCCATTTCACCCACTTATTAACTCAAACTTAGTTTCCTCTATCCTTTGAAGTTGCTATCATCAATTTCATCAAAGATAGTTATTTTACAAAGTATAATGCTTCATGCCGTCATTCTTTTAAAATTAAACTGTTACTTGAGTCAACGTTGCCTTCACGGGATAGTCTAAATTTCCAAAGTTCAAAGCTGTAACGGTACCAGTGTTGAGGGTCATCCTCTCTGTCTCTGAATAAAAATGAGACCATTTCCCCTTTGAGAGTGACTTCTTTTATGTAGCATAATTTCTTCCAGATTCACCCATCTTA
>NW_022105855.1:668332-682100 GCF_000313985.2 Echinops telfairi
GTTGACTATATCAGAATGAACTTGAAGGCAGTGAGTTTGGTTTTTGGAAGGAAGAATTATATCATTTTTCCATAGTCCTTGACCCCACTAGCAGTGAATCAGTGTTCCAATCTCTCTATAGCCTCACCAACATTTACTGTAACTGAGTTTTGTACTAGATGCCTTTTTTGTAGGAGTGAGATGGTTTCTTATTTAGTTTAAACTTGCAAATCTCCAGTGGCTAATGATCATGAGCGTATTTTCATTTGTTTGTTGGCTGCTTGAATGCCCTCTTTGGTGAAATTCTTTTCATGTCCTTGGACTGTTTTAAAATTGGATCATTAAAGATTTGGCTTTTCTAAAGACTCCTTCCAGACTGAAGAACTACCTTTTGAAAAAGTCTTTCGGTGGGCATGAAAATTTAATTTTAGGAAGTCCTGGTTCCTTAATCCGTCTTATGTTGGCTGTGTGTTTGTATTTGTGTGTGGTAACCTATGTCTGAAAAAGAAAAAAAGGAAACCAACTAGGCCCTTCAGCCTTGTCCTTGGGCTAGTCTTCCCGGGACTTGATACTTTTAGCTTTAACTTTTAGGTCTTTGATCAAGTTTTAGTTTGGTTTTTTTTTCCTTTATTTGCATGTGCATGGCATAAGATTTAGATCCTGCTTCATTTCTGTACAACTGAGTCTTCAGTTTTTCCAGCACCATTTGTTTGTTTGTTTGTTTGTTAGTACTATTTGCTAAAGAGAATGTTCCTTACCTATTTGATAGACTCTGAACCCTTGTTCAAAATCAGCTGCCCATAGATGGATGAATTTACTTCGAGACTCTCAATTATACTCCATTGATCTACATATCTGGTATTGAACAAGTGCTCGGCTGTTTTGATACTGTGGCTATACCTGGAAACCGGAGACCTTGTGCTTTGCTCTTCTTCCTGGTTGCTTTGACTGCTTAGGACCGCATTCCTTTCCATGTAAAGTTGTGATCTTTTTTTTCCCCTTTCAGTAAAAAACAATGCTGGGTTTTGGTGTAGGACTTCCTTATTTCTATAAATTGATGTGGGTCATATTGACATTTTTTCAATGTTATATTTTCCAATCTATGAGCATGGATTTATGTAAGTCTCTCTTAGTTTCTGTTATAGTGGTTCATAGTTTTCATTATAAAACCTAGCCGGGGTTTGTTCTTAATTTACCTTTGGAAGCCATGGTAAATTTTATTGTCTTCTTGATTTACTTTTCAAAGCTATCATATTTCAATGTCAAAAAACCAACTAATTTTTTTTAGTTGATCAAATATCTTGCCACTTTGCTGAATCTAATAGTTCTAGTAGCTTTCTACTGGAATCTTTGAGAATTTCTGTGAATAGGGATAGTTTTACTTCTTTGTTTACAATTTGGACACCCTTTCTTACTTTATTTTTCTGGCTAGGACTTATCTTGAATAAGAATAGTTATATTGTACAATATAGAGTAAAAGTGGTGATAGTGTGAAATTTTGTTCTACATTTCCCCTCTTTTGATGAAAATTGTTCTACAGGGTTGTTGAGCTGAATGTTCAGTATGGTAAAGCTGAACTATACCCAGTTCTTCTAGTCTCATAGCTAAGCAAGCAGTGTTATATGGAGACAATTGTGTGTCAGGCCTCATTCTAGGTTCTGGACTACATCAATGATCAAATGAACAATTATTCGTGCCCTCATGGTATGTACATTGTAATTGGGGAGAGATGGTATGGTCAAAATAACTATAACAAAAAATGAGTTAGGTAGACAGTGGTAAATCCTATGGGAAAAAGAAAAGGTAGAGCGAGTAAGGGCACAAACTAAGGCATGCCAAGAGAGAGGAGTTCAGTTGTAATTGGAAGATATGGTTGTGCTTTGCTTAGGTCAGATTTTAGCAGAGTTGCGAGAGTGAAGTACATTATCTCCGTGGATAACAGGAGGAAGAGTGTTTATGGCAAAGGAAATGGCCAGCAGAAGTAGCCAGAGCAAAGGTTTGGGTGGAAGGAACATAAAAGTAAGTTCAAGAGTAGTGACGGCAACTGGAACCGCGTGGTAGAATGCGCGGGCATGGGATCTGAAAGGCAATGGGGACCAACTCAAGATCTTTGCCTTTTTCATTTTAGTGAATTGGGAAGCTATTTAGGATTTCAGGCAGAGAATAGCATCTTAAGACTTGTTTTTTAAAACAGTGGTTCTCAACCTTCCCAATGCCATGACCCTTTAATACGGTTTATGGTTGGTGACCCCCCAACCATAAAATTGTTTTTATTGCTACTTCATAACTGTAATTTTGCTACTGTTATAAATTGGGCAACCCCTGTGAAAGGGTCATTTGGCCCCCAAAAGGGCCACAGCGACTCACAGGTTGAGAACCGCTGTTTTCAAAGGATCACTCTACTTCTATGCTCAGTGTAGATTGTAGGTAGATTGCAGAGGTCGGGAGACCAGTTAGCAGGCTCTTAACAGTAATTGGCTGCATGGTCAATGGTGGCTCAGACAAAGATGAGGAGAGGTGATTGTGTCCAGGATACATTTTGTAGGTCAGGCGAAGCAAGGATTCCTGATTGATTGGACAGTGTGTTCCAGAGGGGGAGGGAGAACAAGTCAGAGAGAGGAGTTGAAACACTGGGGGGATAGAGTTACCTTTAATTGAATTTGGGAAGACTGAGGTTAATTTTGGATGTATTGGACATCTTTCTAAGTTACTCAGATAGAGATGTAGAATCTGCAGTTAACTATATGTTAGACAATTTGGAGAAAGAAATGCAAAAGTGATTGGCATAGAAATGAGATTAAAGGACATCACTGCATGATATCTCTCAGGATATGAATGTTGACAGAGGAGATATAAGGACCAAGGATTGGCTCTGGACACTTCAGCCTTAAAAGGTCAGAAGGAGGAGGAAGAACGAGCAAAGGAGACAGCAGCCAGTCAAGTATAGCTGGAGGCCGGGAAAGTGAGGGGCGAACCCCTAACCAGGAGTGACTGATCAACCATGTCATCTGCTGCTTAGAGGTAAAGATGACTATGCATTGGCATTGGCGGTACCCAAATCTCCACTGCTCTTCCTACAAGGAGTTTCAGTGGAATACCATACGAAAGGCACAAGTCCGACTGGAAGTAGCTGAAGCGGGGAGTTGGAACAAGTGAGCATGGATGCTTTTGCACAGTTGGAAGCAAAGGCAGTAGCAGGCAATGATTAGGGAGTTCTCTTGAAATCAACCCTTGTGGAAAGGAAGGGACAAGTCTGCAGTGACATACAGGTGTGATGCGCTTTCAAGGGAAGGTGCAGGCAACCAGTGTGGAGCTCTGAGGATGGAACGGCTCCTCAAAGCTATCCAGGGTTAGGGCCAGAGGACCAGGTCTTTATCACCCTTGTCAAAAAGCCATTCTGTGCAGTTTACACAGGGAAAGGGCTATGACCTGGGGCAAGATGTCACTCTTCAATGGACACAATCCCCAAAGGGGACTGACAGCTTATTAGTATCTGTCAGGGGCCTTGTCAGCAGCCAGGGCACTTAGTCCTTTATTTCTGTAGTGTAGCTAAGTAATACAGAAGAAGAATCTCCTACACTACTCATTCCTTAGACAATTATTTTCTGAGTGATAACAGGGTGAAAAGGTAGCTTTTTGTTGTGGATTTCTTTTTTGTCTCTTCTTACTAGTCACACAAATACTATGTGCAGGGAAAGAATGGGGTTTCGAAAAGATGGTTCTGGACTGATGGGAACAAATGTAAAATTCAACCTCCTTGTTCTCCTTGCTTCATGGCTGTCTCGGTCAGGGTGGTGTTTTATGCAGGAATGGTCTAAGGAACTCTCAATGCAAGTTGAAGAAATACTTGGCAATCAATTTGATGGAGAATCTTTACCGGGAGGAGAGGACGACTCTTAGGATCCTTCACGTCAACATTGTGTAATTGATATTAGGAGATAAAAATGAAAGTGGGGAAGAATAGCGAGCCACATGCTGAGTTATATCCCTGTCCTTCATCCTTAAACACGACACTACTTGGTGGTGATCACAGGGCCCGCTGGGTGCCTGCAAAGATGGATGTGTGGCCACCAGTCCTTTCCACTTCATGCACACACATGAAGATTGCTCTTTGATTTGTGGCTGCCGTCATAATTTGCTATGCCTGTCACACTGTTTGCAACTTATCGTTAGCCCAAAGCTCTGTTGAAAAAGAGCTGTCCCATTGCTGTTTGCTGTGCACCAGATGGATATGTCACCTAAATTAATAACGCCGGACTGCTCGTTATATTGGGGAACATTTGCCAAAGTTATAACTCTTTCTTTATTTCCGTTTAGTTTCTTTAACACTTTTTTTTATGCTCCAGAAAAAAAAGGTCATGTAAGGCATCCTTATTAAATGAAGGACTTGCAAGATGTGGTGGTTGAACTAGACCTTGCTGAGAACAGAGGTCTCCAGGGCTGAAATTGTGGAGGACAATGGGATGAGAGAGGAAGGATGGGGGTGGGGGTGAAGCTGTAGCCTTTTCCTCTTTTCCTATTTTGAGCAGAAGTCTGTTTTCTTCAAAAATTATTTAGCAGTATTTTCAGAACCTCATTTATAACTGTTAGAGAGTGTTAAAGCAAGCCTAAACAAGGGGAGGGTCCGGTGGATGCTTGATAGATTGGTTTTCTTTTTAATATAATCTCATTAGCATGGGCTCATTTATTAAGGCACCAGGGGTTTTCTCTCTAGGCTGTCTCTCTGTATTTGCAACAGTTGCAGTTTCAACTAGAGATAAAACTTTGCAGGTGTTCAAGAACCCCCTGGTAACATTGTTAGATGCCATCGAGGTGGCTCTAACTCACAGAGACCCATGTACCACGAAGGAAACACTTCTTGCTCCCGTGCCATCCTCACAGTTCTTGTTTGAGCCCATTGTTGCAGCCACAGTCTCAAATGATCTTGTAGTAAGGTACATTAATTTATCACAAAAAGATAGGCAGGCTTTGCTTACAATTAGGACCCCTTTCTTCCTAACCCTGGACACCTTGAAGTATATTTGAAAGCTTTTGTCACTCTGCTATATCCATAGGGTTTGGGAACACTCAGGTGAAAATAGTATGTCTTCTTTGAGAATCCTAAGAATCCCCTTTAGCTCTAAGGATAATAAGAAAAACAAATAGATATTTCTTTCAAGTGGTAGCCCATCTGGGTGGGAGGTTCTATACCTGATTTTCCTTTCCTATTGTGGTTGCTTGTAGGCCCTTGGAAAGTTTTTGGATAATTAAGCTTTGCTGTCTTGGGTTCCCCCTATATCCTATAACCGAAGGACAGATTCAGCTGAAAAATAATACTTGTAAGAGAAGTCTAAGAGGAGTCTGCTTTGGAAAGGACCCGTATGATGTAATTATTTTCTTTTGATTGAATTCCCACTTCCCTTCCCACCTACTTTTCGTGCCTCGTCATCCTTGGTTCCTCACTAATCAAGTCTGCTGTATTCTGGAATATTCTATTCTGTTCTCTGGGATTCTAATTGGAATCCTCATTAATGTTGAGTTGATTTTGAATCACAGGGATCCTCTAGGACAGAGTCAGACTGCACCGTAGCATTTCTGAGACTGTAAATCTTTATGGGAGCAGACAACCTCAACTTTCTCCCATGATGCTGTTGACTGGCTTGAACCACCAACTTTGCAGTTAACCATCTGATGTTTAGCCCATTGCAGCTTTCAATTTTGACACCAACTGCAAATTCAGTACTTCTTCCTCCGACCCGCACCATCAGAGAGAGGCCAGTGCTCACCAGTTAAAAAGGCATGGTTCTCCAGACTGCCAAGTCTGCATAAGACTTCAGATCCTAGCCATGAACTAGGGGTCACCACAACACCCTCATTTTAGGCTGCTGGCTACAAACTTAGGTGTTCCTTCTGCCCCTTCAGGATGTCAGGATGCCTGGGACTAGCTTGCACCCCCACCCCCATCCCCCTTCTGACCTGCTGGGCTCCCACTGCTCCTTTGGTTTCATTCATGGACTAGCATAGCTCCCAAGAAACCCGCAGCATGGCATCCTATGATACAAATGCAGAGACACAAAGCCTCTGTGCATGGATGCGTGTCACCAGCCAGGAAGATCATGGAGTTTCCATGTTTAGAGTCTTTACTGGGCCTCATTAAGTAGGTACAGTTGATTGAATAATTGTTCATTGTTGGAACTCAAGCTCCAGCCCCACCCCCTAAAGTCACCTCATCAGCATACTCCTTCAGCTCAGGGGTGGGGGGTGGGGGCTCATAAAAAGCAAAGAAACTTCCACCACTGAGGAAACTTTAAGGTTTCAGAGTTTGTCTTTCAGGAACTAAGTCGGAAGACCAAATTCTTTGGGTAAAGATCATTGTAAAGGCCACATTTACTCCCCCCTCCTTTTCTGACTTTTATGTCCTATAAGGTTTCTTTTTTGATTGCATATTTGATTCCCAAGGAGAGGGTTGTGATAAGCACAATTTTGCCTGTAGCTGGAAGAATCATATTCAAATATCTAAGCCTCCACTCTGTCATGATGGTGGATTTGGGGGATGGGAACAGGTCAAGGCAGGTAAGGTGAAGAAGGCTGTGTCAGGGTCCAGGACCTGGCTGGCTTCGTTGCCAAATCGAGGTCTTTGGAAACCAGCTGGATATTTCCCAATTTGTGTTTTGTTTTGTTTTTAATGGAGACCGGGTAGCACTGTAGGTTAGACGAGAGCTGCTACAAGGTCAGTAGTTCAAATCCATTAGCTGCCCTGCAAGTGAAAGGCAAGGCGGTCTGCTCTCAAAGATTTGTGGACTCAGAAACCCTATATCGGGTCACTTTGAGTCAGAATCAAGTTGGTAGCTGTGGGCTGTTTTTGCCACGCGGATGCTCAAACAGAGTCAGTCATCTTTCAGCTTTTTAACCATATATCTTGAACTAAGAAACCATTGTATAGTGTTGTTTAAAAGCCTAGTCTCCTGTAATCACTCTTCAAAGCTTTAGTACAGTCCTTTGAGAAAGACACAGCAGATTGTGAGAAAGTGGAGATGAACCATCAGGTAGAAGGAAGGGGCACTGACCCAAAGCGGAGCTAGCATGACCCAGGAGGAAGTCAAGAGAAGATGAGCGGAGGAAGGAAGATGGGGCCTAGGTGGTTTGGTGGTTTGAGAGGCTTCTATATAAGGCAGAGATAACATGACAGCTCAGAACAGCAAGTGAAATATAGCTTAAATTGAGTGAATTGAAAATGGCTTCTCCTTCAAAAGAATGCAGAAAACAGAGAATGCTCAGAATTGGCAGTGGCGTGCATAAGACACACCCAGGCTGAATCTTGTGGCATTATATAGATGAGAAAGAGCAATCTTCTATTTGTTGCTCTAAAAGAAAACAGGCATAATGATCTCAAATACAAGGTATTTTTTAACATATGCCTAGATAACTGTTTGCATCTAACTCTATTTTGCTTATCTCATCGGAGTCGGAATTAGAGAAGAAAACTACATGTGCTTGTAATGTAACCGCTGCAGCGTCATAGAAGCATAGTGGAAGCGTGCCCTGACATCCGTGCCTGAGCACATCCACCTCCTGGGCAGCATGCCTATACGGCCACCCTAGAGTGGGCTAAGAGTAGATTGATGACAGTTTTGACTGTCACTTTGTGATTGAGTGGTAATCATCCATAGTTGAGAAATCACACAGGCTTAGTAAATTGAAGTGTGTGTGTGTGTGTGTGTGTGTGTGTGTGTGTGTGTGTAACTCATTTGACAGCAGCACCTGACCTGAACTGACGTGAGGTCACTTAGTGTCATTGCCTTGTACATAGGGTCACTGTGAATCGGAACAAACAGAATAGCACCTAACAACAGCCCCTTTAGGTGATTATCCTGGGGAAGTAAAACTATATTTGGTTTTCTTAAATGCTACCCTAAGCCCTCTCAGTGGTTCCAAGAATTCAGATATTGTTGTTATTAGCTTTGAGTTTTAGCTCACAACCCGTGGTGGCCCCATGCATAAGGGAGCAAAATGCTTCCTGGTCTGGCGACATTCTCCTGATCAGTTGTAGATCAGATCTATTGGGTTGGGATCTAGCACGTTTTCATTGTACATCCGCAAGCCTTCCTTTCTAACCCATCTTACTCAGGGAATTTTGCTGAAACCTATTTAGCATCATAGCATTCCCACAAGCCTCTCCTGACAGACAGGTGGTGACTGAGCATGAAGCGGGTATATTGACCGGGAATTGAAACTGGGTCTTCCACATTGAAGGCTAGAATTTTACAACTGAACAGCCAGTGTCCCAAGAAATCTGATGAGGGGAATGTAAATGGATGCTCATCATCTCTACATTTTATGAATTCAGTTATATTTCAATGTTTCAAATGTTTCAAACATAGTTTATTTTAACACTATTATGTAAGACATTTGTATCCATTTGGCTCAAAACTGTCTTATAGCATCTTTGGTTTGATTTCTCTCTCTCTTTCTCTCTGTCTATTTTTGGTTTTGATTTTTGTTTTTCAACTTTACTTGTTTTAGGATGAATCTTCCATGTTCTTCCAGTTTGGCCCATCAATTGAACAGCAAGCTTCAGTAATGCTTAACATCATGGAGGAATATGACTGGTACATCTTTTCTATTGTGACCACCTACTTCCCTGGCTACCAGGACTTTGTAAACAAGATTCGCAGCACCATCGAGAATAGCTTCGTGGGCTGGGAGTTAGAGGAAGTTCTCCTGCTGGACATGTCGCTGGATGATGGAGATTCTAAGATCCAGAACCAGCTTAAGAAACTCCAAAGCCCCATCATTCTCCTGTATTGCACTAAGGAAGAGGCTACTTACATCTTTGAAGTGGCTAACTCAGTAGGGCTGACCGGCTATGGCTACACATGGATTGTTCCTAGTTTGGTAGCAGGGGATACAGACACAGTGCCCTCGGAGTTCCCCATTGGGCTGATCTCTGTATCATACGACGAGTGGGACTATGGCCTCCCCGCCAGAGTGAGAGATGGGATTGCCATTATCACCACCGCTGCTTCTGACATGCTTTCCGAGCACAGCTTCATCCCTGAACCCAAGAGCAGTTGTTACAACACCCACGAGAAGAGAATCTACCAGTCCAATATGCTAAATAGGTGAGTGTGAAGCAGAGGGTACATTGATGGCGAAGGTCAGAGGAGACCTTCAGAGCTTGGGGTTGTTGGTTCGGAAACTGGGGAAAAGCCCTTCAAGATGGCAGCAGGTTGAAGGCGGGCCTTTGGGCTGGCAATTGGTAATGATGGTAGCAGCATTTCAGATTCAAATCTTGTGGGTTCATGCTCCTAGTCAAAGAAAAATGACAGTAGCCGAAGTAACTTCTACTTCTTGGTCGTTTGCTATGTCCTACTTATTGCTAAATATTGCATGTTTGGCTTTTAATCTTCAAAACAGCAACTCTAATAGACAGGCTTTGCAATCTGTGTTCATTTTACCAGGCAACAGAATAAGGCTATGGATGGGTAAGTCCAAAGTTATGATGCAAGTAAATGTTTCAGCTTGGACCGAGCCCAGGTCTCTCAGACCACTAAATAATTGATCACTATGAAAGATGCAGTAGATTTTGAAGTAAGGGAGAACCAATCGCATTAGTCAGTGGAGTGGGACTGTCCTGTGAAGGCGTGGAGAGCAAGCTGAGTGAGTCTGTAGGCATATGAGGTGTTCTTTCCTTCCATCATCACTTCTCAACCTGGGGGTTACGAGCCCTTTGGAGGTCGAACAACCCTTTCACAGGGGTCACCTGATTCATAACAGTAGCAAAATGACAGTTATGAAGTAGCTAAGAAAATAATTTTATGGCTGGGGGTCACCACCACTTGAGGAACTGTGTTACAGGGTGGAGGCATTAGGCAGGTTGAGAACCACTGCCTTAAATGAATAAACTTGGTTTTAATCTCACAATCTATGCTTTATCTTTATCTCCTTCAAGCAGATTTCATGGTTTGTTTTGAAAAAAAGGGAAGGGTGGGATCTGCTCCTTTGACACCTCCTTCCCCCCCTCCCCCCACCAACACCGTCACAGAGCCCATGTACTATTGCAGCACATCCTCCTGGCGGTATCCTGTAACTCAGCAACATAGATGAGCCTATATGCTGCTTCTGTGGCTTTATATTTGTACGGACTTCTATATGCACATTGTAAAGATTCCAACAATACAGAAGATGATAAAGAAGAAAGTAAAAATCACTCTTAATCTGACTAACCAGAGATAATCATTATTCAAATAACTACCAAACATCCTTCTAGACATCTCTCCGTGTGAAATCTCTCTATCTCTGTCTGTATATCTTTTTGCAGACATATGACCATCCCCATATATATCTACATAAACGCAAATGTAATTGTACATATTGTTCAATAACTTGCCTTTGATTTAATAATATGTTTTTCCTATCAATGAAGGAACATCCAAAAGTTTGTGGGAAAAATGCCATTATCTTTTAATTCCATTTTTCTACCAACTTTTTAAAAACAGCTTTATTGACATATAATTCGTGTACCATACAATTCAGTGGTTTACATATATTAAAATGAGTGGTCCGTTCATCACTACAATCCATCTTACTATGTTTGGGTTCAATCTCATGTCTATTGTTATTAGCCCCACATTTCCCCACAAGCTCCCTTGTCATAACCCACAGAAACTATCTTGGTACTATCTCTATAGATTTGCCTATTCTGTGTTTCCTAGAGAGAAAACCATACAGAAATAGCACAAGCACAACTAAAGAAAACATAGAAAGACCCCAATCAAAAAGAAAGCAGAAAATAATAAAAGTAGAGCAAGTTAAAAGTAGGTCAAAAGGGGAAGCACCTGGTAGGATGGTACATTTTTACCTAACTAGATCTGCCTTAATTCACTTTTCAATGCCTTCCATTTGAGAACAAGATTATTAGCATCTTTGATCAATGGACAGAGTGAATCCAAGGGAGGTGTAATCTGTGTTTTTGAAGCCCTTGGTATTCTCATGCATAGTACTTACTTCCTGTTCTTCCATACTCTTACTTGTAAGGCTTCTGGGGGACAAAGTGTCTTGATTTCTTCCTTTCTCTGTAAGAGTTTCTTCTCAGGCTTCCTCTACTCCTGCCTTACATATGGATACTGCTCAGCGTTGTGCCCTAGACTCTGTTCTCTTCTCCATTTCCAAGGACCCCGTTAACGTCTATGTAGCTCCCAGGTCAACATCTCCTACCTAAACCTCTCCCTGGAGCCCCCAGCCTCGGTATCTTTTTGGATTTGTTCTTAGGCTGCCATAAGAACGTTCACCTTGTCTTCTCTCCTATGCCCCCTTTGTCCCCTTCTAGCCAAATTTTCACACGTTGGGCTGCTACCCTCAAGGTTAGCAGTATGAAGCTACCAGTTGCTCAACAGGAGAAAGATGAGATTTTTACACCTGTACAAACGTGCGGGCTTGGAAGCCCACCGGGGCCGTTCTGCCCTGCCCTATAGGGTTATGACAATGCCATGTGACAATGAGTGAGAGAGAACAAGCACATTTGACAAACCAAGGTGTCCTGGACTCCCTGCCTCTGACCCCTCAATGTCACACTATTTTCTGTGGATTTCAGCCCCCCAATGCCTTTGGCGTACTTATACTTTTTTTCATCTCACCCCCAACATCCCAGCTCCATCTCTTCTTGCCACTGTGATTGCTGAGACCCCCTACATTATCTTCCTCCTCCCAGTTCTACCTCTTGTCCATCTCCACTGAAGCCCGAGTGATCAAAAATGAAAATATGGTTCCATCACTCTCCTCCTTAATAGCTTCCGATGGTTTTTCTTTGCTCCTATAATAAAGTCCCATCTCCTCAATCTTCTTTGTAAAGTCTTCCACAGCATGGGACCTGTCTCTTTCCAGAAGTGTCTATGTCCTTCCCTCCCTGGGACACAGCACACCTTTGGTTCTCCGAGGAAGCCCTGTCCCCTTGCGCTTCCAGCTGTCCTCTGAAGGCGAGGGAACCTGCCCCTTTCCCACCAAACACACACACACACACACACACACACACACACACAGAGCTTCCTTCACAAACTCCATTCTGTTAATCCCAAATGTTTCAGCCTTGGCATCATTTCTACTTGGAAGTCTCTTCTGGACTTCCTAGCCCTGGACTAACTTCACCCCGTGATATGCCTTCGCTGCATCTTGTACTTTTCCAATAAAGCCACATTTGAAACTGTGTTGTAATAATGTGCTTTCTGATTTTTCCTCCTTGTTAAGGTCTGTGAAACCTTTCGCTCTGTGGTTCTCATTTCAATACCCCATCCCTCACACAGTGTGTGGCACATGGAAGGTACTGGAGGGGAATGAGTGGCGCTCTCTGAGCCTCTCCATTCAGATCTGCTCGGCAGGTGCTCTCCCAGTTGTGCTCCTCTTTGTCCGAGAGCAGCCTTCCCTGCATAATTACTAGTCAGGTCTCTGGATTCTTGATTTTCCAGCTATTTTAAACTCAAATCTGATTATTTTGCAAAATGTTTAAATGAAGTAAAACCAAAGCAAACAACACATGGCACCCAACTGAGTTACACATCATCCAGGAATACCTCCATTTGTCCTGAAACCTTCTCTTGGCTAAAAACCAAACCAAACCCCCAAAATCCTGCAAATCAAACTCACTGGCATCCAGCTGAGGAGCCCTGGTGGTATCGTGGTCATGAGTCGGCTGCGATCTGCGTGGTCAGCAGTTTGAAACCACGGAGCAGCTCTGAGGGAGAAAGACTGGGCTTTCTACTCCTGTGAGGAGACTCAGTCTCCAAAACCCACAGCGGTTGCCACGAGTCAGCATTGACCTGACGGCGGTGAATTGAGTGGTGCTGCGTTGCCCTCCAGTCGATGCTGCTCCTGGTGACTCCACAGGACAATTTTAGACTTGGTTTCTTTTACATAGAAACATCACTTCTGAAGCCTGGGATGAGGGAGCACCTTTCGAAAAGTTCTTGGAAACATGGAATCAAAAGATCATGGGATTTTCCCACAAACTTTTTGAAGCCCCTCATATCCCTAAAACCACCATTGGTTTTCATCTTTGCCACCCTTCCTCTAGAGGTCTCTAGGTAGTGCAAACAGTTAGTGAACGTGGCTGCTAAGGAAAGGTTGGAGGTTCAAGTCATCTAACAGCTCAGAATCTGCTTCAGAAAACGCCCGCCATTGAAAACCCTTCTACTCGGACACATGGGAGTCCCCGTGAGTCAGAATCAATTTGTCGGTGACCGGTTAGCATTTCCCCCAAATCTGAGAGGGTTTCCTGTGGCCACTCAGGAAGTTAGCCCACCGAAGTCCTCTGTGCCCTTTCCTTGAGGTGGGTGCTCAGAAGGCCACCACCTACCCTGCCTCTTCTTCTCACGTGTGACAGTCCTGCAAGAAGCACGCGTTGTTCGTGAAGTCCTCAGGCACCACTGCAGAACGGAGAGGTCGGCTTCATCGGGTCCCCTCTTGTGCTTTCCTGGAGGGTAGGCTCCACCTGAATGTACTGCTTACAAGTAGTTGCCAAGCCGCTTCTCCACTGAAAGCACTACTCGGCGAACATCTCCTCCTGCCCAAGTGCTGGTTTTCCTAGGTTCTGTGGCTAGCTACTATCGGACCTCTTTCTCTGAATGCCTCCTCTGTCCAGAGACTTGCTTGCGTTTCTGGGATATCATCATTGTCTTCCAGCCTCTCTCAGACTATTTTATTAATAGGGGGCTTCAAATAGTTCATGGGAGATGGTGAGTTAGTTAATTGTGCCAGCCTGGCCGATAATCACATGTGGTGCTGGTTGAAAGGCGGAGGGATAAATGGGTGGTGAAGC
>NW_022105855.1:682671-694073 GCF_000313985.2 Echinops telfairi
TTGGGATGTTTTCGTGATGCACATTTTCTTTGCATAAAACTCTCTCTTATACATGAGTTGCTGTGGATTTGTTTCTCCAAAGTACCTAGACTAATACAGATGGCATGAAAAGATCATGAGATTTACCCACAGTGTTTTCTGGCAAGACCCCCCAAAGGTCTGGGTTGATGAATTTGGACCATAAGGAGTGCTCCCCAGGTGGGAGGCCTAGCCACCAGGCTGGGCGCTGGAGGAAGCTCAGTGGCCTTCCATTAGGCCCACTCCTATGAGCTCCTTTTACTTGCCTGGCTCTGAAATCCCACTCTTCCCTCTCCAGTGCTCTGGTCTCACTAGGGTCACTCTTTTAAATAACAAACCAAGCAGCCACACCATTTAACCACAGCAGGAAATCGGTGCAAATAAAATTGCTGCAAATGGCTGGTTGTTTTATGGGGATGACTTTTCCTTTGGCCTGAAGGCTGCCCAGGAGGGGTCTGGGGCGGACCCAGCACCAGGAGGACTCTGGGAGCAGAATGGTAGGAGAGCAGCATCTCCCTTCCCTTTCTGGAGACCCAGTGGCTTTAGCCGGCCCTGTCCTCTCCTCCCCAGAAATGTAATAAGGGGAGATAAAGCTCTCCTTTATAACAGACCAGACTATGAGTTTCTGTCCATTGGGGAGAAGTCCCAAAGACAAGATTGAGTCCGTTTATTAGATAAGAGGTCATAGGATACCTCTGAATCCCTAAAAGCACCTAATTGAAGTAATTCACTTGCTTGCTCTCAAAGGAAGTTTCCATCCCCCACCCCCCACTATGTTTTTAAAATTTATTTTCATTGTGGTGGAGACTATTGAGAGAAAAATATATAGAATGCTTCAAAATATCAACGGCATTCTTGCATGGAACATAGTTTTTAATTGAACATATTTTTTAATGGCACAAAAGACATTCTCAGAGGATGCTTAAAGTATACACTCTCAAGGGAACAGTTCACTCTTACACAAATGTTATCAACTCTCAAGCATCCATCAGAATTTCTTACTGGTGACTTCTTAACTCTTTGTAGCTTTGCCAGCTCCTTCTGACTTTGCCAAACTCGATGCATTTTAGAGAAACAAACACTAAAATTTTAAAATTATAAATCTGTCCCAAATATTGCACAGGACAGACTTGTACTTAAGTACTATTAGTTGTTTATCTGAAATTCAAATTGAACTGGGCCCCTATACTTTGAGTTGCTAAATCTGGCAACACTGCTTTGTACACTAATAAAAATTAATTTTCAATTGGTACTTTGTAGCATCCATTTATGCCTTATTAGCAAGTCTGGTTCAATGTTCTGTTCTGTAACCCAAGACATACTGTGGGTTTCATTCCAATTAGAAACTTGGCGTTAAAGGGTTGAGGAATATCTTATATTTTCTGTCCCTTAGGGGAAGGGTCTTCTTAGTTCTTGAGCAAAGTCTAAACGCCTTTCGTACCAGATGATCTGGGAACAAAATATTATAAAGTGGCTAGGACAGCTGTCTAAATGCTTCTCTAGCCACCTAAGCTAGGGAATAATTGTTAGCTCTTGGTGGGCACATGTCTACAATATTTATCACTTCTCTGGGGAGCAGTTAATGGCGAGTTTCCTTCTCAACCTGCCGGCTGATACTCTGACAGCCTGTTTCTGTCACTCAGAGGATGACACCCATGTCACGCACCCTTAGCTCTTTCTGGCCAGAGCATCCAGAGTTCCCAGTCTTCACAGAGAGCTATGTTTGGAGCTTTGGAAAGGGCAGATGCTGTTGGAAATAGATTGATCTTAATGTAGCACATTACTTATGAATCCTGCCTATTTCTCTATCCCGTGTCCTCAGTTTTCCTAGTCAACATGTACTTGCATCCCCAGCATTTTCTTCCCAGTGACAGTTGCCAGCTCAAGAGGTTAGAAGCCCTCATCTTGACCCAACCATTGCTGGGGATAGTGGCTTTGGATACATGTTCCAAAGAAAGGCGCTCTCTGAAGTTCTCTCAAAAGAGCTGAGATGAACGTGATCTTCCTGCAACCTTGAGGCAGCTTCCCCATCCTTGGAACCATTGCATTAGCTCCAATTGTTCCCATGGGAGGCCCACTTGACTCTCTTGGCCTGGAAAGTGCTGAGAGGTGAAGAAATAAACGGGTAGTCGAGTCAATTAGTTTTCGGACACTGGGCTAGAG
Source organism: Echinops telfairi (assembly GCF_000313985.2). NCBI lineage: Eukaryota > Metazoa > Chordata > Mammalia > Afrosoricida > Tenrecidae > Echinops > Echinops telfairi. Next base: position 684,853 of record NW_022105855.1, read on the forward strand.
CTGCTTGGTCATTACCCATGTTTCAGCTGTTATTCAATATCCATGGAGTGTTAAGAATCAGCAAATTTATGGTCAAGAAAATAATGTATTATGAGTTCACTTAATGTAATTTACACGTGAACCAGTCAAAAGGTTATGCGAACACCTAATTACAAGTGGAATTGAAGGCATCGTGGTCCTTCACCTTATAAAAAAACCCACTTGAATCTAGAGAAAGCTATACTTTCATATGAAATATTTTTAAAGTAAAGCAGAGACTGTACCTGCTTTGAGGGGTATAAGATTTCAGAAATTGGGGGACATAACTGAAGAATCTAGTAACTATCCTAAAAGATATTTGGTGCTTATTCCAATTCAGGTATGCTTGAGTACAAAGATTATTCAAACTTTCTGCTTTAATTTGAATGATAGAAATGGTCATGTCAGGAAGGATTTTGGCTTTTTTCCTTTTAACCTAAATCTGGTGAAGACAGTCTCCCATGTTTAACACTAAGACAGACCCCTGTGGGGTTCCTTCCTCAATTGCCGTCTCATTTTACAACTGACCTGTAAAGTTAAAATGTTATCTACGACACATTTGAAGCTGCCTCTCACTTCTCTCTCCTTGCCTTACTACTCTTCCTCTCCTCCTTTTTCCTTCCTTTAAATGACTGTGCTTGAGTGCAGTCTAGGGAGGATAACGAGAGGAAGCCAGTATGGAAGTGCTCTGTTTTCCCTGGGGATGGCTTTCTTCAGGGGGTACATCTACGCTGGGGAGAAAATACAGATTGTACTTTGCCTGTGGAAAGAAGCAAGGGTAGAAAAGGGCAATGGGCGTCAAGAGAGAACCCGACGATAAGTCTCCTTCTGAGTAACAGATTCTGCCTCAGGAGCCACGTGGGCTAGCTGCTGTGGCACTGGCTGGCAACAGAATGAGAAGGTCTGGGGTGGTTTAGTGCTCAGCCACTAAGCAGAAGAGTGGTGGCTCCCGCCTACCCAGTGGCTCTGCAGGAGAAAGACCCCGAGATCTACCTCCGCAGACATGACAGCTTCGCAAAGTCCCACGAGGCCGTTCTCCTCTGGGTTGTGGGGTCCTCAGGAGTTTGGACTAGAATTGGCCGCACCCAACAACAAGGTCATGAACTATACACTCCCGTGCAGCCTTAGCTGTCTTCCGGCTGAGAAAATTATCACCTCGCATGCTAGTTGCCTTTCTAAGTACTTACTTCAGGGTAGGTGGTGATGCAATGCAGTCCTTGCAAAACTTCTGATGTAAATGTCCTCAAGCACACCTTGCTTGATGAGTCTTCTGCTTAACAGGGTGACTTGCACTTCCCCCCAGCCCAGTCACTCCATACCCTAGCTCCTGCTTTACTTTATTTCCATAGCATTTATCTGACTTACTGTATACCTGTGATTGATTTTTAAATGTCTTGTTGTCTGTCTCCCGACTTACTCAGTTTAAGTTCTCGGAGCGCAGAGATCTTTAAAACTGTATTGCTTCCAGGTACAACGCCTGATACGTTGCAGGCCCTTGATAAATATTGACTGGATAGAAGCGCTGCATGAAAAGATGGAAATGATGGAAATGATGGTCCCCACTTTATATTTTAAGGAGCTCATGCCCAGGGGCCCCTAGCTCAGGCCATGAGATGCCAAGATCTGACCTGGATCTGCCTCTGTGGCCTGGACTTCAGTTGCTCAATGTGCTGCCTGTTCATCCGAATTTAGAGAAAACTCCGCATCCCACAACATCAGAGCATTGGAAGTGACTGCCATTATCTGCTGCCACCAAAGCAGCTCCAACTCCCAGCGACCCCATGCCCCTGGCACAAAATGTGCCCTGTTCCTGTGCCACACTTGCAGATGAGACCCTTGTTACCTCAAGGGTCCTCACTGGCTGAGTTTTGGGAAGAGATTGGCGGTTTCTTCTTATTCCACCTTAACGTAGGAGCTCTACCAAAACCTGTTCGGCATTCAAGCAATATACAGGCTTCCACAGACAGTTGGGTGATCGCTACACAAGGGTTCATTGGCCTAGAATTGAACCTGGGTTTGGTGCATAGAAGGCAGGAGTTGTACCATGGACCTCCAATACCCATTAGGGCTGCTTTAAAGACAGTCCGGCTTCCCACAGCAGCGGTGCTTTCGAGTAGAAGAGACTATACTCACTACGATCGAGTCAACCCCAACTCGTAGTGATCCTGGAGAACAGCGTAGAACAGGCCCTGTGGGTTTCCAAGGCTGTAACTCTTCACCGTGGTCGTTAAGTGCCATCGAGTCACAGTGACCCTGTGTACAACAGAACGGGCTCCACCCCATCCTGTGCCATCCTCACAATGGTTAGGCTTGGGCCCATTGTTGCCACCACTGTGTCCATCCATCTCGCAATTCTTCAAGGGAGCAGGAAACCTGGTCTTTCTCCCGAGGAGCAGCTGGTGGTTTTGAACTGCTGACCTTGCGGTTAGGAGCCGAATGCACAGTCACTACGCCATCAGTACTCCTGTTGAAGAGACTGGTCACCATCTAATCCAGCCCCTGGGGAATAGATGGAAAGAATGGTGAGTGGATTTTGCAGATGTGAAAGCAACCTCTCCCAGAGGTGCCTGGGGTCAGCACAGAGCCTGGGTGTGCTGGCTGCAGGAGCATCACTGGGGCGTGCTGCCTCTTGACTACTCCCCTATGTCCTGGAAAGGACAGACAGGCTGCCAGAATGTTCCTGTTAACATTGACTGTGGTCTGGCAATGTCCCCATGACTCTTCCTCCCTTGGATCTTATCTAGACAAGGGTGCAAATTCACAGTTAATGGAAATTGCAGCTAGTATGATTTAGGAATTGAGTGGGAGCCATTTCTCCATCTGCTTGCTTCCCACCAGAGGAGAAAGACTGACTGGGTGGGGGAAAGGATGGGGGTGAGTTGCCAGAAAGCAAGAGTGCTGTCATTTATGGTTACAGGCATGGGCTGGCCGCCTGAGTGAGGGCTGGACTGCCACTGGCCAAGGTCCGTTGACTAACGTGAGCTTCTTGAGGACAGAGATGTGTGTGTGGCCCGAGCAGCTAAATGAAGCCCTTGCACATTTTAAATGGCCCGTGGTGTCCGTCTTTCTCTTTGTTTTCGCTCCTGTGGAGCTGTCAGGGATGCCTAGGTGGACATCTGCAAAGACTCCTCCCGATCCTGGCTGGCAGTGTCTAGGAGCAGTGCAGTGTTCAGACTGACTGACCTTCAGGAGTGGCTGAGGGACCTGACCCAGCACTACAGACAGGTGCTTGCAGACGCCCTGTCAGGGGTGGAACTTAGAAGATGGGATCCAGGAAGTCTCTCTTGACTTTCAGGATTCTACTGGGTTTTCCTGGTGGCGCATTCTGTTCTGGGAGGGACCGGTGGGGTTAGCTGGTCCAGACTGGCACCAGTCCCTGAGCTGGGCTGGCTGGTCACACATGAAGGAGCTGCTACTGACAGATTAGAGCTCCCTGCTGCGGAAGTCTGTTCCCTCTTGTCCAGCTTCCAGCAGCAGCAGCCGGCCGGGGGCTGCCTACTGCCTCCCTCGATGCTTTCGCTTTTTCTCCCTGCATTCATTGCTATTTCTCACCACCACCACCCCCTATTTCTTTATTTCTCACCCATCTCTTTCTGTGGGGTGTTCCGATCATTGATCTTTTGCTGCGCCTCACTTTCTTCAACCAGGTTTTGATGAGAAATGCTCCTTTGTTGGCCTTTTATTTTCTGTGTTTATTAGTGGCTGTATGTGGAATTCTTGCATACACATGAACATGTGTATATGTGTATACATTCATACAGCGCATATTCACATATGTATATATGTTTGTGTTGAATGGGGTAGAGCATTAAGAAAACTGTGAAAGACTTTGCATATGAAATTCTTTCTACCATTGAAACTGTTTAGGCGATTAGTTCAGAAGGGTTGAGGCTGGGATGGAAGTCGGGAGGAAAACTTTAAAATAGCTTGCCTGGAATTAGCTCTGATGAATAGCAACACTTCCTTCAAGCTTGATTTTGTTTTATATGTCTTGATGGCTGCAAGAATGGTTGCTAAGTTACACTAGCACATTTATTTTTTCAGGTAATGGAGATATAGACTCACTAGTCCAATGATTCGGTATATTTTTTAATACATTTCTTCTTTATCTGAAGTCAAATTCTTCTCAGATCGAGCCCCAAAGGGCCACACTGGGACATGAAAGGGACTGCTTGCGGTGCTTATTCACCAACTCTTTGAAAGAAGTGACAAATGGAATCCAGTTGGTAAGATATATCCAAGTCCATGGGAAATACAACCATGACTCCAAGTGGATTTCCACTCCCGGTCACCCCGCATGTGTCAGAGTGAGATTGTGCTCCATGGGTTTCAATGCCTGTGTCTCCAGGAGTAGATCTCTAATCTTTTCTTAAGGCCCTTCTGGGCGAGCTTGAACTATCAATCCGTTAGCTGCTGAGCACGTTAAACATTTACACAATTCATGGACTCCTCGAAGTGCATTTGTCTTTGATAGAAATATTGGCAATCAACGATTTGAAGTTGCAGAATCTGACCAAGATGGTGAAGTAGTCAGATACCTCAAAACATGGCTCTCTTATAACAAAGACACAAGGAAACAAGTGAATCAGTTGCAAGTAGCAGTATTGGGATGCTGAGCATCAACGGCAAGGTTGAAGAACCAACCCGAGTGCCAAGTGGAAGGAAGGAGAGACTACGGAAAGTGTAGAGTTGGAGAGCTGTGGGTCTCCAATACCCTGCTGGTTGAACTTGCCCAGCCCGGCCGTATTATGGCAAAGCCAGTAGTGTTCCCGGCCAAATGACCTGGGACAGCCAGGGCCGAGTGACTCTGTACCCATGTACAGAGCCAAGCAAGAGTGCTCTCTGCCCTGAGAGAGTAAAGTGCACTCACTCCACCCACCACACCCCGGCCCATCCCCCACCCCTGTGCCAGAGACCCCAAACCAAAACCTTTTCACCAAAACCTCCACACAGGTAACTGTAATCCAGTAGCAGGCCCACAGATCAGTAACATTTACTTCCTTGCTAGGCCACCAGTGGCAGGGGCTCATGGAATGGCAGCACCTTCCCCTACATCCAGTCATCTGTACCAGTAGCATTCCATAAGCCAACAGCACCCACAGCTCCACCCAGCTACTGGCATCAAGAGCCTGTGAACTAGAAGCACCATCTCCTATTCCAAATTACCTGTGTTGGGGGCCCACAGTCCAACACCACCACCTCCACTTACCTCTATTGGGCACCTGAAGACTTGTGGTAGACCGTTCTCCATGTTCCTTTCCGGTGGATAGGAGTACACCCTCTTAGCAGGCATTTATAGACTTGTGGCACCCCACCTTCTCTGCTTCATCACCATCACTACCCCGCATCTGGAGATTTGGGTGTGTATGTTTAGTGGTGAGAATTTCTGTACTACCTGCCCAGTGACTGATAAACCAGGCATCATATCACCTTGACCCCCCAGCAACCAGCAGTGGGCATGCACAACACCCAACCCAGAGACCAGGAAGCATACTTCCTGTGCCCACACCCAAATGATTGACTGAGCAGACCCATCAGCATTATCCTCCCCCACTCCGCAAAACCATAGGCCTGTATTTACATCTGGTCACTGTCTACCCACCCCGAGACAGGTGGTGACACTGTCCGTGTACCTAGGCTAGTGACTAGAGTGGCACACATGCCCTACAATCAATCAATCAGTAAATAAATACAGCATTTAATGCCTCAGAGACAACAGAGAATATCAACTCACATTAAGAAGCAGGATACGATGGCTCCAGCAAGCATCTGCAATTTTTAAAAAACCAGACAACCTTTGAAGGGAGAAATGGTAATAGAATCTGATAAGAATCAAAGAGATTAATAGGTATATATAATCATCCAAGAGTTTAAGGAAAATAAAGGAAAAAAATAAAAATAGAGGATAGAAGAATTCAGAAAAACAATATAAGACTAAAACAGACGGAAATGTGATCCCCGCCCCCCCCCCCAAAAAAAACAGCAACTGGAAATTGAAAAGATTAACAATAGAATTTCAGAAATGGGCAACTTCATAGAATGGAACTAACAGAAGATGGAAACCATGAAATAGGACAAAGCCTTTGACACCAATTTAAGGAAAAATCAGGGGCGAAATGAAGAAACTCTAATTGTGTGGGACGTTAGCAAGAGGAAAATTTATGCATGATCATAATTCCAGAATCGGAAGAGGTAAAGAAAACAAACTCACAGACAGTATTGATGAAGATTTTTCTGGTAGAAAATTTCCCTCATATCATGAAAGTTCGGAAAATATTAGCATAGAGATGCTCAATGAACCCATACAGAACAGACTCCAAAAGAAAGCATCGCGACATCTCATAAACTTGAAAAGCTATGACAAAGAATCCTGAACACAGTTCAGGAAAAGCAACACATCATCTACAAAGGGAACCTATAAGATTCCTTAGCTGAAATTATGCAGGATAGGAAAAAAAGTTGCCAACCAAGATTTATCCAGCTAAATTGTTTCTCAGACATGATGGTGAAATTGGAGCATTTCCCAATAAATAGACGCCAAAAGCATTTAACAAACCAGATTAACTTTATGAGAAGTATTTAAAGGGACTCCTTTAGACAGAGAATCAACATCATTAGAAAACAACCTGAGGTTAGAACACAATACAGATACCAGCCCAGACATAACAACCCAGATAATGAATACTCAAGAACAAACTAAACTAAAAGATTTAAAGCAGAAAACCAGAGTTGTCAATCTGTAATAAGTGATGATTACATCAAAACTTTAAGGTAAAAGCTACCATAAAGAATAAGGAAGGAAGGACATTATATAGTGATTAATGACTCAATCCTTCAAGAGGAAGGACATAACCATAGGATATATGTATGTGTACATATCCATAAATCCACACCGAGCCATGGGCCTCTGGAATATGTGAAACAAACCAGAACATTGAAGATACAAATAGAAAGTTTCACAGTAATCGGTCTCAGCACACCACTTTTGGTTAAGTACAGAAAAATACTAGATAGAAACGCACCAAATACAAATGCCATCGTTAATCGCACAGACATACAAATAACACGATCAAAGAACAGCGAAGAATGGCCTTTCCCAATGCACATGGGCCATTTTCCAGGACGGAATCCATTTTTAGGCCACAAAGCAAGCATCAATAAAATCTGAAACACCTAAATAAGATATTGTCTTTGATTACAATGCCATAAAAGTAGAAATCAACAACAGGAAGAGCAAGGTGATGAAAAATCAAGTACGTGGAAACTTATCAACACCTTTCTTAAAAGCCACTGGATAATAGAAGAAATTAAATATGAAAAAGTTAAAAATGCCTCTACTCAAACACGAATGAAACACATATATCCAAACCTTTGGAACACAGCCAAAGCAATATTCAGAGGTCAATTTATAGCAATAAACCTCTACTCCAAAGATGAAAGAGCCAAAATGAAGACATTAGCCATACAACTGAAACAAATAGAGGGCAGCCAAAGTCCACAGACACCACTAGAAAGGAAGTACTAAATATTGGGGGAAAGTAAATGAAACAGAACACCATATGTAATCCACCATGTAAATAAGTCAAAAGAACCATATGATCACCCACAACACTTGGCACAACACAGTTCAAAAAGACAATGCCAGGCGTCCTACTTTGATGAGTAGCATCTGTGGTTGTAAGAACTTATAAATGGCTGCCTAAGATATAGCGATTGGTCTCTTCCCCTCCAGAGCAAAGGAGAATGAAGAAAACTAGACTCATGGGAGAAATGTATCCAGAAGCTTAAGGGACCTCGTGAATCAGGTCCATATGACCTGAAAACCTCAAGAACCAAATAACATCTAGGTACCACTGCTGATCATTTTGATTGAGGTCATAACAGTGGGTCTAAGACAGTGGGAGAAAACTGTTGAACAAAGCATCAAATTCATGAAAAGACCAGATTTCTCAGTCTAACAGAGATGAGTGTAACCCCTGAGATTATGACCTTAAGAAGTCTTTCAGACCTAGAGCTAAGGTCATTCTGGAAACCACCTTGCAGACAAACAGTAGACAGGCCCCTAAAATAAATAAAGCTGGGAGGCTGCGTTCCTTAAAATAGTCTATTGTACAAGCTCAAAAAGACAACATATGTTCAAAGCAAAGATGAGAAGGGAAGAAAGGGTAAAAATCTGGATGAAAGGAAATGGGGAACCCAGTGTAGAAATGGGGAAGACACACTGTGAGGAATGGACAGAGGCAGGGGATGTTTTCTGTACAAACTCTGGAATGGAACACAAATTTGCTGTAAACTTTCACCTAAAGCAGAAAAAAAAACCCAAAACAAACCTGACTGAACAAATTATGTAGAATTATTAAATAAAACCTAATTTGCAAGAGGAACTTTCCCCAGAATAAAATAAAATATTTTAAAGAATTTCAAGTTCGTTACTACGGCTAGCACTCATAAGAAAAGTAAATTTCCATAGACTGGAACCTCGGTGGTGTTCTGGGTTCCCAGTTGGGCTGTGACTGACAAGGTCAGCAGTTCAAGATCACAGCGTCAGTGGGAGAAAGATCAGGCGTCTCTCCCATCAAGACTGCCACTGTTTGAGAAACCCGCAGGGTTCTGTCCGATGGGGTGGCTGAGTCACAGGTGACATGATGCAGGTGAGTTTGCGGTCGTTGTCGTTGTTTGACTGTATATGAAACATAAGCTAGCACTTAAAACAGCGATTCACAGACTACACAGGGTCATCTTCTCAGTGCTCTGTCACTGCTTCTCACATGTATTCCCGTGTAGACTTGTGACTTTACTTGGTGAGAGGGGCATCTATTTAACAACCGGATGTATCTAGAACACAGAAGAACTATGAAGGGAACAGAAAGAGGGTCTGAGCTGAAAAACTAACACACTGAATAAGCAAATGTGGTGAAGAACGCTGATGGTGCCCGGCTATCAAAAGATATAGTGTCTGGGGTCTTAAAGGCTTGAAGGTAAACAAGCGGCCATCTCTAGAACACAGAAGAACTATGAAGGGAACAGAAAGAGGGTCTGAGCTGAAAAACATACACACTGAATAAGCAAATGTGGTGAAGAGAGCTGATGGTGCCCGGCTATCAAAAGATATAGCGCCTGGGGTCTTAAAGGCTTGAGTGATCACGAGGTGTCGAATGGATCAGGTATCAGGTATCATCAGAACAAAAAATCATATCATTGTG
>NW_022105855.1:695157-707805 GCF_000313985.2 Echinops telfairi
TTTTACATTTTTGTGCAGCACTGTTGGATCTATATTTAATCTGCATATAGTCTCCACAGCTCCACACCTGCCTCTTAACATTACCATCTCCAGGGACCCTGTTGTCCCTGAGCTCAATGCCCGCCTCGACTGTGGGGACTTGACTGCCCAGCAGCAGCTAACCCGCCTCCGGTATCGATGTGTCCACCCCCCCCCACCCCCGCCTCTAAGTGTATCCTGTATAGAAAAAATCGCATAGTCATCATTAAGTCATCAATAAGAGCTTAAATTATATTGATTATTCTTGATTTAAGAAGTCAGAGATCTTGACAATATGTTCTAAAAATTTCCATTTAAGAAGCTTCACATAATAAGCTTGTTGTTTTAAAAGAAGAAGCTTCAGCAATTTAGCAAATTTACTTTTAAAAAGTTATTGAGTGGATACTGTGTGCCAAGGGCTCTCTATAGCCTCATTTACTCTTAAAGGCACTCCGCACGGCAATGGTTACATTCACATTTCAGAAAAAGAAACTGAGACCCACAGAGGTGACAGAGGTCTGGCCTTGGATTTCAAACCCTCCTCTTGAAAATTTAAAGTGTGCTTTGCCCCATGTTGCCGATCCTTCTGAGGGCTTTCTCTTCTGCTGAGAGGCCAAGGACATCCGGTGTGGCTGTGATGTATGTGCGTATGGTATTAGCCTACAAGGCAGGGTCTTTCTGTCATGCCAGAGCTTCCTTTCACCGTTGAATCTTCCCCTCCAGACTGTTATTAGCTGTCATCACGGTGACTCCAGCTCTTGGCAGCCTTGCCTCATTGCCCAGCCATGGGCACTTTGCCTCATGTTGGGTCTGTTTGAATCGATTGTAGTCCCTGCCGTCTACATTTATCTTCAGGGGTCCCTCCCTCATTTCCCCTGACTCTGTTTTTCCAAATATGTCTTTTTCCAGAGATTGATCATTCATGATGATGTATCCAAAGCAAACAAACCCAAAGATTGCCATCCCCTCTTCTAAGAAGCATTCTGGTTGTATTCTGTTTGGAGATTCCCGTAAGACTAGAAGATAATGAATCCCGAATCCGGTGAGGAACAGTTCCCAGTGCCTACAAGAGCTTGTCCTATCTGAGCCTGTGTAGTATACTTTCTCTCCGAAAGCATGGCATACAAGTATTTTCCAGCCTTGGTCTCATCTAGAGAGGATTTAGTTTTTTTTCCTTTTTCTTGTCTGTTCCAAAGTCTATTAACCCATATATGGACAAACGACAACTTGCGGTGTTCGCAGACCGGAAAGTTTTTGGAACTGAAGTGGGAACATGGTCTGAGTGCTGTTCTGAAATCTGCCTGGGATCCTGAAGGTGACAGGTGCATTGAAAAGCCTGCCAGAGACATGTGGACAACAAAGCAAGACCTTGGCCTCTGTCATGAGTTACAAATGCCCTCCGGGGCCACTGTTCTTTTTTGACAGGTCAGATTAGTTGGGATTTTTAAAAGACTTGTATTCAGCCAAAGATTGGGGAAAAGTAAAACAGTGCTATTGGGAATTAAAAAAAAAAAAGGATATATGGAAAGTCGCTTTTCTATACTTTACAATATTTACATTCCCTCTTAGTTTGTTTAGGGGACAAGTTCAGTAGGAGTTATTTTTTTACTCTGTATGGTGTAGTGGGCTACACGTTGGGCTGCTAAGTGTGAGGTTAGCAGTTTGAAACCACAGGCTGCCTTGCAGGAGAAAGATGAGGCTATAAGAGTTGTGGTCTTGGAAATCTATAGGGGCAGGTCTGTCCTGTCCTGTATGGTTGCTATGAGTCAGAATCACTTGATGACAGTTTTGGATTCAGATGGTGTGCCTGAGTCTCTGAGTGGGGCCGTTTGTACTTGACTGCTAACTTGAGGCTTGGTGGATCAAGCTCACCCACTGGTGATCTGCAAGAAACGCCTGTTGACCAGATTCCATAAGGCTCAGAACCAAGGAAACAATTCTACCCAGTAACAAACGGGGCAGCTATGTTGGAATTGCCTGCACGGCAATGGATGTGGTTTTCTTGGTTTGCTATGTGCCTGAGCTTGGCTCTGGGGAGTGTCCCTCTGATCGCCTCTTGAGGAATGGGGAGTCCCACAGTTAGAAAGTCATTTTGATTTACTAATTTGAACTCATTTGTCTTGTAATACAAAACCAGTTACCCAAGAAGCTCACAAGCAGAAGGAATCTCAATTCAGACTTTCAGAATGTGATGGTTAAAGATGAACAAGAATTTCCAGGTACTTTCAACACAAGGCCCTGAATAACCCTTTTTGACAGAGAACAAGGTGGCAGAGTCTAGGAAGTGGCAGGGGGAGGGGGGTTGTTAATCATTCTCATATAGCTGATTCTGGCTCAGTTCTTTGATCTCATTGTCACAGGTTATTAGCCACCTGCAAACTCGAAAATTCATAAAAGAGTGTTTTTGAACTATGTCAGCACTCCACCCCCAGCCCCACATGTATACACACGCGCACTGTGTGTGCTCACTCACCAGCAAGTTTAAAAATAGGAGCCATGGTGTTGCCATGACTCCGGAGCTGCTTTTCCCTTTGATGTGATTTCACTCCGGAGCCTGGTTTAACCAGCATCTGGCTCGCAGCGGCCTCTAGCGGCTCCATCCTGGGGGAAGCGCTTCCTTCCCTGAGCATGCAGCCAGATTTCTGAAGGAACCCATGATCAGTAGCGAGTTCAATGCTGGTGTGTGTTCCTAGCCTTCTCTGAGGGCCCAGCTCTGGGCAGAATCTTCCTTCCCGGCGACTGGGTAGCCAATACAGAGCTACTGTTGTCTACCCAGAACTGCGGGGCACAGCCCTGGAGCTCATATCCTTTCTGGGCAGACAAGGCCTGTCTCCGTGGAAGAGCAGAGAGGAGAGAGGGCAGTAGAGAGCTGAGTGGTAGGGAAAGGGGTTGCAGAGGAGTGGTGGCGAGGTAGGTAATTTAGATAACAATGTTTCCTCCAGTGATCAGAAATAAAAAGGTTTCTGCTTCAGAGAGAGGAGTTTTCTAAAATGTCTCACCATCACCTGATTCGGATCCAACACCTCAGGGAAGTGTCTGGGCGTTGGCTTCCTCCCGGAATGCTCTGCACCTCAGCCCTGGCTGCATGGTAGAATTTCCTGGGAAGCTTAACACCACAACCATCACAACAAAACTGTGCACAGACCCCGAGGCCACACCCTGCAGAAATTCGATTCAGGTGGATGTGGTACTGATTAAAAGTCCCATCCCCCTGACCCCCAGAGTGTTGCTAAAGGGGAGTCGGATAGAGGACCATTGTCCTGGGATGCCAGTAGCCTGAGTAGGGTGAAGGGCAATGATAGAATTTGCATAATTTGAATCCAGTGCTAATAAAAGGATTCTATCCTTGAGTTCTCTCCTGATGACAAGTCTAACAATGTTGGTCCTTATTTTTCACCAGAAATGCAGGGTCTGAAAGTGGCACTGCTTTGGGCATTCCATCAGAGATGATCCCCCCTCCATGTAGCATTTGTGCCTCTTCAGTTGACACTCCATGTGCCTGTTTTATGCAAATAGCAGTTTCTGTCAGTAAAACTGGCAATAGGCATATCCAAACAAAACTGACTCTAAACAGCATTTGAATCCCCCTGTCTGGAGATTACAAACCCCACGGAAACTGAACTCTAAAGCTTCAGATCTGAGGTGTGTGCTGGCCTTGATGAGAAATTGATGCTTTGCTAAATTTCAGAGCCCACAAGTGGCTTTCAAATGAAAGTTATTAACACCAGAAAATGATGTTCTTTGTATGCCTATGCTGTTATTACATTTAATGGAATTGCTCCCTAACATGCTACAGAATGAAAGGGGGAAAAACAGCATTTAGAAAGGGGAAAGGAGGGTGAGGGCCAGGGTAGGAATATACAGAAAGGCACCTTGTTCTCAACAACTTGTCCCTGGGAGGCTGGGAGGGTCTTCCTTCAGGGAGCCCAGTGGAAGCCGACCTGCTCCTGTTCAGCAGGAGCTTTGCGGGCGGCGTCATACCCTGTGGCACTTTCAGTGTCTGCTGTGAACAAGTGTGCTTGATGCCACCTGTCCCATTAAACACTTTACCTGGGAATAAACTTTCACTTCTGTCCACAAAAAGGGGAGAAGAACGTCTGAAACCGATTGGGCGGCCACTGGGCAGTTCTAGGCGCCGTGACTGAACCATGGGATAGTTGAGATGTGTATTAAATCCCACATATTAATACAGTAAAGAAAGGAGAGAAGAGAAAGAAAGGGTTATTAGGGAGTTGTGGTAATGGGCTTTCACCCACACAGGTATCTCACCCACATGTATCACAAAAAGAGTTGGTGGAACAAGTAGCGTTTGCCCCCGTGCTCTTAAAGGTATCAGACTCTGAATTTGTTGAATGAACAGGAGGGAATGAATCCAGGCCACTTTTTCTCCCCCGAATTCCGGGATCCACCAGTGAGTTGGTCGATAACGTTTCCTGACTTCTTTTCACCGCTCGCAGAACGTGAAAAGGGTCCTCTTCCTATGCATATTATCACACTCTGCACTCTCCTGTTGCTGCAGTTATTGTGTAACCAGTATCTAATGGCCCCTTCAGGGCCAACTTACGGTGAGACCATGTGTGTCAGGCTCAAGTTGTTCTCCTTAGGCCTCTCAGTGTTGGCTATTTTTAGACTTTGTTCACCAGGCTTTTCTTCCGAGGTGCCTCTGGATTTGAACTTCTAGCCTTTCAGTCAGCGGTGAGTGCCTCGGCCATTTGCTCCATCCAGGGACTTTCTTTATTACATGGTGTGTTTTCACATTGAGCTGGCTTCTTGAGATTTGATTGAAAATGTCTTAAGCTGGCAGTCCAGTCTTGCTTCATTAGAGCCCAATGACTGAAGTGCTAAGTAGGCTGCTATGTTTGGTGGCTCATTTAAAAGTGTACATAGATTTAACCACCACCACTCCTGCCCCCAATTTTATGTCAGGGACACACGAGACAACACTTAGTCCTGCATTTGAGTTAATGGTGGGTTGCAGGAGGTCCACTTACTATGCCAGGGTTTTCAGTTGTGGACTCCTGAGATTTAGTGGCTGAAAGGCAGTGCCACCCTTGATGTCTATTGTAGTTGACAGTGTCCTTCCCTTTCCAGCCTTGCTGTCATCTTACCTGAGTGATGCTAACTTCCTTCCATGCTGGCGAGGTGCATTGGCTTGAGAAGTGGACAGTGAGAAGGGGGTCAGTGGCTCCTTCACCCAATGTGCCTCGCTGTGTTGTCCACCACCCTTACCTGTTGAATCAGAGAGCTCAGCTGGAAACACCATGTGGAGCCCAGGTTACATGCCAGGTTTGCGTGCATACCTGGTATTTCATTTCTCTTTTCCCTAGGAAATCATAGGGCCTGTGCCTTAGTGTCAGGGTGTGTGTGTGTGTGTGTGTGTGTACATCCAATCATACACAAGGGGCTTCAAGAAGTGCCTTGGAAAATAGTTTTACCAATTTATTTAATATGCTTATATTCCAAGTGGCAATGGTAAAGTTAGGAAGAGGGAAAATAAATCCAGTACAGCATTTGATCCAGCCTTCCACATCTTTTGGGTCCTCTGTAAAGGGGACACACTGCTGTATGTCTGTCAGCACTGGCATGGCATGTGCTGCAGATTCATAAGTTATCACCTGTCTTCCCCCTCTCCGCCAAATCCCATGTCTGCTAGTCCTTTTTTTAGTCCTTTAGAATCCCCTTTCTCCACCTGTGGTTGTATGAGCTGTTAAACCAGTCACTTCGGTTGCTAGTAAGCAGTGGGGAGATCTGCCTATTAAAAAAGAAAGAGAAATTGTCAGGAGACGTAAAGAAGGAGCAGGGCATATGTACAGAGAAAAGAGCATCCAGAAATCTGCAAGACTGGGACAAGGCCCCAGGACAGGGCAGAGGGTCTGGGCCCCTGATAACCAAGTGAACATGCAGCTGGTCCAATCTGCCTTTGGCCCAACCTTATAAAGCAGAGATGGTGCTGCAGGAGGGGCAGCCTTAGGACAGGAGAGCTGCCTGCATTCACATAGCAGCATTCTGCCTTGATGCAGAAAGGAAGACCTTGCTTCTGTGATTCGAAGGGTGAAGAAGTTGTTCCCCCAAGGGGTATGTGCTCCAAATTCCTCAAACCCAGTCGGTTTTCCTTCACCAAGGCACAGGGACCAAGACCTGCACAGACATCACACCTCAGAACATGCCAAGGCTGCAGTAGACATCTGCCAGGGACTGGCTGGCTGGTGGGTTCACTGGGTAATGAAAAGCCCAGCACCTTGGCATCTCTATTTTGTGGATGGAGACGCTGTCATCGAAACCTCCACGTGGCTACAGTAATTTTTCTCAAATCAAGTTATGGATGTGGAAGAAGTTGTAGCCCAGGCCTTTTTGAATCAAATGAGATTTGTATGTGCTGTAAATAATGAAGAATTGGCTATCGAGGACAGAAATCCAATTTCCCCACAAATCTCTGATCGTTCTATTTTATCTGCTGGATGAAGTCCACACACTGTAGCAAGTCATAGAAGACCCTTCTACAGGTGGATCTAACTTTCACGATCGGGCTGATCTATTTAACTGCCTCCCTTCTCCAACTTCCCACCGTACCTGTATATACACTGCAAGTGATTCAGAAGCATGACTGGCCTTTACATAGGACCATCTGTTCCTACTCTGTGCCTTATACATGCTGTTCCCTCGAATACGCCTCTCTTTCCGTCTCCCTGGTGAATACGCTTGTCCTTTAAGCTCCACCTCTAATGCTACCTCTTCCATGAAGCCATCCCTGACTATTCCAGGCCGAAGAACTCTTTCCTCTTTGTGTTCCTACACCTCAGTGATAGCACTTAGGCATGCGCAGAGTCCAAATGCGAGGTCTATGTGAGAGGGTCGTTGCAATGGGTGGTGATAGGGTATCAGCAAGACAATTCGGACTCATTGCAGCCCAAAGGCACAGAGTAGAGCTTCCCCACAGGAAGCCCCTCCATAGGGTTGACCAGCAGGTCATCAGGGCTTTTCTTGCACAGACATATTGAAACTGCCACTGTCTCTGTTAGCAGCCGAGCCCTAACCATTGGATCACCAGGGTTCCTCGTTGCACAATCGAGGGACATCTTTTCTTTTATTCATTGAAAATGTGACTGGATCAATAAAGACGAGGTGTGGTGTAGACTGATACAGTCATTACTCTTTTCAAATATTAAATGTGCTATCCTTTATGTGAAGGCATTTCCCTGATGCACTGACAGTAGATTCACTGGCTTTGAACTAGTTTTCGGTATTTACTTTATGTGTGCAGGATGTTCGCATGATCTGGGAGTGCCTCCTCCCTGCCCTTCTTCGCTCAGCCTATACCTGTCCTTCTGGCATGGCGCCCTGAAGAGTCATTATTTTCCCCCTCTCCATTTCCATGGTCACTGTCTTCATTAACTTGCACCTAGATATCTATACCAGGCTTGCTCTGTGTCCATTATCTTTAATTTCACAAAAATTATTTGACCGACTATCAGCTATAATGTCATTTGGATCCTTTTTACTATGTGATGAAGGGCCTATGGAGACTTCTTTTAGTCAAATTGAAACATCGCCTGTCAATCAGTCTTCACAAGTCATTATCCACCTGGTCTTACATTACTTTCTGAAATGGACTTCATTTCTAGGCACACCCCTCTCCTCTCTACCCCATTCAATGGTGAGAAAGGACTCCACTGAAAGTTAGAAGACCATGGTCCTAGGTCCAGGTTGGTTAATTAGCTCTGTGACTCCCTTGGGCAGGCAAGTCACTTAACTCGTTGAGATTTCAATCAAATGACATTAGAGAAGAGATGCTTGCTAGGAGAGAATTTGAAAGCGTTGACCAATAGATTCTATACTGATTCTATAACAATATGAGAGATTAAACTTTTTCCTGTGCTCCCTGCGATGACGTGATTTGGTTTTGAACCCAGAACTTTGGCCTCATTCATAGCACATTATCATACAGCAACTGACGACACATCATAACGGGGAATGAAGAGAAGCGGTCTACACAGCAGGCTGCCTCTTACACGGACACGCAGGGCATCAGGACAGTGCTTTTTCTGATTACTTTTAGTTTTCATTCGGCTAAACCTTTGATTCGCTTAATAGAGGAAAATAGGCCAGATTTTGTTTTATTTTTTTAATTACTGAAGAATTTATTTTAGATTCATTCCTCTTGTTGAGTGACCATGGGCTGGCTGAGTTCTTCAATTCTGGTGTTCTTTTTTTCAAGCCTAATTATTCAGACAGCTCTGACTTTTTAAGAAGCACCATCTTCAGAGGAAAAGGAGAAAGGCCAGCCCTGGACTTCAGTCCCCTTGGCACGATTGCGTCTTTGATACTGGCACGACTCATTGTGCCCGAGGTTGCCATCTCCTCCGGGACTCCATGACTTCGCTCCAATGCTAGTGAATGGGGTGGTTTTCTCCTGAGTCGGGACTGTTCAGGTCATCATCGTCCAGGCTGGCCTCTCGTTCACCTCCCTCATCTAATCCACTCCCTAATTTTACTGGTTCTGGTATAAAAATATATCTCAAGTCTGTCCATGTATTTCCATTTTTTTATGGTCCTGTGGCCTGGTTTACATTGTTGTTATGTACGCACACATGTATTTATGTATTTATTTGTTTGCTATTTATTTTTTATTGACTAGATGATGAGCTCTATGGGATGAATCCACTTCATTTACTGTTGCATTTTAATCCCATTATTTTGACTGACTCAAAGCAGGTATTCATTAAATATTTGTCGAATAAATAAATTAAGCCACTTATAAAATCAAGTTTGGTATTGTCGAGGGCCTTCATTTCCTCTGGGCCTTTGGATTAACTAAGATTCTGTGTCAGGTTCTACTCTTAGAGCTCATCGTTACGAGGAATTGTCGAGTTGGTTCTGCGTCATCGTAACGCTGTGTACAACAGAGGGAAGCCCTGCTCAGTCCTCTGCCCTCCTCCCAAAGGGTACTCTGTCAGAGCCGTGGCTGCGTCCACTCTCATCATATTGAGGGCCTCCACTTTTATCTAACAGGATGTCCTTCTCCAGAAACTGGTCCCTCTTGACCCAATGTCCAAACTGTGTGAGAGAAAAGCTTATCATCCTTACTTCTAAGGAGCATTCTTGCTGTACTTCTTCCAAGACAGATTTGCTTGTTCTTCTGGAAATCCATAGTATAATTGAAATTCTTCAACCAACACCATAATTGAAATTCATCAGTCTTTTATATTCACAGGTATATAAGAAACTTCCAGCTTTTACAGGTATAGGAGACATTTGAAAATACCTTGGTTGGGGCCAGGGGTTTACTTTAGGCCTCAAAGTGATGTCTCTGCTCTTTACCTTTCAAGAGACCTTGTGTAGCAGATTTGTCCAGTGTACTGGGTCGTCTGATTTCTTGACTGTTGCTTCAGTGTGTGTTGATGTAGATTCAAGTAAAATAACGTTCTTGGCAATTTCAACCCTTTCTCTGTTTATCATGATGTTGCTTTTTGGTCAAGTTGTGATGATTTGTTGTTTTCTTTGCATTGGATGTAATCCATCCTGAAAGCCGTAATCTTTCATCTTCATCTGCACGTGCTTTAAGTCCTCATCGCTTTCAGCAAGCAAGGTCATTATCATCTGCATAGTGAAGGTTGTTCACGAGCCTCCAGGCCTGATGCCCTGTTCCTCTTCACATAGTCTAGCCTCTCAGATTATGTTTTGAGCATACCAGGGGGTACCCTCAAAAAAACCCAGAATTTATTCTTTCAAAGCTATGTTTTTAAATTCTCTTACAAAACAACCTTACCACCTTAAAATTACTTACCATTACACTTGATACATTTGTCAAATCTGTGATTCTATTCTTGGAAACATTTTTCAAACTCATCTGTTTGGATGCCTGACGCAACCTCCATCATTTTTTTATTCACCTCTTCTATGTCCTCAAATCACTGTCCTTTCATATCCTTCTGTGTTTGCAGAAACAAAAAGAAGTTACAGGGAGTGAGGTCGGGTGAGTAAGGTGTGTGGGGCAGGAGAGGCATGTTGTTTTTTACCAAAACCGTGCACTGAGATGGCTGTGTGAGCAGGTGAATTGATGTGGTAAACAAAACCAGTCCCCCATGTACCACAAATCAGGCCTTTTTTGCCACACTCTGTTATGCAATCTTTTCAGAACCTCTAAATAGAACGCTTATTTAACAGTCTGACCTGGTGGAACGAACTCCAAATGCACCATCCCCCTCACATAAAAAAAAATCCAAATAAGCATCAGTTTTCGGGGGCATTCCTCCCTCATGGAATCAATATAGTGAAAAGATACAAACCTGATGCAAACCTTTCCTGATTTTAAGCTACCCAGGTGAGTTAGTTAATTTATTGTGCCAACCTGGCCGATAAACACATGTGGGATTAATTGAGGGCTGAGGGATAAATGGCTTGGTGAGCCTCGCCTTTTGAGTTCTCCGGTCTCTTGCTTTGTGATGGTCACACCAGGGTGCAGCTGCCTTAGCAGTTCCCTGCTTCAGCTTGCAAGGCTGACTTCCTACAAGACATCCCCAAGAAGAAGCCACATGGACCTACCCCGATGCAGCCCTGGGTGCTGGAGCAGCCGTGTGGAGACCCCTGCCAGTGCTGAGATGCTTGTTCGTTCACTGACTCAGCTTTCCTCCTGCAGTCGGCATCATTGCCTCTGTTTTGTGAGGTGGAGGACTTTGTGGACTGGTGTTGGATATGGGTTAATGTTGGACTTATGGGCTTGGGCAGAATTGGTTTGGGATGTTTTCTTGATGCACACTTAATCTTTACATAAAACTCTCTCTTATACATGAGTTTCTGTGGATTTGTGTCTCTAAAGTACCCAGACTAATACACCAGGGTACCCTTTTTCTGTCTGAATGTCTGCCTCTTGGTCTATGTGCAGTTTCCACATAAACACAATTAAGTGTTTTGGGATTTCCATTTTTCACAATGTTATCTATAATTTGTTAATGAACTACACAGTTGAGTGCCTTTTTAGAGTCAACAAAACACCTGTAAACATTGGTCTTGTAGTTTCTGCTTTCAGCTAAGATACCCCTGATACCAGTCATGATCTCCCTTGTCCTGTTTCCACTTCTGGATGTGGCTTGAATTTTTGACAGCCCCTGGTCAATGTATTGCTATAATCCTTTGAAAAGTATCTTCTGTGTGAAATCAAATGGTACGATGCAATTATTTCTGCAATTTATTGGATCACCTTTCTTTGAGATGGGTACAAATAATGGATATCTTCTAGTTCTGGGCCAGATAGCTGCCTTCCAAATCTCTTGGGAAAGAAAAACCACTTTCAGCAATGCAGCTGTTTGCTGAAACATCTCTTGCATTGATTCCTGGAGGCTTGGTTTTCATCAATTCCTCCAGTGCAGATGGACTTCTTCCTGCAATAGCGTTAGTTCTTGATCATGTGCTACCTCCAAAAGTGGTTGAACATCAGCTAATTCGTTTTGGTACAGTGACTCTGTGTATTCGTTCCATCTTCTTTTGTTGCTTTTTATGTTGTTCTCTACCCTCCCCCCCCACACCAAGAGAATCCTTCAATGTTGTAACTTGAATCATTGCATCCTCCCCGCGAATTCTTCCAGCTTGAGAAATGTCTAATGTCTTTTCCCCTTTTGGGTGTCTGACTCCAGGTCTTTAGACATTTTATTAGGATATTTCACTTTTTCTTCTCAAGGTGCCTTTTGAAATGTTATGTTCAGCTCTTTAACTTCATCATTGCTAAAGTTTTCTTTAGATACTTTACTTTCAAGAATAAATTTCAGAGTCCCTTCTGACGTATATTGGGTCTTTTCGTTCTTGTTTTTTATTGACCTATTCATTCTTTGAATAAGATGTCCTTGAAGTCAGTCCACAACTCTTCTTCCATTATTAAGGTTCAATTCAGCAAATCTATTTGTTGAATGGTTTCTATATTTATGTGGGACTATACACAACTTTGGCCATTATAAGAGCTTTTGGCAGTCCCTGGTACTTTCAGTATTCCTCACCAACAGCATAGTTCAAATGCATTGATTTTTTCTTCACTCTTCTGTATTTGATGTTCAACATTCACGTACATATGAATTAGAAAATGCAGCCTTAAAAAGACTATGGGAAGGTTCTACCCTCTCCTTTAGAGTTTCTAGGAGTTGAAATCAACTCAAGAGCATATAGTAACAGCAACATATATCATTTCAGGGCATATTGGGACTGTCCAAACAATTAAGAACTCAACTACTCGCCAAAAGGTTGATGTTCAAATGCACACAAAAGTACATCAAAAGACAAGCTTGATGATCTGCTTCTGAAGGTTGCAGCTTTAAAAACCCTACAGAACAGTTCTACACCACATGCGCCAGCCAGAGTCAGCTCAGCGGCAACTAATAACAACAGCAAGTCTCTTTACTCCACAATCCCCCACTCTGTGGAAATCCTGGTTAATGTTTGAATGCCTGGCTTGGGCTACATCAGTGTCATTGCCAACTGGTAGGTCTTATTTTTTTAAAAAACATTTTATTAGGGGCTCATATAACTGTTATCACAATCCATACACACATCAATTGTGTAAAGCGCATTTGTACATCGTTTCTCAAAACATTTTCTCTCCACTCAAACCCCCAACATCAGGTCCTCATTTTTCCCCTCCCTCCC
>NW_022105855.1:711872-718833 GCF_000313985.2 Echinops telfairi
TCTGTGGTCTTATCAGATGCATATAGCAGTCCGATGGACTTCTGTTTGTTGATCTTGTATCCTGCCACACTGCCAAACTCCTCTATTGCTTCCAGTACTCCCCTTGTGGAACTTTTGGGATTTTCCATATATAAAATCATATCATCTGCAAATAACGATAATTTCGCCTATTCCTTCCCCAGGCAAATACCTATGATGTCTCTTCTTTGCCTTATGCTGTTAGCTAATACCTCCAGGACGATATTAAATAAGAGTGGGGATAAAAAAAAAAAAAAGAGTGGGGACAAGAGGCATCCTTGTCTGGTCTCCCTTTTCAGTGGGATTGTGTTAGTCTTTTCTCCATTGACGCCAACTGGTAGGTCTTAGAGAACACTGAAGACTAGATTAACATCATTAACTTTACCTTAGAGGAAGATCATCAGAAAGACTTGATGAAATGGTTATTTTAAGCTGATCAATCACTGGAAGAGGAAAAGAAGAAGAGTAATCCAAAGTGAGGAGGTAGTCAGGCCTTTTGGAAGTACTCCAAACATAAGAGGACAAGGGCCAGAATTTTGGCAGCCACAAAGTAGTGCAAGAGAACCTCAAAGAAAACCCTTTCAGGATCTGGCAGTGCCCTGTGTACTGGCACACTGGGGAACAGAGTAGGTAAAGTTACCCATCAGGTTCTAAGATCGAGAGGATGGTGATGGGTGAGTGGAAGTTGCACTGTTAATCGATATTTTCCACAAGAACCACATTGAATTCTGAGTGGAAGGCTGGACACGTTAGTGAGGATGTCTTGCAATGCCTACAGCTATACAGCCTGGAACATGGAATTACAGATTTGACATTCATCATCATAGAGTTGATACAGCTGTCAGTTGCCATCTCTCTAAGGACAAGAGCAGACAGTGAAAAATAAGAATGTGATTCCAACCAAGTTTTCCACATGCTCTATAGTCAAAGGAAATAAGGAGCAAAGCGCATAAACCTGGCAGGAGCAGGAGGGTAGGGATGTGGTGGTCATCTCTGTAGGGGACATGCTTGTAAAGCCCAAAGAAGTGATTATTTTAACGGAAAGGGTCAACAGTGCCAAATACGACCAAGAGCAGGTATTTTTAGGACATTCCATATCCTTTTTCTTGGATCAAGTTAACTACTTCTCATGAGAGAATGTTTATTTCATTCTCAGATAAATTGCTTGAATACGTTTAAAATACATTTACCACTTTTTAAACAGCATAAGAAGAGAATTAGAAAGAAGGGAGGGAATTCAAACCATGGTTGGTTTGTTCTTGGTTTTGTTTTTTAACTAGAACTAGGTGTGGAGAAATGCTATTAGGAAAGGGACATAATAGTGCGTGCTAAAATGAGGTTAGGCACCCTTAGTGCATGTTGTGGAGCTGAGAGCCCTTATCCTACATCTAGTCGCTGTACTTGGTAGCAAGGACCCCTGGTGGTGGTGTGGCTACGGGTAGGGCTGCTACCCTTAAAGTCAGCAGTTCAAAACTAGCAGCCAGTTCTGTGGGAGAGAGACAAGGTTTTCAACTCCCATAGAAAGTTACAGTCTGAGAAGCCCACAGGAGTAGTGCTACACTGGCCTCCAGGGGCACGGTGAGTTGTAA
This sequence comes from Echinops telfairi, assembly GCF_000313985.2. Classification (NCBI taxonomy): domain Eukaryota; kingdom Metazoa; phylum Chordata; class Mammalia; order Afrosoricida; family Tenrecidae; genus Echinops; species Echinops telfairi. Next base: position 713,480 of record NW_022105855.1, read on the forward strand.
TTGACTTGATGGCAGTGAGCTTAGAGTTTGGTTTGGTACTTGTTAGCCACACGGCCGTGGTCCAGTTGCCCAATTTCTCAGAGCAACCTTCTTCATTTGCAAAAGCATAGGTGACACTAAACGCAGCATTCCTAGTAGTTTTGTGCTGCTAACTGAGAATATGTGTTTAACAGATGATCTGAGAATGTTCTTAAGAAACAATCATTGTTTCTGCTATTATTATTACCTTATTCTACCTTTTCTTATTTTTAGACCATTCCTGCTCCTATCGACATTAATAACTGAGACATGAGTGAAAACCGTTGGTGGGCATCAAAGAACAAAAAATCATATCATTGTGAATGAGGGAGAAGGCAGAGTGGAGACTCAAAGCCCATCTGTAGGCAACTGGACATCCCCTTATGGAAGGGTCGCGGGGATAAGACAAGCCAGCCAGGGTGCAGTATAGCACCTATGAAACATACAACTTCACTCTAGTTCTTTAATGCTTCCTACCCCCGCCCCCCAACCTATCATGATCCCAATTCTACCTTACAAATCCAGCTATACCACAGGATATGCACTGGTACAGATAGGAACTGGAAACATAGGGAATCCAGGACAGATGAACCCCTCAGGACCAGTGGTGAGAGTGGCGATACATGGAGGGTGGAGGGAAGGTGGGGTAGAAAGGGGGAACCGATCACAAGGATCTACATGTAACCACCTCCCTGGGGGATGGACAACAGGAAAATGGCCGAAGGGAGACGTTGGACCTGACAAAATAATAATAATTTATAAATTATCAAGGGTTCATGAGGGAGGGGAGAGCGGGGGAGGGGGGAATGAAGAGCTGATACCAAGGGCTCAAATAGAAAGCAAATGTTTTGAGAATGATGATGGCAACAAATGTACAAATGTGCTTGACACAATGGATGGATGTATGGATTGTGACAAGAGTTGTATGAGCCCCCAATAAAATGATTTTAAAAAGAAAAAGTGTATGTGTAAGGGACAGGTTTCTTCCATCATGGCTTTGTAAGATGCAAATCTATATGAAATCTGGGGAATTAATTGCCCTTGAATTTTCCATGTCATTGGATCCCAACATCAATTTGTCCAAAGCACGAGGAGCCCTGAGGAGGGGGCCTGCAAATGCTGCATGAGGCGAGGAATGAAATCCTGTTGGTCTCTGCAGATTGAAGTGTTTTATTGACATAAGAATGGAGACTCGTGCTGAAAGGGGGAAGAAAATCATCTGGATGTTTCTCCACGAAGAGGTGCATGTGCTGACGATTTAGATTTTTGCCCGGAGATGCTGGCATTTTATTTCTGGGGGCGGTTCTTATGTTTCCAACAGTGTTCCCACGGCAAACCATGTTCTTTCCTCCCACCCTTCTCCTCCCACCCCCTCCCCATATGTCTTCCTCTTTGTCTTGCCCACCAGACTCCTGGTTGCTTTCTGTCTCTCTCTTCTCTTGCCGGTTATTTTCTTTGAATTGCAAAATGAATCCTGTCATAGAACAGAATCACTTTTCCCAAATCCACTTCTTCGGTTTGGGGTTTTTTTCCTGAAAGGTCTTGTAAGAACAAGAGACAGTCATTTCTTCATATTTTATTATTGGTTTTGTATCCCTTTGGTAATTCCATTGACACCGTCCTCCTCTTTCTTCCCGCTCCTCCGTCATCGTTTTACCTTCCCTCCTCCACCAGGATCATTTCTTCATAAATATGTTTAGTCCCAGCTCAAGAATTGACTGGCTGTGGAGCTCTTCGGTGTATAAAAACCAGGAGAGAGAAAGAAAACAAAATGGGAGGGGTGGAAGGAAGCAGGGCGGCAGGAGTGATTTTGGAGATAGGGAAAGATCATGAAACAGCAGGTACAGCAGTAAATTATTGGGAAAACGCTACAGAGACTAGTCTGCATTAGCTTCTCTACTGTCCAGAGGATGAATGTTAGATTATGGGCACTGTGGGGGAGGGTGTGTGTGTGTGTGTTGTTTTTTTCCTGTTTCTAAAGTACAGGATAGTTAGTGCCAAAATGTGACCGAGATAACAAAACAGTTGTCTTAGACTCTAACTGTGTCTCTGACTTTCTCTCATGAGATGGAGTCATAATATCCTGAATGAACATACCATTGGCAAGTATTGTTTGGTTGTCTGAGAAAACATGCTTGTATGCAGAGGCTATTACTGGTGAGATGGGTGAGGGGGGCAGGGGTCTCCTTTGAGAGACCAACTAAAGAACAAAGAACAAGCAGTTATCAATTTTGTGTGAAAAATAAAACCAAAAATCCCCAGGGAGAGACATAATGGATAAGAAAGTGAATCTAAAACTGGTGGGTTATTTGGGCAATCTGACCAGGATTACAGGTTTATAGATAACTGTTGGTAATGTGATCATAGCACATTACCAGTCACTCGCCAACCCTCTACCCATCCATTCTTAAACTGCTCAGGCTGCGCTCAGGCTGTGTGCATAACAGGGAGCGCCTTTACCTGGTTTCTGCCTTTAAAGAATTCTCCATATTGAAGCACACACAAAGAATGTCTAAGTTGGCCTCGTCTTTCTCCGGACTGTTTCTATACATTTCGTTCTTCCCGACTTGCTAATCTTCTTTGAAGCCCAAACTACAGCTTTGTGAGTGGCTCCTTAGGGATGAAAGTGTCTACAAAAAAAAATACGTTTGTTTATTTTTTAAAGATTGATTTCGATTTTATTTTTTAATATGCATAGGGAAATACTTGTACAGAGAGAGTTGTGGATACATGGTAAAAAGTTGAAGAACTATTACACCGTACTTCTAAAATATGCTTAGCTCTCCATCATCTCCTTTCACCCTCCTGAAAATTACATAGACCTCCTCACCCCGATACTATCCCTGCCCAACACATGCACTTCTAGGAGGGTTACTGATCATATTACTCTTGCAGGACCACCTGACTGTTGGATGAAAGCAAAATAGTTGTGACTCAAAGAGGTAAAAAACCACTCATTCATTCATTCTTTAGTTCCCATTTCCTGAGTTCTTACCACGTTCCCGACTGTAAATAAATACTCATACAGAAGTGAAAGCCACGTTCCTTCCTGCACAGTTTCTGCGATAGAGATTTTTCGCTGATATTTTCCCAAGATGAACCATTCGTTTATGACCTGAGCAGATGTGAAGGGGAGGTGGAGACACCCTGACCACCCATGACCTGGAGAGAGGGAACGTTGACATATGTTTTTAAAATCTCCAGCTTCCTGATTCTCAGCACCTTTACTTTTTGCCTCCTAAAACTGTTATCCAGAATGCTTCATAACTGGGAAAACGGTGTGCATTTCCGATGCCAGCCTTTTACAGTTGCTCCGAACTCACACCATGAGCACGGCACCAGGTCTTCCCGCCTTGAGAAGCCTGGCGATCTCACGTCGATCTTTATTACCACTTTGCAGACTCTGCAGAAATGATGTGATCCTTTTAATAGGACTGTTTTCGTTGTTAGGGGCTGTCAAATTGGTTCCAACTCAGTAGGATTCATCATCATCATTGTTATAATCATAGAGTTTATGTATTTTTTTAAAAAGAGTTTGCAAGGCACTGTTACAAAATGCTTCTTGTTTTTTCAGAGGTTAAGGAACAGGTTATATAGTCTTACAGCTAATCAAGGAACAAAAAGCAGCAAATGAACCTGGGCCACCCAACTGTAAATCCTTAAAGGACCCAGCTACCAATCTGTAATAAAATGAAGAATTGTGGTAATATTGCAAATCTACAAATCAATGGTAGAACTCCTGGCGAAACGCAGTTGATATGGAAGGAAAGACTCTTCTCTGGAAGTAAGGTCAGGCTGTGCAAAACAGGGATATGGAAATGGGAATCCCAAGACCTGTTTTCCAGCTGTAATCTCCCTTGTCAGTACACAATCACGTGTACCTTCGTGTCTTTGTCTTCTCCACTGTAGAATGAAGAGGCCAGGTTAAACGATCCCTAAATGTAAGCACACAGAATTTGGAGCCAGACTGATTTGGTTCAAGCAGCTCTGCTACTTTCTAATTGTGAGCTGTTAAGTGAGTAACTTAATTTCTTTGAACCTCAGTCTTCTCATGTGAAAAATGGAAATAACACTTGTATCTACCTTATTGAATATTTATGAGCATCCCATCAAAATAGTTAATACTTTAAAGTACATAAAGCTGAATATGGCTTAGGGTAAATGCTATCTAGCTCACTGTTAAATTAAAAATTTTTCTTTTAAGTCCATGATATTATGAGCCTTTGAAGTTTCACTATTACTATAAATGTCGGAATAACGTAAATTTTACAGAGGAACTGATTTGAAAGAATGCTGAAATGACAAAAATCATGACAATTTCAGCAGGAAGCTCTGCATAGAATATAGTACAATAAAAAAAACTAGACTTTTCATTGGTGGGTGTGGCAATTCATAGGCCAAGATCTCAGTAAGGGCTGAAAGGGATGTGGGACCAATTTCTGAACCTTCCAGAATCAAAGCATTGCAATTCAAGATACACGAGGAACTCGGGTCTTGTTAAATGACCTCGGTGTTCGTTCTGATGTTCATTGTGTGGTTAGCGGACGGCCAGCCCAGGTTCTAAAGCCGGCTGCCTTCTCCAGGAATTCCCCTAGCTCTGGTTCTGTGCTCCCTTGCCCTGGCAGTATCAGTACCCAGTGCCCAGTAAAGCTGGGTGCTTTTCTTCATAAACTCGGGGCTCTCTGCCCTGGAAATCACTCCATTTATGAAGAGACTGCTAAAAAGTTCTTAGGAAATTTTAAAATTATCTTTCAGTTGTTTTTTCATGTATCTTTTGAAATATCTTCATGTACTTGTTGGGTTAACATTGCTGGTACAGTAGAGGGATGGATCATGGAAATAAGCTGGTTGCTGACCATCAGTTTTGTGAAATTTTTCCTTAACTTGGGATATTTGAATAAATTCAGGAGGCAAATAGACTCAAACATACCAGTAATTATGAAGATGATACAGGGCCAGGCAATGCTGATGGCAAAGTCACAACAACATAACTAGAACATAAGGGAGCCGAAGCCCAAAGAAGTCCATGTGTCTTCTCTGCTTGGCTTCCATCCTTCTTGATCAAGTTCTGCATCTTGTTCATGTTGCGACACAATCCTTGGGGTTTGGACTAGCTTTGAACCACTTGTTGAAAACAGGGACCTACCTTGGTTTCCTCGTCTGTAGGAATGGGAGGACACCTTCTCAAATATATTGTGATGATTAAATGTCTGCACTCATTTGGCATGGAACTGCCTCTCCTCCTCTTTCCTCTCACCTGCCCCCCTTGCTCTACACCTCCCCACCCCACCCCTACCCCCAGCCTTTACCTTCTTTCTTCCCCTCCTTCCTTTTAT
>NW_022105855.1:718933-725372 GCF_000313985.2 Echinops telfairi
GTACCATTGATTGTTGTTATGTTCTTCATCTCAGTGAATATATAACCCACGCTGTAAGAGCTGGAACCCAACTGGATTGTTTTGTTGTTGTTCCCCCCGCCCCCCGCTATGTACTAAATACTATCATTGACTTGGTCATAGAACTGGGGAGGTCTGTAGCAAGGGCAGGATTGTTGCAGGGTTTAGCTGGCTTATCATTCTTACTGTTGCTTTAGCTGGCTTACCATTCTTACTCCTCAGAGTCAACCCATCCTGCCCTTTGTATCCTTTGTCATGTGTGACCTGATCTCTGTGACAGGAGTTAGGAGCCAGGAGAATGAGGCAGGGAAAGATGAACAGCCAATGGAAAAGAGCTCCGTTGAAAGGGGAACCACAGCTTGCGCCTGACGCTTGATCCCCTCGGCACTTTCTCGAAGAGCATTATCAGATGTGTCCCAGAACATAGTCAGGCAACCAATTTTCAATCTCACCTAGTAATTTCCCATCTAACCTTCCAACCCCCTCATCTGACCCCTTTGCAGTGGCAAGGTCATTGCAGCATCTGCCACCTCATACCCTAGGCCATGAACTCAGAAGCCTGTTAGGAGTGCTTTGCCAGGACCTTGTACCATAAGTCACAAGAGTGCTCCCACGCCAATAAATTCTCTTCTGTCTAGCTACATCCCACTCCTCCCCGCCACCCCCCAGTCTAACTCCCTCAATTCCACTCCCACATGCGTTCCCTGCCTTTTGCAGATCTATATTAGTCAGGTCTCTCCATTGCAACGTCTTCCCTCTTGTTATTTCTTTCCTCCCAGAAGCGGAGCTGTCTTCTCCTGCTATGGTTGTGCTATGCCCTGACTCTAGTTATTTGTCTAGAGGCAATGAGAGGAAGAAGGGGGTATATGCTCAAGAGAAATGGGTCATTCTTGAGAGGGACATGCCTCAACTGAGATCTTTTCAGGCTCTCAAAGTGAAAGTTTCTTTCCTCTAGCTCTGGTAGCAACGTGGGTTATGTGTTGGGCTGCTAGCTGCAAGGTCAGTAGGTCAAAACCCCTAGCCACTCCTCGGGAAAAAGATGAGACTTTTTACTCCCTTACATAGGTACAGTCTCAGACCGCCACAGGGCAGTTAAACCCTTTCTTATAGGCTCCCTGTGAGTTGAGTTTGAGTTTGAGCAATGAGGAAAGATCTGCCTCTGCCTTTGCCCCTTCTGCTCCCCCAAACATCCTCACGTGTATTTGAATTTCATTCTTCCACTAAGAAATGTCTTTTAAGGGACATCTGAAGTTTGTGAATTCTGTCTTTTGCAGCATTGGCAGCCTTAGAATTACTACCTGGATCTGGTTTTCAACAACCGTCCCTGTATATAGAGATGCAAGTCCTCTTAAACCTGGTTTTCACAGCATGACTTGAGTTGATACTTGACTGATTCGACCTTTCCAATTTCTTTTTTTCAAGACTTGCAAATATGTTGGCAAAGCCAGCCAATTGAACATATGTTGTTCAAATGCCAGAGCCACCACACACCCAGCACCTCCACCTCCACTCCTCTGCATTCTGTCCTCCTGCAGGTGAGAGTTGTATTTGCGATGGCACTACACTCCAGGAGCTACCATGATCCTGCTTCCCTCCAGCAGTAGGATATTTCTTGAACTTCACAGTTCCATCTTGAGGATCTGATTACTGTAGACATTTCTCCTATCAATTAAGTTACCCTGAGTTTCCTTGAAGGTGCAGCCTAAGGCAAAGACATATATAGCTAGTTTATTTGGAAAGCAATTCCAAGGAACAAGAGTTAGAGACCAGAACAGTGAGACGGGGAAGGAGAGAAAGTTAATAGAAGGCTACATGGTTAGATTGGGTGTGGCTGGGGGCCATCTGCTCCTTGATGCCACAGGATCTGACAGGGACTTTAAGAAATGTGTCTTAGAGCTTTCTGACTCCAAGTCTCATTAATTCATATAATGCTGTCCTCGCCTGCACTCCCGGCTGCATATGTACACATGCCCAACTATTCCTTCCCTAGTGTCCCAAGGCATGGGAGCAGCAAGGTGCTAGGGCAAGAAGCTGGTGCTCAGCAGTATGTGGCAGAGGTGAGATGAGCTTCAGGAAGCTGGCTGGTCACCCAGCCCAAATCTGGGATGACAGGTGAGCAGTGATGCACAAGTGGTACCTTGTTCGCCACTCCCATTCAGCAGACCGCCTGTGTCATGCCTGCCTTGAAGCACTTGAACAACTGCAGCGTCTGCTTGAAGCTGGAGAAACGCAGTGAGGGTGGCAAAGCCACAGATTTCAAATCGTCTCAGTCCTACCAGCACCTCTGCTCCATTGCCTACTATGCTGACGTTCTCTAGCTCCAAAATAACTTCGCACTCCCTCTTCTCACTTTAAGCCTCTTGCATCTCTCCCCCTCTCTATCTAGCTCTCTGTGCATGTGAATCTGCTTCATAATTCATTGATAAAATGGAATTGTTCTACCAGGAATGTCTTCACGTTTATACTACCAATCTACATCCGGCCCCGAATCAATCCAGGCCATCCACCTTCCTTCTGGGTACTATGGAGGAAATACTTCTGCTTCTGTTAGAAACAAACCCATTTGGGGGTGGGGGGTGGGGGTGGGCTAGGGTTAGGGGGATTTTGACAAAGCAAAAGACCTTAAATCCAATGTTTTGAACTCTTAACTTCTGGCTGCCAGACTGCTTGCTTTCTCGAGGACCTTAGTTCTTTCCCTCTGTTGCGCCATTTCCACCAGCACTAGTAAGTTCTAGTACCACCCATATTAAAAATAATACAAAACCTCCTTGACCACACATGCCCCTTTACCCATTCCTTGTTATTTAGATCCCTTTGTGGCAAAACTTCTTTGAAAGAATAGTCTGTAATTGCTTTGGCTCCTTCCTCACCTCACCTAATTCATTCCACTTGGACTTCCATTTACACTACTTCAAAAGAATGGCTCTTGCCCAAGTCACTGCTTAACAACCTGTTGTCACGTCCATTGTCATCTTGTCCTCTCTGCAAGCTGTAATGCAATTGACAACTTCCTCATAGAAACTCCATTTCTTGACTTTCATGAAACCACACTTTTGTGGTTTGCCTCTTATTTCATTGATCAGTTCTTCTCAGTTTTCTCTGCCAGCTCTTCCCCCCCACTTCCCCCAAGAGCCCTGTTTTCGGTATCATTCTTGTTGAGTTGTTGTTGATGAGCTGATGTAGTCCATTGTATATTTATGTACACAGGACTCTCAAAAACATGCCTCTGACTTGTGCCCCTCCTCAGAACACTAGACTGTACTATCGAGTTACATCCTCGATGTTTTCAGAGTCTGGTAGGCATCTACAACTTAACATGGCCAAAGGAGAAATTTCTCTCCTCCTTCGAAATTATTCTCTTTAGTCTTCCCCACCTCACTCAATGGAAACCTCAATTTTCCAGGTTACTCAATTTTCTTATCTTTTTCTCATTCATAAATCCAAAGCATAAGCAAATATAAAATCAAAAAGTATTGCTACTGGGGGTGGGGCTTGGGGGTTTCTAGCTTACACATACACTGGCTCATTTCAAAAGAGACATGTGATGAGCCCCTAATAAAAAAAAAAAGAAATGTTTTGAGAATGATGAGGACAATGAATGTACAAATGCACTTTACACAATTGATGTATGTATGGATTGTGATAAGAGTTGTATGAGCCCCTAATAAAATGATTTTTTTTTAAAGAGACATGTTTAAGCACATCCCTGTGATCTGTGGGTGGCTGCAGACAAGTCTTCTTAGTAATATACTTCTCTTAATCTTATTACGGTGCTTTCAAATCACAGATCTAAGCAGACCAGTGACTTCTGAGGGGATCTGCTGGGCCAGTTACATTCAGGGCAGAGAGGTCACCTCAGAAGTTATGACTACATTTTTGGGGTCCATCATTTTGATAGGTTTTCTCAAATGACATACAAAATTTATGAGGGCTTATTATAAGGAAATGTTAAGAAAATTGAAAACTTCCTTAGAAAGAAAAAAGTCAGGAAAGTTGTGCCAAAGATCCGCGCCCCCCCCCCCCTTTTTTTAAATCACAACAATGTACCTGCTCTTTCTTCATGGGAAGCAAGGGTTGTACTACCAGAATCTTGTTGGAAAACTCTGCCCCATACATTTTATTTTATTATTTTTTATTTTAATAAATCCCTTTATTGGGTGCTCTTCCCACTCTTATAACAATCCACACATCGATTGTATCAAGCACATTTGTACACAATGTGTTGCCATCATTATTTCCCAAACAGTTTCTTTCTCCTTGAGCCTTTACCCCATCCATTTTGGAGCCCTGATCTTTCCCCCCCCCCAGAAGACTTCTTTTTGTTCCCCAAACTCAACATGTGGAAGAAGCCCCATGTGAGCCCCTCAGGGACGCCCAGATGGCTGTTTGGATGTGGTGTGAACCAAAGAGAGTGGAAGTCTTTGGGGAAGACTCAGGGAGCCGGAACCACTACCTTCAGAAGTGTATTGACCTGGAGGACATGCTGAGAAACGCGAGCGTCCCATTTCTATGAGTTCATAGCAATACTTTTTGACTTGCCCTAGTCTACCGGGGTGCTTTCCTCATGGCCTGAGTGCTGGCCACCAGCCTTCTGTTCTTGAATTACTGCAAGGGTCTCTGAGGAGCCCTCTCCACATAACAGCCACATGAAGTAAAAATGAGAACACTACCACAAAACATTACGTTTTGAAAAAATGTCCATCAGGGGCTGTTTCTTTTCTGCTCGGAATTACCAGTGGCTTCTGGTAACACGTGGAGCACAAGCACCAGACCCGAGCAGGCAAAGCCCCGCCTCACCCCGGCTAGCCCCGCCTCACCCCGGCTCACCCCGCCTCACCCCGGCTTTGTATCGTTCTTCCCTGGTGGTTGTGTTCCAGCTCTCAGCGCTCAGACGTGAGCGTCTTCTCTTCCTGGCACGTTGTGCACACAGCTGGCTCACTCCTGCCACTTCGAATGCAGCTTAATTATTATTTCCTCATAATGACTTCTCCAGACAACTCAATACCAAGTACCTGCAGACCATCCTATTGTATCGCTCAAACCAACCTCACTGTCCTCAGTTCGAATCTGAGTCATAGTCACTCCATAGGGCAGAGCAGGACCACTGTTACGGGCTCCCAAGACTGGAAATCCTTAAGGGAGTAGAAAGCTTCATCTTGCTTCTGTGGCATGACTGGTAGCTTCAAACTGCTGGCCTTGGGGTTCGCAGCCCATGAGTCACGCATGAGGGCGTTTATTCTATTGTATGGCTCTATTTAATTATTTAAATAGCTTCTGTCATTAGTCCATATTGATATTGTGTCCATTTTTATTATTGTCCTTTGTTAATAAACATTCTCTTTCTTTTGGCTCTGAGCTTCATGAGTTCAAGGTCCATGCCCACCTTGTTTATATCTGTTTCTCAAGTCTAGCATGTAGTCTGTTCATTTTTTGCCAAAGGAACGAATAACTCAATATGGCGCTCTCTGTCCTTTAGTTTTGTCTCTTCGGGATATTGCCTTCCATCCCAACCTTGTCTCCGTGGGGATCCTACAAGACTGTATCATGATGAATAAGATATTTGTTCATTAGCTTAGCACTTGGTACTAAATGCCAAGGATTGGGCACTTTGAAGAGAAAAGAAATACATTCTCACCAGGACCTTGAGTGCTTACCCTAGATTTGCTAACCCTTCATAAATATGTTGATGGAAGGAAGGTAGTCCAGGACTTTAATTCTTTCTTTAACACTCTTGCTTTTTGACAACAGTGTGAACCTCCATTTAGGGACGTTTAATGCACTGTGGTTGAACATGCACAAGGAAATACATTGGCTGCTTATTTAAATATTTTCTTTAAAGACCTTCAAGTTAAGTTTTGACCCTAGCTGATTTTACTACTCATATATATTAGTGCTATTCCCTTTCCATTAGAGTAAGTCCCTTTCACTTGTGTAGACAGTCTGACGTAGTGCTAGAAAGGGCATGTCAGTTTGTGTTGGAGATGTTAGGCAAAAAAAGACTGCTTGGTTGAATTTGCCAGAATTGAGGAGCCAGACACCTTGTGACAGATGCCAGCCCACAGGTTCTTGGGAAGTGACAGAGGCCAAGGGATTATCCACATGATAAGGTTACTTTTTAATTAGACAAAAACAAACTGACTCGACATGTACCTAGGTTGCCATTAGACCCAGGGATTGAAGTGCAGAATCACCTTTGTCAGTCTCTCCCCAAGACGCTAAGCAAACCACACCATCCCTGGGGCTAGGGCTTCCCCCAGCTTCACACAAGGAACCCAGGGTTTGGGTTCCAGGTCCCTTCTATTCATTGAAAAGACCACAAAGGCTGGTGTGCTTCTTCCATGTGGGCTTTGTTGCTTCTGAGCTAGATAGCTGCTTGTTTACCTTCAAGTCTTTAAGACCCCAGACGCTATATCTTTTGATA